>NC_079190.1:95683768-95995908 GCF_029499605.1 Hyla sarda
ACTGTTTTAAGTGTAGTGGAGCTAAACGCCACTCCACTCATAAGTGCATACCACTTACGTAAATCTACGTGGCGTACCATTTTGTTCCTGTTAAAGTCTTAAGGGCCTAGTTACTGTGAAAGGCCAGCTAAAAGTACTCACCTGCTGCTGTTCTAAGCGTAGTGGAGAGTATTGTCCTCCCTTTATATACGCACTAATTATGTAGGGCACAGAAGTGCCAGGACGTGCATAGAGGAGTGCTAGAGGCCTAAATTCATCAGGCGCAGGCCGAGATCGCAGCAGACTAGGGGCGAGTGGCAACAGGAGTCGCAGCTCCTGGTATCAGCTAGCAGTCGTGTCTTGACCAGCAACCCATCTGCCTTGACTGGTTAACTCGGTCATCCACTTCATCACAAGTGACATCTGACACCCCCAGTCAACAGTTGGTGGTTTCCTCAGACACAACCCTCAGTTGGTATGGCCCAGGAGCAGTCCCTGTCCTCCCATTGCCTCAGTCCTATGCTGTTCCCTCCCCACAGAAGTATCCTATGCTGTGGGTTCAGCTCCACTTTTTAATCAGGACGATCTACTAGAAGACAGTCAGAAGCTACTGCCCAGCTAAGAAGTGGAGGAGACATCCTCTGCTTCCTTCGCTAGGCGGGCAAGTAGTGATGAGGAGAGTGGCGTGGTAGGTGGTGTTGGGAGCGTTCAGGCTCCTGAAGCAGACACTGTTGAGGAACCTGAGGAGGAAATCAGTGACGTACAGACACAACTCAATGATGATTAAGCCGATCGCACTTGGGAGCCGGGTGCAGAAGGGGCTTCATCATCATCAGGTGAAGAGGGTGGCAGGTTGCCCGTGAGGCAGCAGTTGAGCCAGCAAGGTGGTAGCATGGTTGGGAGTCAGCATGGTGGCAGCAGTGGGAAGTCTGGAGCCTAACATTCCCAAAGTAGACCTCCTTCTTCGCAGCAGCCTACCTGCCCAGGAGGTGGTAGAACAGGGGTCCCTGGAGTCTGCAGCAGTAGCAGTCAGTCAATGCAGACTGTTGGTGGGAAAATCAGCTACTCTGCAGTGTGGCAGTTATTCATCAAGTATCCGGAGGATGTTAACATGGCCACATGCAATTTTAAACAATATCTTTAATCTTTTCAATTGTGAGGCCCTATGGTCTCGTCAGGCTGCCGCCACCTCCAGACTGTGTCATTCTGTCACTATATGGTCCCCTCTTGCTGCTGCCACCTCCTGGCTTGGTCATTCTGCCACATTTTGGTCTCCTCATGCTGGTGCCACCTCCAGGCTGTGTCATTGTGCCGCCATGTGGTCTCCTCATGCTGCTTGCACATTACATTAAAAAAATTCTATTTAAAATGTTCTATTTAAATTTCAAAATATATCTTTAATAATCTTTTCAATTGTGAGGCCCTATGGTCTTGTCAAGCTGTTGCCACCTCCAGGCTTGGTCATTCTTACACTATATGGTCTCTTCTTGCTGCCACCACCTCCAGGCCATGTCATTCAGCCACTATATGGTCTACTCATGCTTCCACCACCTACAGGCTGTGTCATTCAGCCACTATATGGTCTCCTCTTGATGCCGCCAACTCCAGGCTGTGTCATTCAGCCACTATATGGACTCCTCTTGCTGCTGCCCCCTCCAGGCTGTGTCATTGTGTCACCATGTGGTCTCCTCATGCTGCTGGCACATTCAATAAAGCATTTTAGGTTTATCTTTTTGAAATCTTCAATATAAATATTAAAAAATATCTTTAATCTTTTCAATTGTGCAGCCCTATGGTCTCGTCAGGCTGTTGCCACCTCCAGGCTGGTCATTCAGTCACTATATGGTCTCTTTATGCTTCTGCCACCTCCAGACTGTGTCATTCAGCCACTATATGGTCTCCTCATGCTACCGCCAACTCCAGGCTATGTCATTCTGCCAGATTATGGTCTCTTCATTCTGCTGCCACCTCCAGGCTTTGTCACTATGCCGCCATATGGTCTCCTTATGCTGCTGGCACATTAAATAAAATTTAAATAAAATCTTCAATTTAATTGTTAAAAAATATCTTTAATCTTATCAATTGTGAGGCCCTATGGTCTCGTCTGGCTGTTGCCACCTCCAGGTTGGGTAATTATGACACTATATAGTCTCCTCATGCTGCTGCCACCTCCACGCTGTGTCATTCAGGCACTATATGGTCTCCTCATGCTGCCGCCACCTCCACGCTGTGTGATTCATCCACTATATGGTCTCCTCATACTGATGCCACCTCCAGGCTCTGTCATTGTGGCGCTCTGCGACAGTGATTCTAATAGTGACGCGTCTAATCTGCATGTCATTCACAGCACACTGCCTATCCGTGTTACTGCAAGGCAAATTGTTCTACACCCCTATTGAGGCTTTCTGTAGGCTAGAAATAGACGTTTTTAATAGCGATTTGCCGCAAATAAATTTCAGACCGAACCAAATTTTTGGGGAAAATTTTTCAAAAAATGTGCTCATCTCTAGTCATTTTACCTAAAATTGTCCTCTATTGTTCTGCAGCGATCCCCGATGTGCTCTTCCTCCGGGTTCCCTGTGATCAATAAGTCATGCTGCAGGTCAGAATTGATGCAAGTTGGAATTGCTGGTGGCAGAGATGTCCTGCTTCAGTCAGTGATTGGCTGGGTAGAAATTTGACGTGTTGAGCTCTGGCACCAGTTATCTTCCTGGTGCCGGGGCTCAATACATCAGAATACTGAGGCTGGACATCGCTGCGGCCCGCTGAGCCGCAACATGACGTATTAACCACGGTGAACCGGTAGAGGAACCGGTAAAAGAAAACAAACAAAAAACACATCTATCCCAGGGTACTCCTTTAAATTTCCCAAAGCAGTAGGTGTATTTCAAAAATGTTAAAAAGTATTCCCAATTGCATTTTTATGTACAGCCCCACAAGATTAGCAGTGGAAAATCTGCTACATTTCCGCATCAAAATGCACAGCAGCAAATCTGGACTAAATAATGTGGATATTAATCTGGATATGCTACAGATTGCCACAATGGATTTAAAGCAGAATGGGGGGAATAAATTAAAAAGTGAGAAAAGTGTATAGTAAAAACTAAAAGAATTTATCACTCACAATTCACTGATAGATAAAATTAACATTTTCAAAAAGAAGAAATTTGCTTGTTAGAAATAATTTGTTCATTTCTGGCATGAATTTCTGTGACCAGTTTCATGATGTTAGAATCAGCGAAAAAAAAGGGAAATGTGTTTGTATACCCCAGAAAAAATTTTTATGCATGAAGCCACATCACTTTTGTGAACAAGTCAGGTTTGTCGAGAAATGGAAATTTCACTAAAAAAAAACATTTTAATGATATTGTGGAAATGCAATTCCCCCTCAATTCCTAGTAAAATCCATCAATATTCATGAGTGAATACTTTTTATTTATTCCCCATTATATTTACCTACTTTATGTCTAGAAGAGCCTAATGGTTGTAAAAATGACAAACTGATATTTAAAATGAAGTATCAAGAAAAACATGTAGGAATTGTAATGATCAGTGTTAATGTGGGGCCTTTTTTGACCCTAGGTTTCTGTGGGGACAGAGCAGAAGTTTATGACATCACATGGGACTGTGTGACAAAACTGCATAACAATATGCTTTCAGCATTAGCTGGGAAACCATTGTAAGATAATTCCCAGGCTTCCAGCAGTTGAACACTTTGTGATGAGCTTATTGCCAAGGGACCCTTCTATAAAGGAATTGTCCGATGCGAAGAAACCTTTTAACTATGTTGCCTGGTTAATTCACCACATCTCTCATTCTTTTAACCATTTCTTGTCTCCGCTAGTCCATTCACTGGCTACTCATGGCACAGCAAATACAATGCATTTGAAAAGTCTTCAGACCTATTAACTTTTTAAAAATTTTGTTATGTTGCGGCCTAGTGCTAAAATGTCTTAAATTGTGCACTGCAGATCCTCTAATGTTCCGTCAGGTTAGATGAGGACCACAGGGCAAAGAACTTTAGGTCAAAGACAATACTATAAACATGTGCACACCCAGAGTAAAGTAAGATAAATCAAACATTTTTATTGCAGGACAAATTTAAAAACACTTAACAAAGAGTCACCCTACAAAACAGGGAGGAAGCCTGTATGGCCCCCTCCTGGACTACCATACTAATATTGCAATATGAGAGATAACCAGCCCTCAATACTGCAGAACACTAAGTTGAATAAAGTGCCTATACCCATATATAATGCACAAATAGAAAAATAATAATAATGTGTAACAAGCAAATCAAACCTTGTCAATGTGATACAAAAAAGGAATAAAGTATATACAATCAACGCCATCAACGCCCGAGGAGACATCCACAGCAATCCAGAAAGACTGATTACTGGACTACCGACTCTGACTCCAGCACAGAGGCCAATGTCCAGGGGGATATGAGGACTGTTCCCACCTGCCAAGTGGCTAGGTCGGGCGAAACCCCTTTAGGCGTCACACCCAGATGGGTCGAAAGAGACGACAAAAAGAAAGGTGGCAAGCGCAAGCAGGTCTCCTGGAGATCGTAGGAGCTCCTGATGCACAAGACACCACAGGTAAACAAGATAGTAACATCATTAACCTCACTGATACTGTGTTGCCAACAGAATGTTTAGATTTATTGTCCAAGGGTTTAAATTACTGTATGACACCTGACTTTGATTTTACTGAATTTGAACTAGATCTACAGCAAGGCATTAGGCGCATGAACCTGTATAGGTACTTTAAGACTGCTCATACCACAGGGACATTAGATCAGGATGTGTACTCTGGTGAACAAAGTTATAGTGGAGGCTCATTGGGGTATAGTTTTGGTGGATTGATCACGGAGGCTGAACATACATTGATGGGAGAGTTACTAGGTATATCGACTGGTTCTGATAATGATAATGACATGTCCCTAATAGATGACAGATTTTGTGGAGGAGTACCCTCGCAATTTAACCCGCCCTTGCCTGCCGGCTCACCTCTGGAAATATTTAGGGAGAAAGTGTCCCAAGATGTCAAGGCCCTTATTTATCCAACTACACCGGATAATCTCTCTGTTAAAGAGAGAAGGGCCTTGAAATGGTTAAAATCCAGAAGGGATCTTATAATGAAGCCGGCAGACAAGGGCGGCAATATTGTCATCATGAAGAGGGAATACTATTTACAAGAGTCACAACGCCAACTAGGGGACCGTAATGTATATACTTTACTGTCAGAAGACCCGACCAGGAGGTACCAAGACGGTCTAAGGGGTTTATTGCGAGGGGCAGGAGAGAAAGGTGTCCTTTCGGAACAGTTTGCTAAAAAGCTAATTCACCCGCACCCAGAAAGACCGTACTGGTACTTCCTACCCAAAACACACAAATCGGTAGAAAGACCCCCAGGTCGCCCGATCGTTGCCGGACGAAGGTCGGTGACGGAAGCGTTATCCCGCTATCTGGATTGGGCACTAAGCCCCCCCGTACTAGATACTCTCCCGTCCTATATTAAGGATATGGGAGATTTTTTGCAGCATTTGGAACAGGTGTTGTGGCAAGTGGACTTTATTTTAGCGACCCTGGATGTGGAGAGCCTCTATACTCGCATTCCCCAGGATGCAGGTGTGGAGGCTGTTAGACGCCAGGTAAATCGCACGCAGATGGAGAGGAAGTATACTGACTTCATCTGTGATTCATTAAAATATGTCCTGGGCCACGATGCCTTTGTCTTTGATGGGCAATGGTACTTACAGCGAGCGGGAACGGCGATGGGGACCCCGGTCACCCGACTTTTTTCTGGGCGACCTGGAGGCACAAATGGTGTTCTCCCTATCCAATAGATTTTTGAGATATATCCGTCTATATGTTCGTTACATAGACAATATTTTTGTGGTATGGGCCGGTTCACCTGACACATTCTTACAATTTGTAAATTATTTAAATTCTAATTCATATAACATGTCATTTACATATGAATATAATACCACCACCATCAATTTTCTTGATGTACGAGTCACCATTGAGAACAATACCATTCAGATGTCTACGTACACCAAACCAACAGCCACTAACTCCCTACTAAAATATGATTTCATTCAGTTTTCATCCGTTTTCATCCTAACTACACTTTACATTCCCTGCCTTATGGACAATTTGTATGTCTACGATGTATTAATAGCAGCATTACTTCTTTTAATTTACAGGCGGATGCCTTAACTTAAAAATTGCAAGATCGGGGCTATCCTATACAGTTAATACTACAAGCCCGAGAAAAAGCCATGAAGAGAGATCGACAACAATTACTATACCCTAAAAGAAAAAATACTAATGTTCACAAGAGGGAAGGTTTTTCGTTCATATTCAGACACAGTTCTATGTCCAATGCGATTCAGACAGCAATCAATCGCAATTGGCACATAGTATCCAGAGATAGCACAATGCAGGAAAAAACTATCTTTAAACCAGTGGTGTCCTTTAGAAGGTGCAAAAACATAAAGGAAGTACTGGTAAAAGGCAGATTTGAGAGGTCGCAGGAGGACACTTGGCTTCAGAGATCGGTTGCTCCAGGCAACCGCAGATGCGGGAGCTGCCGTTCCTGCAGCCAAATGCTTCCTGTCTCATCGGTACAATTGGGCCAGTATACACATCAGATGAAAGATTTCTTTACGTGCCACACATGCTATTTAGTCTATGCAGTGATCTGTGACTGTGGCCAATATTCCGTCGGCAAAACAATCCGATCACTACATAGACGTTTCAGTGAACATGTACGATCACTGAAAACTAAGGTAGGATCACCGCGACTAATCAGCCATATGTTGGAAGCACATGGGGGAGACCCGAAACACATGAAATTTTGTGGTTTAGTACGGATGAATCCGTTAGCAACAGGTAGCGACCGCAACACTGAACTGCTAAAATGTGAAACAAGGATAATATTGAGGTCTGAAGCACTCGGTCCACTTGGATGCAATGAGAGGAGTGATCTGAATAGTTTTGTCCGTGACTAGTGATAGATGAAGATTAGATATAAGGGTATTGCATGTGGTGCAGCCTTTAAAACCACTCCACAGTATGATATACATATATATTTTTTATTATGTGTTTTAGCAAATTACATTGACAGTCATTTTTAAAAATATTTTCTGTATTTGACTGTCAGCCTTGTCGCGACTAATAAAGTTGTTTCAAATGGGATAGGGATTTAAGGGGTGGGATTAGGTAATGAACCCAGGCTGTGAAGAAGCTACTTGTCAGCGAAACATTTGTTGCCGTGCGTTTGACCTGCTCTTACAATAAATGTGAACAGATGGAACTGAGTGCCTCAACATTGTATTCTTCTACACAATATTACTACATGTATCCTTGTGAGTGAAGAGCACCGGTGGTCTGGAGCAGTGTACCGGGTGTTGGTGAAACTTCCATCCCGAAAAATCGGAGGGAGGGGTGAGCAGTGCCAGCTGAAAAATCTTCTATACAGATTATAAAGTATATACATATACAGTGAGACAAAAAATGCTGCCCTAGAGCAGCAAATACCATCATCAGAAAGGAGGGCAGGACCAAAAAAGGGGCAAAAAAGTATTTAGTCAGCCACCAATTGTGCAAGTTCTCCAACTTAAAAAAATGAGAGAGGCCTGTAATTTTCATCATAGGTATAACTCAACTATGAGAGACATAATGAGAAAAAAATCTATAAAATCACATTGTCTGATTTTTAACCCCTTAACGACAATGTACGTAAATGTACTTCATGGTGACGTGGTACTTAGCACACCATGACGTACATTTACGCGCCGACATGATCACGAGCACCGGAGCATATCAGCAGCCATATCAGCAGCCAGGGACCCGCCGGTAATGGCGGACATCAGCGATTGCGCGGATGTCCGCCATTAACCCCTCCGATGCCGTGATCAATACAGATCACAGCATCTGCGGCATTGCAGTAGTTTGAATGGATGATCGGATCGCCGGCATTGCTGCCGCGGGGATCCGATCGTCCAGCATGAAAGCCGGAGGTCCCCTCACCTGGCTCTGCCCGTCTCCCGGGGTCTTCTGCTCTGGTCTGAGATCGAGCAGACCAGAGCAGAAGATCACCGATAATAGTGAGCAGTGCTGTGTCCTATGCATAGCACTGCACAGTATTAGCAATCAACTGATTGCAATGAATAGTCCCCTATGGGGACATAAAAAGTGTAAAAAAAAAAATAAGTAAAAAAATGTAAAATAAAAAAGTAAAAAAATTTGAAAAATCCCCTCCCCAATAAAAAAAGTACGTTTTTCCCCATTTTACCCCAAAAAAGCGTAAAAAAAAAAATGAATACACATAATTGGTATCGCCGCATGCGTAAAAGTCTGAACTATTAAAATATATTGTTAATTATCCCGTACGGTGAACGGCGTAAAAGTCCAAAATTGCTGCTTTTTTGTCACATTTTATTAAAAAATAATGAATAAAAAATGAATAAAAATTTAAACTTAAGCAAAAGTGGTACTGATAAAAACTACAGATCATGGTGCAAAAAATTAGCCCTCATATTGCCCCATATACGGAAAAACGAGAAAGTTATAGGTGGTCAAAATAGGGCAATTTCAAACATACTAATTTTGTTAAAATGGTTTGAGATTTTTTTTAAGCGGTACAATTATAGAAAAGCATATAACATGGGTATCATTTTAATCGTATTGACCCACAGAATAAAGAAAACATGTCATTTTTACCAGAAAGTGTACAGCGTGAAAACAAAACCTTCCAAAATTTGCTAAATTGCGGTTTTCTTTTCAATTTTCCCACATAAATAATATTTGTTTGGTTGCGCCATACATTTTATGGTAAAATAAGTGATGTCATTACAAAGTAAAATTGGTGACGCAAAAAACAAGCCCTTATATGTTTCTGTGGATGGAAATATAAGAGAGTTATGATTTTTAGAAGGCGAGGAGAAAAAAACGAAAATGTAAAAATAAAATTGGTCTGGTCCTTAAAGGGGTATTCCGCCCCTAGACATTTTATCCCCTATCCAAAGGATAGGGGATAAGATGTCAGATCGCCGCGGTGCCGCTGCTGGGGACCCCTGGGATCCCCGCTGCAGCACCACGCTATCATTACAGCACAGAGCGAGTTCGCTCTGCACGTAATGATGGGCGGTACAGGGGCCGGAGCCGCGTTACGTCACGGCTCCGCCCCTCATGATGTCGTGGCCCGCCCCTTTCAATACAAGTCTATGGGAGGGGGCGTGGCGGTCGTCACGCCCCCTCCCATAGACTTGCATTAAGGGGACGGGCCGTGATGTCACGAGGGGCAGAGCCATGACGTCACGCTGGTCCGTCCCCCGTATCGCCCGTCATTACGCACAGAGCGAACTCGCTCTGTGCTGTAATGATAGCGCAGTGCCGCAGCGGGGATCCCGGGGGTCCCCTGCAGCGGGACCGCGGCGATCTGACATTTTATCCCCTATCCTTTGGATAGGGGATAAAATGTCTAGGGGCGGAATACCCCTTTAAGGCCAAAATGGGATTGGTCCTTAAGAGGTTAAAGAATTTATTTGCAAATGATGGTGAAAAATAAGTTTCTATGGCTGCAGATCTCCTTTAAGCCCTTAAAAGGGGTTTCTCACCTCCCCTTCTCAGGTCTGCACAGCGCCTCTCACTTTCTGCTTTCAGGGTTGCTCTGTGACACTTCAGGCACACAGGCTCTGCTGGTTGTGTGTGCATTGTTAGCACTTTGCATGACTCACTGATGGCTTTAAGCACAGTACAGTTTGCACACAAGCAGCAGAACCCGTGTTCCTGGGATGCCAGTGATTTTGTTTACATAAAGGTTAGGTTCCCAGCATATATAGTGGCAGGGGAGCATCCGCTATGTTAAGAGAGAGGGCAGGATGTCAGCAGAAGCCCGACCACTGCTTCCAGGTAACCGGTGGCCGGTAACCTAGACAATGAGCAGTAAAGCAGCAGCAACACGAAATGAAGGAAAGTTTGAAAATTATATATATATATATATATATATATATATATATATATATATATTTACAAGTGTACACCTGCCCAACTATTTTATAACTGACTATATAAATGGGAATACCCTTTTAGGCTTACAAACTGCAATTGCCCTTTATCTACTATACAAACTAAGCAGTCTTTACCATTGCGTCTTCTTGATAGAATTTAGGCCATGCAGAAAGGGCACTTCTTTACCAGTCTATCACTCAGTAAGCTTGTTTATTATACATGCATGCTATCTTGTTTGTTTGTGTTATTTATTTATTTAATCCACAGAATAAAGATAATGTGTGAGTTTTAGCATTAAGTGCAGAGCGTAAAAACAAAACCACCCCACAAACAACTTGTTTTTCATTTTGCTGTACATTTTATGGCAAAATTTAATTTATTTACAAAGTACAATTGGTCCCACAAAAACATGCCCTAATATGGGTCTGTAGATGGAAAAATCAGTTATAGCTATAGGACAAAATTCAAATAGTCTGTGTCCTCAAGGCCAAAACAGACTGTGTGCTTAAAGGGTTAAAGGGGATGTGACATGACAACAACAGTTGTCCTTTACCATACTCTACTAGGGTATAGGAAAGTCATAGAGGGTGGTCTACCATTTGCAAATGTCTTCTATAGGCTAAAACAAAGATACTATGTAAGTCTATGTCAATTCATAAAGTGATGACATAACATAGAAACAGAAGTAACATTTAACCTTAAGGACCAAGCCCATTTTGGCCATAAGGAAGGGGCCAATTTTCATTTTTTGCACTTTTGTTTTTTTCCTCCTCCCCTTCTAAAAATCATAACGCTTTAAATTTTGCACCTAAAGACCCATATAAGGGCTGCTTCAAACCCAGTAACTGGACCAGGGCGTACAGGTATGCCCTTGGTCTTTAAGTACTAGGACACAACGGTGTACCTGCACACCCTTTGTCCTACAGGGGTTAAAAAAAAAAACTTCATACACATTTATACCCAATTACCTAAATTCCCATGAAACGGCTAGTGGGAATTACTAAAAAAAAACTTCCACTGAATTATGATTCCTCTTATTTATAGGATTCTTTAGCCATTAGGGCAATGTTCAATGTAGCCCATATACTCCACAACCTAAAAAGGACTCTGTTAAAGGTGAAGCAACTAAGTGAAAACGATTTAAACAAAATTGCAGTAGGGAGAATTTATTAGCACATTAGAATAAAAGATTTGTCTTTACACATCAGGGTAAGAAGATGCCACATATCTGTTGCCATTTCCATATGATGAGTTGGCCCATGTGTATGTTTGTATTTTAAGAGTCTATCCACCCATAGTGAAAGTGCACCTAAAAGATTAAATAAGACTATTTGGTGAATGTAGAAATGCCAATGAGTATGATAATATCCATATACAGTGGGGATCAAAAGTTTGGGCACCCCAGGTAAAAATTTGTATTAATGTGCATAAAGAAGCCAAGGAAAGATGAAAAAATCTCCAAAAGGCATCAAATTACAGATTAGACATTCTTATAATATGTCAAAAAAAGTTAGATTTTATTTCCATCATTTACACTTTCAAAATATGAGAAAACAAAAAAAATGGCATCTGCAAAAGTTTGGCCACCCTGCAGAATTTAAAGCATGCACTGCCCCCTTTGCAAAGCTGAGACCTGCCAGTGTCATGGGTTGTTCTCAATGATCATCTGGGAAGACCAGGTGATGTCAATCTCAAAGGTTTAAATGCCCAGACTCATCTGACCTTGCCCCAACAATCAGCCCCATGGGTTCTTCTAAGCAGTTGTCTAGAAATCTGAAACTGAAAATAGTTGACGCTCACAAAGCTGGAGAAGGCTATAATAAGATAGCAAAACAATTTCAAATGTTAATATCCTCTGTTCGGAATGTAATTAAGAAATGGCAGTCATCAGAAATAGTGGAAGTTAAAGCAAGTTCTGGAAGAAAAAGAAAAATATCAGACAGAACAGCTCGCAGGATTGTGAGAAAAACAACTCAAAACCCACGTTTGACTGCACAATCCCTCCAGAAAGATCTGGCAGACACTGGAGTTGTGGTACACTATTCCACTATAAAGAGATACTTGTACAAATATGGTCTACATGGAAGAGTCATCAGAAGAAAACCTCTTCTACATCCTCACCACAAAAATCTGCGTTTTAACTTTGCAAATGAACACATAGACAAGCCTGATGCATTTTGGAAACAAGTTCTGGGGACCAATGAGGTTAAAATTTAACTTTTTGGCCGGAATGAGCTAAGGTACGTTTGGAGAAGAAGGGGGACAGAATTTAATGAAAACAACCGCTGTCCAACTGTTAAGCATGGGCGTGGATCAATCATGCTTTGGGGTTGTATTGCAGCCAGTGGCACAGGGAATATCTCACAAGTAGAAGGAAAAATGGATTCAATAAAATTTCTGCAAATTTTGGATGCTGACTTGATGCCATCTGGGAAAAAGCGGAAGTTAAAGAGAGGATGGCTTCTACAAATGGATATTGATCCTAAACACACCTCAAAATCCACAGGGGATTACATCAAGAGGTGTAAACTGAAGGTTTTACCATGGCATCACAATCTCCTGACCTCAACATAATTGAAAATCTATGGATAGACCTTAAAAGAGCAGTGCATGACAGAGAGCCCAGAAATCTCAAAGAACTGGAAGACTTTTGTAAGGAAGAATGGGCAAAGATACTTCAAACAAGAATTGAAAGACTCTTGGCTGGCTACCAAAAGCGTTTACAATCTGTGATACTTGCCAAAGGGGGCAGTACAAGATATTAACTCTGCAGGATGCCCCAACTTTTGCAGACGCCATTTTTTGTTTTCTTTTATATTGAGAGTATAAATTATGGAAATATAATCTAACTTTTGTTGACATATTATAAGAATGTCTAATCTGTAATTTGATGCCTTTTGGAGATTTTTCCATATTTCCTTGGCTTCTTTATGCACATTAATACAACCAGGATGTCTAAACTTTTTGCAAAACTACAACTTCCAGCATGCCTGGACAGCCATGCCCTGTCCTGGCATGCTGGGAGTTGTAGTTTTGCAACAGCTGGAGGCATCTGGGAAACAGATGTGTATATATGTATGATGTGTGTATGTATAATAGAAACATGTGTATGTACAGGGGTGTGGAAATAAAAAAAAAAACTACTTGTCCAAGGGACTAAAGCAGAACACAATCTACTTGTCCCTCAAGAAAATCCACTTGTCCTGGTAGATAAAATAATTTCAACCAAAATAGTACGATCCACCCCACTTTACCACCAGGGATGATTATAAGATTCCTTAAGACACTGCTGTCAACTTTAAAGGGGTAGTCCAGTGGTGAAAAACTTATCCCCTATCCTAAGGATAGGGGATAAGTGTGAGATTGCGGGGGGTCCGACCGCTGGGGCCCCCTGCGATCCCTCTGTACGGGGGCCAGGCTCTCCGGCCAGATAGCGGGTGTCGACCACCGCACGAAGTGGCGGCCGACACACCCCCTCAATACATCGCTATGGCAGAGCCGTAGATTGCCGAAGGCAGCACTCCGGCTCTGCCATAGAGTTGTATTGAGGGGGCGTGTCAGCCGCCGCTTCGTGCGGAGGTCAACAAGCCCCCTTCCCTTCGGGCTGTCAGGGTTCCGTACAGGAGATCGCAGGGGGGCCCCAGCGGTCGGACCCCCCGCGATCTGCAACTTATTCTCTATCCTTAGGATAGGGGATAAGTTGTTCACCACTGGATATTGCCTTTAACAGCGGTGATCTAATGGTTTAATATCCGGCCATGGCGATTGCAGCATTCCGGGCTATAAGCAGTGGGAGAGCTGTAGCTCCTTTTACGCCCGAGGCAAGCCCAGAAAATTGCCCCTCCCATCTGACCCCTATAACTCCAATTTTTCCATATACAGGGATGAGGGTAATCTTGTGTGACATGATCTGTAGTTTTTATTGGAACTTTTATTAGGAAAGGGGCTTATTCACATATATAATCACTGCTTAAAATATTTTAATCACTATTTTTCAGTCTTCATAGGGACTTATATATGGAGTCTTTTGATTGGAACAACGCGCTGTGTTACTGGGGGGTGGGGTGTCCTGCTTCTCCAGTTTATGTGGTGCATTTTATTTACTCTAATTATGTGTCAGAAAATGCTGGAAGTTGCATTTAGTTACTAGATAACTACAACTCCCAGCATGCACTGATACAGCCTATGGTTGTGTGGGTGTTGCAGCATGTTGCACTGTATAGTAGTACAGTTAAGGTTATTGTGTAACATGATGGGAGTTGTAGTTTTGGTTCGTGTCAGCTGTAGAGCCATAGGCTGTGTCAGAGAATACTGGGAATTGCAGTTAGTAGCTACAACACCCAGCATGCCCTGATACAGCTTATGGCTCTGCAGCTGACCCAAACCAAAACTACAACTCCCAGCATGTTGCACTTTATAGTTCTACAGTTTAGGTTATGGTGTAACATGCTGGAAGTTGTAGTTTTGGTTCGGGCGTGTTTGCGTGCATCCGTGGGGCTCTTGGTCTGCGGGCGAGTATGAAGGGCGGGATTCTGGGGGTGCAATTCAGTGAGGGTGGCCAGAAGTCACTAAAAATAAATAAAATTAGATAGAACAACTGGCAGCAGCACTTGTCAGTCCACACCTGTACAAAACATACATGCACACACATCATACATACACATATACATACACACCGGGCCACTTCCCCCTATATCATACATAGACACATCATACATACACCTGCCCCCCCCCACATCATACATATACCATACACACATCATATATACACATACACTCACACCATAAATATACACCATACATATGCACACATCATACATACACCTGCAGCTGCCCCCTATATCATACATTACATACACACATCACACATACACAGACACCATACACACATCATATATACACATGACACATACACCATACATATGCACACATCATACATACATTACATACACACATCACACATACACAGACACCATACACACATCATATATACACATGACACATACACCATACATATGCACACATCATACATACATTACATACACACATCACACATACACAGACACCATACACACATCATATATACACAGACATCATACACACATCATATATACGCAGACATCATACACACATCACACATACACAAACACCATACACACATCATATATACACATGCACATACACCATACACACATTATACATACACCCGCCGCTGATACACCCCACATCACACATACACGGAAACCATACACATATACACTTCATATATACACATGACACATACACCATACATGTGCACACATCATACATACACCCGCCACTGATACACCCCCCTAATCATACATTACATACATATACAACCACCCTTCCCGTCGCCTGCATGCTCGGCCTCCTCACCTGAGCCGGTGTGAGGTGAAATCCCCAGCCCGTGCAGTGCAGTCTCCTTCACACACGTCCTCTCCCCTCCCCCCGCTTTGTATTTTCCCCCGTGAATACTTGAAACCTCCCCGTGATAAATGAGGTCCTGTGTAGACAGAGCAGGGGGAAGGGAGAGGCTGTGTGTTGGGGAGGGAGGAGCTGTGTACGTCCTCATTCTCCCCCTGTCTTCTTGTATTATGCAGAGCTGCGCTCTCCATCCTCCGGGAGGGGGTGTGTGGGGTTCTGGCTTAATCATCTCCTGCAGACGTGCGGACCTCGGGCTCTGCCCTCGCCCCTGAGATCCCCTCACACCGGCTGGGGGGCTCTGAGCAGCAGCCCACGGCTACTGAAATCAGCTGGGGGCCACCACTGCCCCCTCCATACACTCTGAGCGCCGGTGTGAGGTGTAGACTTGCATCAGGCTCCTGCGCCTCACACCGGCATTAAAGAAAAATAAGGGAGAAGTCGGTCTGTCCCTGCTTGCTCGATACAGGGCTAAATCTATAAAAAATTCACTTGGCATTGGGCAATAGGATTTCCACATCCCTGATGTATGTATGATTTGTGTGTATGTATGATAGAGTTTTGTAGTTTTGCAACAGCTGAAGGCACCATGGTTGGGAAACAGATGTGTATGTATGTATGAAATGTGTATGTATGATAGAAGTGTGTGTACGATGTGTGGATGTATGATAGAAGTGTGTGTATGATGTGTATATACTGCATGTATGATTTGTGTGTATGTATGATAGAAGCATGTGTATGATGTGTGTGTATGTATGATAGAAGCATGTGTATGATGTCTATGTATGTATGTATGATGTGTGTGTGTATATATGATGTGTGTGCATGTATGATAGAAGCATGTGTATGATGTCTATGTATGTATGATGTGTGTATATATGATGTGTGTGTATGTATGATAGAAGCTTCTCTATTATGTGTGTGTATGTATGATAGAAGCTTCTGTATGATGTGTGTGTATATAATATGTTACAATGTGTTAAAATAAAAAAAATATGGAATTGTGCAATTTTGTATGGCAATAATTTTTTTCAGAGTTCCCAATACGGTAAATCTGACATGCTATCTTTATTCAATGAGACAATACGATTCCAATGATACCAAACTTAGATCATTTTTGTTTTGTTTTATGGTAAAAAAAATAAAATAGAAAACATGAAAAAGAAAAAAGTTTCTTCAATACCATGTTCATACCCCTATAACTTTTTTTTTTTAGCTTTCACCTAGGGAGCTGTGTTAGGGTTTATTTTTTGAGCCATGAGCTGTAGTTTTTAACTGTACAAATTTTGAATATTTTTGACTTTTTATTACGTGTTACCAAAAAATCGTCAATTTTGGCATTTGGAATGTTTGAGTGTTTACGCTGATCTCGTACAGGATTAGGAACATCACAATTTAACAGATCAGACAATTACACACGCGGTGATACCAAATATGTTTTTTCCCATATCTAAAAAAATGGGAAAGGGGATTTTTTAAAATATTTTTATAAACCTTTTTGGCCTTTTTTTTTCTTTTCATTTTACACATTTTTGACACCCCCCCCCCCCTTGGGGCTTACCATAAGTCATCATTAGATGGCTTACATAGATCAATGCTAATCTATTGCATTGTATTGATATATAATTCTGTGTTGTGTGTGTATGTGAGATGTGTGCATGTATGTGAGATGTGTGCATGTATGATGTCTGTAAGTATGGGCACAGTGTGTGGCAGTATTATATGCAGAAGGTACAATGTGTGACAGTATTATATTCAGGAGACAGTATGTGGCAGTATTATATTTAGGGGGTACAGTATGGGGCAGCATTATATTCAGAGGGTACAATGTGTGACAGCATTATATTTAGGGAACAGTGTTTGGCACTATTATATTCAGGGGACATAGTATGTAGCAGTATTATAGACCTGTGTTCAGATTGTATTCTGTTTTACCCCTTGTAAAAATGTAAAATTTGGGGAAAACCTGCATTTTAGTGAAAAAAACATTTTTTTTCCATTTACACATCTGACTTTAACGAAAAGTCGTCAAATACCTGTGGGGTGTTAAGGCTCACTGTACCCCTTGTTACGTTCCTCAAGGGGTGTAATTTCCAAAATAATATGCCGTGTGTTTTTTTTTCTGTTCTGGCACTATAGGGGCTTCCTAAATGCGACATGCCCCCCAAAAATCATTTCAGCAAAATTTCCTTACCAAAAGCCAAAAGTGGCTCCTTCTCTACTGTGCATTGTAGTTCGCCAGCAGAGCACTTGACGTCCACACATGGGGTATTTCCATACTCAGAAGAAATGGGGTTACAAATTTTGGGGGGTATTTTCTCCTATTACCCCTTGTAAAAATGTGAAATTTGGGGGGGGGGACGCATTTTAGTTGAGAATTTTTTTTTTCATTTGCACATCCTAATGTAGCGAAAAGTCGGCAAACACCTGTGAGGTGTTAAGTCTCACTGTACTCCTTTTTACATTCCATGAGGGGTGTAGTTTCCAAAATATTATGCCATGTGGTTTTTTTTTTTTTTTTTTTTTTTTTTTGCTGTTCTGGCACCATAGGGGCTTCCTAAATTCGACATGCCCCCCAAAAACCATTGCAGCAAAATTCACTTTCCAAAATCCCATTGTCGCTCCTTCCCTTCTGAGCCCTATAGTGCCCCAACGGAGCACTTTACATCCACATATGAGGTATTTCCTTACTCGAAAGAAATGGGATTACAAATTTTGGGGGGATTTCTCTCCTTTTACCCCTTGTAGAAATTAAAAAAAATGGCTCTGCAAGAACATGCGAGTGTAAAAAATGAAGATTTTGAATTTTCTCCTTCACTTTGCTGCTATTCCTGTGAAACACCTAAGGGTTAACAAACATTCTGAATGTCATTTTGAATACTATGAGGAGTACAGTTTTTATAATGTGGTAATTCATGGGGTATTTCTAGCATGAAAGCCCCTCAAATCCACTTTAAAACTGAAAATGGTCCCTGAAAAATTCCTATTTAGAAATTTTTGTGAAAAATTTGAAAATTGCTGCTGAACTTTGAAGCCCTCGAATGTCTTCCAAAAGTAAAAACATGGCAACTTATGATGCCAACATAAAGTAGACATATTGTATATGTGAATCAATATATAATGTATTTGGAATTTCCTTTTTTGTTACAAGCAGGGAGCTTCAAAGTTAGAAAAATGCAAAATTTTCAAAATTTTCATGAAATTTGGGGATTTTTCACCAAGAAGGGATGCAAGTAACGACAAAAATTTACCACTATGTTAAAGTAGAATATGTTACGAAAAAACAATCTCGGAAACAGAATAATGGGTAAAAGCATCCCAGAGTTATTAATGCATAAAGTGACAGTGGTCCGAATTGCAAAATAGGGCTCAGTCCTTAAAGGAGAACTCCAAAATACAAAAATTGTCCCCCATACTGCCGGCAGTAAAAAAAAAAAAAAAATGTACATACCTTCCTCCGCTCCCCTGGGGCCTCTGGTAACTGGCTCCGGCCTCCGCCGCGATTCTCTTCCTGGTTGCCGGTGGTCGGAGAATCATAATGCGCTCAGCCAATCACCAGCAGCAGCGAAGTCCGACTTGGCCGGCGATAGGCTGAGCGGCAGTGTGGGAACGCTTCAGGACACAAAATTCTTCACTACACCGGGCCGAAAACGTCACACTGCCGCACAGCCTATCGCCGGCCGAGTCGGGACTTCACTGCGGCAAGTGATTGGCTGAGTGCAGTATGATTCTCTGACCATCGGCAACCAGAAGACTATCACTACTACTAGTATCTGTAGCTTGATCCTTCTTTAGGTCCAGGTGTGTGTTGCCTATGAGGCTTGTCTCAGACAACGCGTTTTCACATTTGGTATCTATAGCTTGATTCTTTGTCAGATCTAGGTTAGTGTTACATATAAGACTTCAAAATACCAAATCAGAGTTTTACCACCTTGGGGAAAATAAACCAATTTTATTTGGGATCCCCCCAAAATAGTAATCTTCATTTCATAGATTAAAAACAGAAAACTTAACCTATAAGAATAAGATAAAATCCTAATGTGTCTCTTCAAATATGTTTATATAGATAGATAATCTGCCTCCAAATTTGACACAAAACTATTTCTACAGGAGATAGAATGGCTGCAAATATATCCTAAAATAAGTTTAGCGCCCCAAGGGGTTATCATTTTGGTATTTTGATTATTAATTGGGATGCTTTGTGATTGGCATATTAGGCCCCAGCACAACACAGTGAAGAGAGTGTGCATTTGTTGATGCACCACCTCTTAAAGGGGTTCTCCGGTGAAAACCTTTTTTCTTTTAAATCAACTGGTGGAAGAAAGTTAAACATATTTGTAAATTACTTCTATTAAAAAATCTTAATCCTTCCAGTATTTATTAGCTGCTGAATGCTACAGAGGAAATTCCTTTCTTTTTGGAACACTGATGACATCACGAGCACAGTGCTCTCTGCTGACATCTCTGTCCATTTTAGCAACCATGCATAGCAGATGTATGCTATGGTCAGCATGGTGGCTCAGTGGTTAGCACTGCTGCCTTGCAGTGCTGGGGAATTGGGTTCAAATCCCACTAAGGACAACAATAAATAAAGCATTATTATTATAATAACATCAGCAGAGAGAATTGTGCTCGTGATGTCATCAGAGAGCATTCCAAAAAGAAAAGAATTTCCTCTGTAGTATTCAGCAGCTAATAAGTACAGGAAGGATTAAGATTTTTTAATAGAAGTAATTTACAAATATGTTTAACTTTCTGTCACCAGTTGATTTAACCCCTTAAGGACCAGGCCATTTTACACCTTAGGACCAGAGCGTTTTTTGCACATCTGACCACTGTCACTTTAAACATTAATAACTCTGGAATGCTTTTAGTTATCAATCTGATTCCGAGATTGTTTTTTCGTGACATATTCTACTTTAACATAGTGGTAAAATTTTGTGGTAACTTGCATCCTTTCTTGGTGAAAAATCCCAAAATTTGATGAAAAATTTGAAAATTTTGCATTTTTCTAACTTTGAAGCTCTCTGCTTGTAAGGAAAATGGATATTCAAAATATTTTTTTTATTTTATTCACATTTCCAATATGTCTACTTTATGTTTGCATCATAAAAATGACGTGTTTTTACTTTTGGAAGACACCAGAGGGCTTCAAAGTTCAGCAGCACTTTTCCAATTTTTCCCAAAATTTTGAACCTCGCTTTTTTTCAGAGACCAGTTCAGGTTTGAAGTGGATTTAAAGGGTCTTCCCATTAGAAATACCCCACAAATGACCCCATTATAAAAACTACACCCCCAAAGTATTCAAAATTACAATCAGTAAGTGTTTTAACCCTTTAGGTGTTTCACAGGAATAGCAGCAAAGTGAAGGAGAAAATTCACAATCTTTATTTTTTACACTCGCATGTTCTTGTAAACCCAATTTTTGAATTTTTACAAGGGGTAAAAGGAGAAAATATATTTTTTTTTCACTAAGATGTGTTTCCCCCCAAATTTCACATTTTTGCAAGGGTTAATAGCAGAAAATACCCCCCAAAATTTGTAACCCCATCTCTTCTGAGTATGGAGGTACCCCATAAGTGGAACTGAAGTGCACTACGGACGAACTACAATGCTCAGAAGAGGAGGAGCACCATTGAGCTTTTGGAAAGAGAATTCGTTTGGAATGGTAGTCAGGGGCCATGTGCATTTACAAAGCCCCCTGTGGTGCCAGAACAGTGGACCCCCCCCCACATGTGACCCCATTTTGGAAACTACACCCCTCACAGAATTTAATAAGTGGTGCAGTGAGCATTTACACCCCACTGGCGTTTGACAGATCTTTGGGACAGTGGGCTGTGCAAATGGAAAATTAAATTTTTTATTTTCACGGATCACTGTTCCAAAAATCTGTCAGACACCTGTGGGGCGTAAATGCTCACTGCGCCCCTTATTACATTACATGAGGGGTGTTAGTTTCCAAAATGGGGTCACATATGGGGGGGGTCCATTGTTCTGGTACCATGGGGGCTTTGTAAACACAAGTGGCCTTCAATTCCGGACAAATTTTATCTTCAAAATCCCAATGGCGCTCCCTCTCTTCTGAGCATTGTAGTGCACCCATAGAGCACTTTACATCCACATATGGGGTATGCTCTTACTCAGAAGAAATTGGGTTACAAATTTTGGGGGGCTTTTTTTATTTTCCCTTGTGAAAATGAAAAATTTAGGGTGACACCAGCATTTTAGTGAAAAAAAATTTTTTTTTTCATTTTCCCATCCAACTTTAATGAAAATTTGTCAAACACCTGTGGGGTGTTCAGGCTCACTATACCCCTTGTTACGTTCCGTGAGGGGTGTCGTTTCCAAAATGGGGTCACATGTCTGTATTTATTGTTTTGCGCTTATGTCAGAACCGCTGTAAAATCAGCCACCCCTGTGCAAATCACCAATTTAGGCCTCAAATGTACATGGTGCGCTCTCACTCCTGAGCCTTGTTGTGCGTCCGCAGAGCATTTTACGCCCACTATGGGGTATCTCCGTACTCAGGAGAAATTGCGTTACAAATTTTGGGGGTCTTTTTTTCCTTTTACCTCCCGTGAAAATAAAAAGTAAAGGACAACGCCAGCATGTTAATGTAAAAAAAAAAAAAAAAAAAATTTTTTTTACACTAACAGGCTGGTGTAGACCCAACTTTTCTTTTTCATAAGGGGTAAAAGGAAAAAAAGCCCCCAAAATTAGTAACGCAATTTCTCCCGAGTACGGAAATATCCCATATGTGGCACTAAACTGTTTCCTTGAAATACGACAGGGCTCCGAAGTGAGAGAGCGCCATGCGCATTTGAGGACTAAATTAGGGATTGCACAGGGGTGGACATAGGAGTATTCTACGCCAGTGATTCCCAAACAGGGTGCCTCCAGCTGTTGCTAAACTCCCAGCATGCCTGGACAGTCAGTGGCTGTCCGGAAATGCTGGGAGTTGTTGTTTTGTAACAGCTGGAGGCTCTGTTTTGGAAACACTGCCGTTCAATACGTTTTTTATTTTTTATTAGGGGGACAGTGTAAGGGGGTGTATATGTAGTGTTTTACTCTTTATTATGTGTAAGTGTAGTGTTTTTAGGGTACGTTCACACTGGCGGAGGTTTACAGTGAATTTACCGCTAGGAGTTTGCGCTGCGGTGAAAAATTTGCCACAGCCCAAACTTGAAGCAGAAAACTTACTGTAAACCCGCCAGTGTGAATGTACCCTGTACGTTCACATGGGGGGGCAAACCTCCAGCTGTTTCAAAACTACAACTCCCAGCATGTACTGACAGACCGTGCATGCTGGGAGTTGTACTTTTGCAACAGCTGGAGGCACACTGGTTGGAAAACCTTCAGTTAGGTTCTGTTACCTAACTCAGTATTTTCCAACCAGTGTGCCTCCAGCTGTTGCAAAACTTCAACTCCCAGCATGAACTGATCGCCGAAAGGCATGCTGGGAGATGTAGTTATGCAACAGCTGGAGGGATCGCAACTACAACTCCCAGCATGCCCAGAGAGCTGTTTAGGCTTGCTGGGAGTTGCAGTTTTGCAACATCTGTAGAGCTATAGTTTAGAGACCACTGCATAGTGGTCTCCAAACTGTGGACCTCCAGATGTTGCAAAACTACAACTCCCAGCATGCCCAGACAGCAAACTGCTGTCTGGGCATGCTGGGAGTTGTAGTTTTGCAAGATCTGGAGGTGCACAGTATAGAGATCACTTTGCAGTGGTCTCAAACTGTAGACCTCCAGCTGTTGCAAAACTGCAACTCCCAGCAAGCCTAAACAGCTCTCTGGGCATGCTGGGAGTTGTAGTTTTGCAACATCTGGAGGGTTACAGTTTAGAGACCACTATAGTGGTCTCAGACTGTAGCCCTCCAGATGTTGCTAAGTAACTCACCGGCTTCCGTTGGATCCAGGGAGCTGCGTCGCGGTCCTCTTCTTCCGCCGATCGTCGCCCGCTGCCGCCGCTGATCGTCGCCGCTGCCGTCGCCGATGGGTAAGTGGATCTTCGGCGCCGGTCCCTGTCGGTTTCCCCGTCCTGCCCCGCCTATTGTGGGAGGGCAGGACGGGGAAACCGAAAGTAAACCCCTCCGCCCCCGATCTGCTATAGGTGGTCGCGTCTAGACCACCAATAGCAGAGATAGGAGGGGTGGCAACTCTGCCACCTCACTCCTATCGCTACAGGGGGATCGTGGGTGTCTAGGACACCCGCGATCCCCCTTCTATTCCGGGTCACCGGGTCACCATAGACCCGTATGACCCGGAATCGGCGCAAATCGCAAGTGTGAATTCACTTGCGATTTGCGCCGATCGCCGACATGGGGGGGTCTAATGACCCCCCTGGGCATTTGCGCGGGGTGTCTGCTGATAGATATCAGCAGTCACCCCGGCGCGATCCCCGCCCGGCGTGGCGGGGACCGAAATTCCCACGGGCGTACAGGTACGCCCTTGGTCCTTAAGTACCAGGGAGCAAAGGCGTACCTGTACGCCCTTGGTCCTTAAGGGGTTAAAAGAAAAAAGGTTTTCACCTGAGTACCCCTTTAATTTATCTAGGATAAGAGCACATGTATTGTGTCCTTTTGAGTTCTTTTTTCATCATCTACATATTGGAACTTTTCATGTTAGAAATACCCCTTTAAGTAAATAAACACTGAAACAAATGTAGAATAATTTTATGTTTATATTAAACTGTGCCAGTGCTAGCCTTTTGTGCATTTTTTTTCCTTTACTTCTAATCTTTTTTTTTCTTAAAGTATATTTAATTAATTATACCCTGGAGCTTTGTTGGACCTAGTGGCTGCCATAATCTCTATCACATGACAGCTCCCCTGGCAATCTCCAAACTAATAGAAGAACTGAAATTGATGCTTCCTTTATTGTGTCAGCACTGCTCAACTTATGGTTGGGAAATTGTGAAACAGTGATGACATAAACAGCTTTTTTTCCCCCCAGAGTGTAATAAAAAGGCAGTGTCCTATGTTATAGTCCCTTATTACATCTATATAAAAGGCCTTCACAACTATTTTGCTTGATTTTGGATTTCAGGAGGTAAAAGTAAAATCTGCTCCAAATTTAGGGCAATTTGATTACAAAGTACAAATATATGAATGGACAGAGCAGAGATATTTCTAGTGATCTTTTTCTACATGTAGATAAAAGAAGGTTTCACTATCATCACAGACGGAGATTCTTTACTGTAAGAGCAATGAGACTATGAAACTCTCTGCCACATGAGGTTGTGATGTCTGACTTAATAAACAAGTTCAGGCCTGGAGGTTTTTCTGGAAAACTATAAAATATTATTATAAGTTATGGATACTGGATTTATGTGGATAGAACGTTGATCCAGGGATTTACTCTGATCGCCATACTGAAGTTAGGAAGGAATTGTTCCTCTGATATGGGGCAATTGGCATCAGCTAATTGGCATCAGGTTGAACTTGATGGACTCTTGTCTTTTTTTTCAACTTTACAAACTACGTCACTATGTTCAAGTAGGTCTTAGCTTAGAATTTTAGGGGTTTGGTTCTTTTCCTTTTTCTGAAAAGGTGCAATACCAAATCAGAGTACAAAGTATTTCAATAGAACTGCAAAACCAAGCTATTCGCTTTAACAAGAATGATATATAATTTATAATGTCTGGTCGAGAGAAGTGCTGTTTCTGAAAAAAAACGTTGTTTTGGTATAAAGTCTTTTTGATATTACAGGGCTCGCAAAGAGAATTGTTTTTAAGAGGCATTTACTATACCAGCGTTACTCATCTGGCGGACCGCGGTCCAGATCCGGACCGCGGCCGCCAGTCATCTGGACCTCCGGCCGGTTCAGGGACCTCCGGCCGATTCAGAGGTGGCAGACGCTGTCCTGGCATTCATATGTATCGGTGTCTTTAAGACACCGATACAAATGAATAGCTGAGCGCCACCGGAGCGAGGGAACACTCTGCTCCAGCCAGCGCTTCTCCTATGATTCAGGCGGTGCGATTAGCACTGCCTGCATCATCTGCTCTGGCCAGGCCTAACTAGAAGAGGCCAGAGCAGCGGAGCAGTGCAGGACCTGAGAAGCAGCAGGATCAGGCCGTCCGCAGGGCCAGCCATCTGTATCCGGCGCCATAAAAGTGAAAGTTAGGATGCAGGGGGGTCTTGGGGTTGGGGGGGGGGGTTAGGGCAGAAGGGAATAAATTGGTCTGGGGGGGGTGAAAAGTGAAAATATGATTGGTGCAGCGGTCTTGGGGAGGTGTTAGGGTTTGAAGGGGATAAAGGGGTCTGGGGAATGGGGGGGTGGGCAGAAAAGTGAAAATAAGAATGATGCAGGGTTCGGGGGTTTGTTGGGGCAGAAGGGGATAAAAGCGTCTGGGGTGGGGACATAAAAGTGAAAATAAGAATGATTCAGGGGTGTTGGCGGTGGGCAGAATGTTAGGGAAGAAGGGGATAAGGAGGTCTGGGGGGTATAAAAGTGAAAATAAGAATTATGCAGGGATCTTGTGGGGTGTTAGGGCAGAAGGGCATAAAGGGATCTGGGACATAAAAGTGAAAATAAGAATGATGCAGGGGTCTTGGAGGGGGGGGGGGTTATGGCAAAATGGGATAAAGGGGTCTGAGGGGGGCATAAAAGTGAAAATAAGAGTGATGCATGGGGTCTTGGGTGGGGGAAATGGGTATGGGGGGCAGAAAAGTGTAAAGAATATGCAGAGGTCTTGGTGGGTGGGGAGTGTTAGGGCAGAAGGGGACAGAGGGGTCTTGGGGAGGAACAGAAAAATGTAAAAAAGGATAATGCAGGGATCTTGGGGGCAGAGGAGTCTAGAGGAGGACTAAGGGGTCAGGGGGGCAGAGCAGTCTGGATGAGGACTTGGGAATTGGGAGGGGCAGAGATGTCTGGGGGTATCTATAGGAGGGTGGGAGGGGGTGGGGTCCGGAAGAGGACCTAGGGGTCTGGGGGGACTTAAGGCCCATCCACATTGAGGACATTCCTCCGGGGGAAATCTGCTTGCAGCAGAGTCCAAATGGTTTTCTGCTCCTCAATGCATACTGTGGAATCGCCACAGTGGAATTCCACCCAGCAGAATGGACGTAAACCCCAAGAATGAACATGTTATTTGGACGTTCATTCTGCTGGTGAAATTCCACCGGACTGTATTGTCATCCATAGAGATGGCGCACTTCCATGCAGTCCTGCCGCCAATGGCTTCAGAGGTGCCTGCAGCAAGCGGACATTCTGCCGACTAAATGTCTACAGTGTGGAGAAGTCCTTAGGGGTCTGCAGGAGGAGAGGGCAATGGGTCTGAGGGGAGTACAGGGGTGGGATTCTGACAAACAGAGGAAACAGTGTCTGGCAGTATAATTTTTAGGGGTTATGATGTCTGGCAGGGTTATAATGCTTATTGTTGTCTTACAGAGGATGAGGATCTGCTAACAAAGTAACCAATGATGTCCGTGCATCAGACTCTGCAGAGAAGATGGAGCTGAAAGAAGAGAAAAACCAGAGAAAGAAAAAAGTAAAAACAACAGAGAAGACGTCTCCTGTGAGTCATTATACAATTGTGTATTCTCCTGACTGTCCCATCAGAGCTGGAGTCCCTTGTAATTTCTGCAGTGATGACGGGTGACACTGTACCCCAATCTGTGTTACAAAACTACAACTCCCATAATGCCTGAAGGTTATTTTAGAGTATGTAGCCCATTTTATTTTAATGGGTGTCTGACTTCTGTGACACCCACTTAAAAATAAATGGGCTGCATAGTCTAATATGCCCAGGCCTATTTTTGCTCTCAGTCCGACCCTGGAAGTATGTGTATTACAGGAATTTCCCAACCTTTATCTCTACAGTTGTTTCAAAACTACAGTTCCCATCATGCTCTTCTGTCTGCATGATGGCAGTTGTAGTTTTGCAACAGCTGGAGAGTTCTTATGGGAGGGGGGAACCTCATTCATTGTTTTAAGGGACGCAGAGGTATAATTTAATTCAGGGCAAGTGGCAATATAATATTTGGGGCCCAGCATGTGGTGGTTTTATACTCAGGGGCACAGTGTGAGTCAGCATTATAATCAGGGGCACAATTTGTGTCAGTATTATACTCAGGGGCATGGTGTATGGCAGTATTATATTCAGGGGCACAGTGTGTGGCAGTATTATACTCAGGGACACGGTGTGTGGCAGTATTATATTCAGGGGCACAGTGTTTGACAGCATTCTATTTAGGTATACAGCATGTGGCAGTATTATATTCAGGGGCATAGTGTGCAACAGTATTATACCAGGGGCACAGTATGTGGCAGTTATATATTTAGGGGCACAGTGTGTGGAAGTATTATACAAGGGGCACAGTGTATGGCAGTATTATATTCAGGGGCACAGTGTGTGGCAGTATTATACTCAGGGACACGGTGTGTGGCAGTATTATATTCAGGGGCACAGTGTTTGACAGCATTCTATTTAGGTATACAGCATGTGGCAGTATTATATTCAGGGGCATAGTGCGCAACAATATTATATCAGGGGCACAGTATGTGGCAGTTATATATCTAGGGGCATAATGTGTGGAATTATTATACAAGGGGCACAGTGTGTGGCAGTTATATATTCAGGGGCACAGTGTGTGGCAGTATTATACCAGGGACACAGTGTCTGGCAGTTATATATTCAGGGGCACAGTATGTGGCAGTTATATATTCAGGGGCACAGTGTGTGGCAGTATTATACCAGGGACACAGTGTCTGGCAGTTATATATTCAAGGGCACAGTGTCTGGCAGTATTATACCAGGGGCACAGTGTGTGGCAGTTATATATTCAGGGGCACAGGGTGTGGCAGTATTATACCAGGGGCACAGTATGTGGCAGTTATATATTCAGGGGCACAGTGTGTGGCAGTATTATACCAGGGACACAGTGTCTGGCAGTTATATATTCAGGGGCACAGTGTGTGGCAGTATTATACCAGGGGCACAGTGTGTGGCAGTTATATATTCAGGGGCACAGGGTGTGGCAGTATTATACCAGGGGCACAGTATATGGCAGTTATATATTCAGGGGCACAGTGTGTGGCAGTATTATACCAGGGACACAGTGTCTGGCAGTTATATATTCAAGGGCACAGTGTCTGGAAGTATTATACCAGGGGCACAGGGTGTGGCATTATTATACCAGGGGCACAGTATGTGGCAGTTATATATTCAGGGGCACAGTGTGTGGCAGTATTATACCAGGGGCACAGTGTCTGGCAGTTATATATTCAGGGGCACAGTGTGTGGCAGTATTACACCAGGGGCACAGTGTCTGGCAGTTAGAGAATGTTTATGACTTATTAAGTACTAATTATGTTCTACAGCAGGCAGTGCCTATTTCTGGCATGGCACTGTGGTCGCCAGGTGTGAACCAGGTCTTAGGGTTTAGCTCGGACCTTCACCGGATGGCAGACCTTGAAAAGCAGACCCCTACTAAGAGTATACTATACCATAACAGAAAACTATGTAAAGTAGTGGATCAGGAGTATCAGCAGACATCAAGTACTTACTGGGCCATCTGCACTGTAACTCAGATAGTTGAGCTCTCCAGTTTTTTTCAAGCAGGTAGAACTGGACCCAACTGTGGAATCCAGATATTTTCCAACCTTTCCCATCTTTTAACAGAAAATGGCAACTCACCAAAATATATGGTGGACTGAACAAAATGTGGACTGATAAGGGTGCAGTCTTTTGGAGAGACTTCACTGTACATAGATTGCAGTAATGCCATAGTGCCACTGAGGTACAGTAGAGTTGCTACAGGCTGGGGGTTCCTGAGCCACTGGTTTGGGAATATAAGTTTAGATAGTATTAAACCCACTTGTTGGGCTTAGTTACTATCAATTTGAATACAACCTCAGCACCAGAATCGTGTAGTTTTGCCTTCTTGGATGAATTGGGGAATATAAACTGAGAGATATTATGTATAAATCTTGACAAGCAGGATACACCTGAGTTTATTAGTTTACATCATCTGCTTATATGGTATATATCCTGGCAACATAATAATAAATAAAGTGCAACTAATGTATAAACAAGAGAACACGATAACTGAATAAATATGTCCTTCAAGTCAGTTTTTTTCCACTCAAATTATGTCCAAGGACCAAGCAACTTTTTCAAGGTTGGTAATATGACCTTCTCCAAATATGGGTTCTCTGTGGGAGAATAATTTTTCCATGTTCCTATTGATATTACATTTTAAAATGCACTTTTCATGCTGATCATTGAGTCCACCTTTTTATACTGTCATAGATTTACATAAAGGAGACATTGTTGAATAAATTGGGACATATTGGGGGAGATTTATCAAAACCTGCCCAGAGGAAAAGTTGCCCATAGCAACCAATCAGATCGCTTCTTTCATTTTTAACTCCTTGGGGACGAAGGGCGTATGCATACGCCCTCGCGTCCCGTCACTTAAGGACGGAGGGCGTGTAGTGGTCTCTAAACTGTGGTCCTCCAGATGTTGCAAAACTACAACTCCCAGCATGCACTGACTGTCTGGGCATGCTGGGAGTTGTAGTTTTGCAACATCTGAAGTGGCACAGTTTGGAGACCACTATAGATGTTGCAAAACTACAAGTTCCAGCATGCCCAGACAGTGAGGGATGCTGGGCGTGTAGTTCTGCAATATCTGGCCCTTCAGATGTTGCAGAACTACAACTCCCAGCATGCCTGGACAGTCTGGGCATGCTTGGAGTTGTAGTTTTGCAACATCTGGAGGGCTACAGTTTGGAGGCCACTGTTCTTCCCCAGTTGTTGCATAACTACAACTCCTAGCATGCCCAGACTGTCCAAGCATGCTGGGAGTTGTAGTTCTGCAACATCTGAAGGGCCAGATATTGCAGAACTACACGCCCAGCATCCCTGACTGTACGGGCATGCTGGGAATTGTAGTTTTGCAACAGCAGTAGGCACACTGGTTGGGAAACACTGAGCTAGAGTCTGTTTCCTAACTCAGTGATTCCAACCCGTGTGCCTCCAGCTGTTGCAAAACTACAACTCCCAGAGTGCACTGACAGACCGTACATGCTGGGAGTTGTAGTCTTGCAACAGCTGGAGGCACATGGGTTGGAATCACTGAGCTAGAGTCGGTTTTCTAACCAGTGTTCCTACAGCTGTTGTAAAACTACAACTACCAGCATGTACGGTCTGTCAGTGCATTCTGGGAGTTGTCATTTTGCCACAGCTGAAGGTTTGTGGCGCCCCCCCCCCCCCCCCCATGTGAATGTACAGGGTACATTCACACGTGCGGGTTTACAGTGGGTTTCCTTCAAGGAAACTTACTGTGAACTCCTGCCTGTGTGAATGTACCCTAAAAACACTACACTACACTAACAAATAATAAAAAGTAAAACACTACACATACACCCCCTTACACGTCGCAACAACCCCCCCCCCCAGCTGTGACAAAACCACAACTCCCAGTGTTTCCGGACAGCCATAGACTGTTCTGGCAGGCTGGGAGTCTTGCAACAGCTGGAGGCACCCTGTGGGAGACACTGCTGTAGGGTTTTGGTGGAGACAAGCCCCATCCTTGTAACCGGGTCTGCCCCTACTGCAAATTCCTTATTCAGGCCTCAAATGCGCATGGCGCTCTCTCACTTCAGAGCCCTGTCGTATTTCAAGGCAACAGTTTAGGGCCACATATGGGGTATCTCTGGACTCGGGAGAAATTGCGTTACAAATTTTGGGGGATTTTTCTCCCATTACCCTTTGTAGAAATGGTAAATTTGGGGAAAAAACCTGAACTTTAGTGAAAAATTTTTTTTTTTCATTTACACATCCGAATTTTACGAAAAGTCGTCAAACACCTGTGGGGTGTTAAGGCTCACCGGACCCCTTGTTACTTGCCTTGAGGGGTGTAGTTTCCAAAATAGTATGCCATGTGTTTTTTTTTTGTTTCTGTTCTGGCACCATAGGGGCTTCCTAAATGCGACATGCCCCCAAAAACCATTTCAGCAAAACTCACTCTCCAAAATCCCATTGTCGCTCCTTCCCTTCTGAGCCCTCTACTGCGCCCGCCGAAGACTTGACATACACATATGAGGTATTTCCATACTCGAGAGAAATTGGGTTACAAATTTTGGGGGGCTTTTTCTCCTTTTACCCCTTGTAAAATTTCAAAAACTGGGTCTACAAGAACATGTGAGTGTAGAAAATTTTGAAGATTTTGAATTTTCTCCTTCACTTTGCTGCTATTCCTGATTCAAAGATTTTTGGGTAAAATGACTGATGTCATTACAAAAAAGAATTGGTGGTGCAAAAAATAAGGCATCAAATGGATTATTAGGTGCAAAATTTAAAGAGTTATGATTATTTAAAGGTAAGGAGGAAAAAACTAAAATACAAAGATGGAAAAACTTGGGTCCTTAAGGGGTTAATTTTAAACATCGGTCATTGCTTGTGAATAGAAAACTACATATTACTCATAATCAGTGCAGTATAGGAGCGTAGTAACATAGTACTTTAACATCTTTATGTAGATTTTAGCTGTGAAACGTCATAAGAAGTAAGGTTGGATGAGGTATGTTGGGTCATGCTATGCACCCTTTACAATATACCACAAAGATCCACTACATATGTCAAGTAGACTTAATTTTGTCTTGCTAAATATTATTATATATCTTTTCTTACCAAGGAAGGCGTGCTCAAAGCCTGATGAATGGGTCAGGATTTTGCTCAGTATGTTTAACCAAAACCAGGAGTGGAGCAAACCCAGAGAAAGGGGCAAGTCTTTGCAGTATAGCTTTTCTCTGTGTCGGTTCCACTCCAGGTTTTGGTTTTGGTTAAAAATACCGAGCAAAATATTTTGTGTGAATATAGCCTTACTGCTGTTTTCTCTTTTTCTTTAAAGGGGTACTCCGGTGCTTAGACATCTTATCCCCTATCCAAAGGATAAGATGCCTGATCGCGGGAGTCCCGCCGCTGGGGACCCCCGTGATCTTGCACGCCGCACCCCATTTATAATCAGTATAATCAGTCTGATTACAGGCGACCATAGGGCTGACGGCATGTGACGTCACGCCTCCGCCCCATGTGACATCATGCACCGCCTCTCAATGCAAGCCAATGGGAGGGGGCGTGACAGCTATCACGCCCCCTCCCATAGGCTTGCATTGAGAGGCGGAGCGTGATGTCACACGGGGCGGAGGCGTGACGTCACACGCCGTCAGCCCTGTGGTCGCCGGTAATCAGACCCGGAGCGCGCACGCTCCGGGGACTGATTATAAACGGGGTGCGGCATGCAAGATCACGGGGGTCCATAGCGGCGGAGTTGGAGGATTGGTTGGATAAATACCGGCCATTGCATAGCTGGTATTTATAATATAAAAATTCCGGCAGGGTGGCCAAAATACCGTCTGTGTCGGTAAAATTCTGGCCAGGTGGCAACCCTAACCCACACATGCATTTCTTTCTATCACTACAACACTACGGTAGTTCACATTTACATCATTAGTAAATGCGAATGTATTGTACAGCAGTCAGAACACTATTTCTACAGTAATAAAAAGCTTCATAAGCTCAACAAGAAGAAAGAACTTTCTATGGCAGCTGAAGCAGAAGGCTCTCAGGGAAACAAAAGCTATACAGGCCCAGATTTATCAAACTGTGTTTATCAAACTGTGATTTTTCCACAGCGACCAATCACAGCTCAGCTTTCACTTTACCAGAGCTTGTTAGCTGAGCTGTGATTGGTCGCTGTGGAAAAACCACTCCAGTTTTCTCTCACACAGTTTGATACATCTGGACCATATATCTATAAATGACAAAAAGTCATCAGAACAGCACAGACAAACACTGAAAGGCTGCATGAGCTGCTGGACTGTGGTAGACATGTAAGGTCTCCTTCACATCAGTGTTACGGAAGCTTTATAGACGCTGATAACAGGGGTGGACGGAATGTGTCACAACAGACACCAACAGATCCTGTTAGGTTTCTGTTAGATGTCCGATATTTTGTAGGATTTTAACAGAGAAAAAATACCTGACTAAGGTCCCGACATTTTATAAGAATAAGTGCATGGAGCTCCCTCATGCTGATACTATACTGTGTGGTGTCTAGTATGGGTCCCGTGATACATATTTGGTATCGCCGCGTGCTTAAATATCTGAACTATAAAAATAAAATGTTAATGATACCGTACGGGGAACGGCGTGAACGTAAAAAAAAGTCCAAAATAGCTGCTTTTTTTTATAACATTTTATTCCTAAAAAACTTTATAAAAAATGTATTAAAAGTTTTATGTAAGCAAATATGGTATCAATAAAAAAATACAGATCACGGCGCAAAAAATGAGCCCTCATACCGCCGCTTATACGGAAAAATGTTCTAGGTTATGGGTCTTCAAAATAGGGGGATCTTAAACGTTTTAATTTGGTTAAAAAGTTTGTGATTTTTTTTAAGCGCAACAGTAATAGAAAAGTATGTTATCATGGGTATAATTTTAATTGTATTGACCCAGAGAATAAAAAACACATGTCATTTTTACCGTAAATTGTACGGCGTGAAAACAAAACTTTCCAAAATAAGCAAAATTGCGGTTTTCTTTTTAATTTCCCCACACAAATAGTATTTTTTTTGTTGCGCCATACATTTATGATAAAGTGAATGATGGCATTACAACGGACAACTGGTGGCGCAAAAAACAAGCCCTCATACAAGGCGAGGAGGAAAAATGAAAACGTAAAAATAAAATTGTCTGCGTCCTTAAGGCCCAAATGGGCTGTGTCCTTAAGGGGTTAAGATAGGAGCCCTTAAAAGGGTACTCCGGTGGAAAAAAAAATTCAAATCAACTGTCTACAGAAAGTTAAACAGATTTGTAAATCACTTTTATTAAAAAATCTTAGCCTTTCCAGTACTTATCAGCTGCTGTATACTACAGAGGAAGTTGAGTTGCTCATTTCTGTCTGGCCACAGTGCTCTCTGCTGACACCTCTGTCCGTGTCAGGAACTATCCAGAGTAGGAGCAAATCCCCATAGCAAACCTCTCTTGCAGTTTCTCACATGGACAGAGGTGTCAACAGAGAGCAATGTGGTCAGACAGAAAAGAGCAACTCAGTTTCCTCTGTAGTATACAGCAGCTGATAAGTACTGGAAGGATTAAGATTTTTTTAATAGAAGTAATTTACAAATCTGTTTAACTTTCTGAAGCCAGTTAATATGAAAAAAAAAATTTCCACCGGAGTACCCCTTTAACCCCTTAAGGACTCAGGGTTTTTCCGTTTTTGCACTTTCGTTTTTTCCTCCTTACCTTTTAAAAATCATAACCCTTTCAATTTTCCACCTAAAAATCCATATTATGGCTTATTTTTTGTGTGGCCAATTCTACTTTCCAGTGACATTAGTCATTTTACCCAAAAATGCACGGCGAAACGGAAAAAAAAATCATTGTGCGACAAAATCGAAAAAAAACGCCATTTTGCAACTTTTGGGGGCTTCCGTTTCTACGCAGTGCATATTTTGGTAAAAATTACACCTTATCATTATTCTGTAGGTCCATACGGTTAAAATGATACCCTACTTATATAGGTTTAATTTTGTCGCACTTCTGGAAAAAATCATAACTACATGCAGGAAAATTTATACGTTTAAAAATTTCATCTTCTGACCCCTATAACTTTTTTTATTTTTCCACGTACAGGGCGGTATGAGGACTCATTTTTTTGCGCCGTGATCTGAAGTTTTTATCGGTATGATTTTTGTTTTGATCGGACTTTTTGATCACTTTTTATAAATTTTTTTAATGGTATAAAAAGTGACCAAAATACGCTTTTTTGGACTTTGGAATTTTTTTGCGCGTACGCCATTGACCGTGCGGTTTAATTAATGATATATTTTTATAGTTCGGACATTTACGCACGTGGCGTTACCACATATGTTTATTTATTTTTTTTTTTTACACTGTTTTATTTTTTTTATGGGAAAAGGGGGGTGATTCAAACTTTTATTAGGGAAGGGGTTAAATGACCTTTATTAACACTTTTTTTTTTACATTTTTTTTGCAGTGTTATAGGTCCCATAGGGACCTATAACACTGCACACACTGATCTCCTATGCTGATCACTGGCGTGTATTAACACGCCTGTAATCAGCATTATCGGCGCTTGACTGCTCCTGCCTGGATCTCAGGCACGGAGCAGTCATTCGTCGATCGAACACCGAGGAGGCAGGTAAGGGCCCTCCCGGTGTCCGATCAGCTGTTCGGGATGCCGCGATTTCACCGCGGCGGTCCCGAACAGCCCGACTGAGCAGCCGGGTCACTTTCAGTTTCACTTTAGAAGCGGCGATCAGCTTTGACAGCCGCTTCCAAAGGGTTAATACCGCACATCGCCGCGATCGGCGATGTGTGGTATTAGCCGCGGGTCCCGGCCGTTGATGAGCGCCGGGACCGACGCGATATGATGCAGGATCGCGGCGCGATCCCGCTTCATATCGCGGGAGCCGGCGCAGGACGTAAATATACGTCCTGCGTCCTTAAGGGGTTAAATATCAATAACCATAATTTTGTTTTTGGGAATTCAAGAAGGCTTCGCCGAAACACGCTTTGGGGTGGCATCATCCTCTTACTCTCCCACACTCTGTCTTCATTTCTTCTTTAGTTTGTATCTAGTCGTTTACCATATGGTTTGATACCCATGACTACCTCGATTATTACATATATAAAAAATGTTATTGGAATTTCACTATTAAGTAATATACATATTTATTTGTAGTATTGGGGTGGGTAGAGGATGATGCCTTAGATGTATCTGAAGTAGGACCTCCGTTATTCCTGGTATTTTTAAATTTACTCTTTTTTAAATGATGTATTAAAATGTCATAATTTTTTTAACAACAATCATTAAAGTGTCTTTGTTTTTTATTGGCTTTTCTAGAATTTGAGAATGCTTACAGAACCTCAGCCCCTGACCTAACCAGGTCACTGTCATTGACACTGGTACTTAACCCCTTAATGATGCAGCGATTTTGCAGCGAATGCCATTATGCAACTTTCAGGGGGTTGAGTTTTTACACAGTGCACTTTTTGGGGGAAAAAATGACATATTATCTTTATTCTATAGGACCATACCATTACAAAACATACCCAATTTATATAGGCTTTGTTTTATTTTGCTAGTGAAAAAAATATAACTTTTTGTAAGAAAATTAATATGCTTAAAATTGTCCCATTCTGACCCCTATAACTTTATTTTTCTGCATAAAGGGCTATATGAGGGCTAATTTTTTTCACCATGATCTGTCGTATTTAATGGTAGCATTTTTGTTTTTAATGGACTTTTTGATCACTTCTTATGGATTTTTTTCTGTTATATGATGTGATCAAAAATGCGCAATTCTGGACTTTGGTATTTCTTTACGTTTATGCCATTTACCTTGCGGTTTAATTAACATTATATTTTAATAATTCAGAAATGTATTCACGCGGAGATACCACATGTTTGTTTATTATATTTTCTTTATATTTTTACATTATTTTAATTATAAAATGGGGTGGGTGGGTGATTAAAACTTTTTTAGGGGGAGGGGTTATACACAGTTACTTTTTTTTATATTTTATTTTAGTCCCCATACGGAACTATAACATGGAATCTTTTGATTCCTAACACTGATCAAAGCTGTGTTATTACACAGCATTGATCAGTGTTATCTCTAGTCTGTTGCTCTAGCCTGCCAAAGCAGGCTGGAGCCACAGACCGAAGATCCAGTGCCACAGAGGAATGTAGGGATCCTCCTGCCATCAGTTAAGGTGATTTGGATTGCGCGATTGCCCCGCGGGGGTCCCGGTCACCCATAGCAACCAGCCAGCTGCATACAGGCTATTATCTGCAGCCCCTGGCTGTGGATCCCAGTCGGGGGCCTCGCGGTACGGAGCAGAATGACGCCACAATCCCGCTCCATAGCTGCTTCCCCCTTCCTAGGATGTACCTATACGCCCTGGGTAGGAAAGAGGTTAAAGTAGTAACTATTTCTGAAAGTTTTCAGGTTTTTTCATAATTTAACATTGATATGATAAATTACAAATAAAACAAATATTTGTGAATGCTGAAAAAACTGAACCCATCATCTTCTTACTTTTGGCTGGCAAGTCTGTTCCTTAGCTGGTCTGGGCACTGGATGCCTTGTACTGCACATTCAATGTTATGTCACTGCTCATCTGGAATCTCCAGAAAATAACTGTTCAGACAGACTTACAATCTCGGCATTAGTGGCAGAAGCAAAAGTTTGTTGTTCTCAGTTAAAAAGTAAAAAAAAAAATAAAAGGTAATGATATAAGGAATCAATAAAACCAAACATTGAATAAGTCTATAGAACTAGTAAGTGCTACACAACAAGGTTCATGTCATAAGAATGTATGGATGGTTGAATTAACAAATTTGAAATTTAGAGGTTTACTTCATTTTTGGGGTTCATAATTCTGGAGTATTAGTCAGTGTGTTTAGATGTGTTTTCCCACATAAGAACTCTAGGAATGTATTAAAACTGCAGATTTTGGCCCAGTTATTTTCCTCTTGGCTGGGTTCACTCAAATAATTTAGTCATTATTTGGTCAGTTTTTAGCCAAAACCAAGAGGTATCCAAAACACAAAAAAGTGACAAATTTTTCTGTGTCAGTACCATTACTGGTTTCAGCTAAAAATACTGACCAAAATGAGGACAAAATCTGACCAAAAAGTCTCAACCCAGCCAAATAGCAGGTGACCAAACTAAGAATGATATGGAACAAGAGTTTAATTATTTAAAGGGGTACTTCGGTGGAAAACTTTTTTTTTTAAATCAACTGGTGCCAGAAAGTTAAACATATTTGTAAATTACTCCTATTAAAAAAATCTTACTCCTTCCAGTACTTTTTAGCTGCTGAATACTACAGAGGAAATTATTTTCTTTTTGGAACACACTGCTCTCTGCTGACCTCACGGGCACAGTGTTCTCTGCTGACATCTCTGTCCATTTTAGGAACTGCCCAGAGCAGCATATGTTTGCTATGGGGATTTTCTCCCACCCTGGACAGTTCTTAAAATGGACAGAGATGTCAGCAGAGAGCACTGTGCTCATGATGTCATATTCCATCATAGTGATAAGGATGACCCTTATGATTTTGATTACTGATATATATATATATTTTTTATAATATATATGCTAATGTGCTGCAGAAAAACATTATTTTCCTTATGAGACATTTCAGCTTGCTAATTGTTTGTGATGAAGACCTTGGAACGAGGCTAGAAGAAGAAAGATAAGAAGAGGCTGAAAATTGGAAGACAAAATATTTGAAGAGATATAGACTGTGCAGAAGGACAGAGAAATCTGGAATTTTCCGGTAGAAGAGTGAGAGGGCAACATAAGTGAACTATGGCCAAGAGAGAAATGAATGCTTAAATATGCTAATATATACAGACGCAATACTTAAATAACCAATCAAAATATAACACGATGATTTTGATGTGATAACTAACCCTCCCTTTTTGTCAAATGTAAAAACCAATGTACTTCCGTGTAATAAACAGAACTCTCAGAACTCTTTGGGACAGTTCCTGAGCTTCCTGCTGAGAAAGAGTTTTATACCAACTTTTTGTCTGGTATATATTTCTTTTGTCGATACTCAGCAGTATACAGCGGCAGTCACTCACAGTTTAAGGCCTAACCAGAAGCCAGCCTTGACATTTGGTATCAGAAGTGGCATCTGATCCCTGGACCACACTCGTGGGAAGAGCCAAGTCTGTTGGGCCAACAACTTCGGCCGTCCAGGGCGACCCAGAACTGTCCAAAAAGGGGCCTGATCAACTCCACGGAACACAGTAAGTATACTGATTTCTTTATAAATCTGTAGCTTATCTGTGCCCTTTGGGCAGTTTCTTGGGATCCTGGGAGATTGTTTTTGTCAACCCTCTAGGACTAGCCCTAGCAACAGGGAATTTCATCCCCTGTGTGGTCTCAATTTCACAGAGGAGTTCTAGTTGCAGGTGACTGACTGCTGCTGCTTAAATCTAAGTCCACAGTTTAGCAAATCGGGAGAAGCTGTGAGAGAACCAGTAAAATGTTCTTTCTGCCAACCTTAACATTGAAAATGCACTGCTTAAAGGGGTACTCCACCCCTAGACATCTTTGGATAGGGGATAAGATTTCTGATGGTGGGGGTCCCGCCGCTGGGGAACCCTGCATTCTACCATGCAGCAGCCACCTGTAACAGCTTCCGGAACCGCCGGAGGCCCTCAGGCTTATACCATCCCAACCACGAGAACGGAAGATCGTGATGTCATGACTCCGCCCCCATGTGACGTCACACCCGCCCCCTCAATACAAGTCCTTGGTGGTTTTGGATATATATATATATATATATATATATTGTGGGAATTAGCTGAACAAATGGTAGGCTGACAGGCAGAAGGTTGGTGCAAAACAAAAGGGTTTATTTAAAAAAAAAAACAAGCAGGAACATAACAGTTCAACAGAAGGCTTCTCAGTAGCCGGTTAATTCAGTCCATACAACAACAAAAAATAGAAGGTTGCTCCCTCATAAACATCCATACATGACCTTGTAGTGGTGGTTACTCCAAGTGCAGGGCAGCAAGGCTCTTTCAGTCCTGTTCTCAGGGCACTGCTGTGACTGCTCCAGTCTGTAGCTCACTGCAGAGCAAAAACATGGCAACCACACTCTTTAGTCCACACTCTCCTCACCTGAGGTCTAGGAGCAGCAGTTTTAATACAGACTAAGTCCAGAAAAGCCCAGACCGGACTGTGGGAACGGCCTCCCACCCACACTACAGCCGTTCCAGGAAAAGAGACCACTAAAACTGCATGGCAGTTATCCTAGCTATGCACATATCAGTAACCTACTGTTACTGATTACAAAAAATGCTCTTTTCCCCCACCGAGCCCCAGGACTTCGGTGGCGCATAAACTGCAGCTTCCTTGCTTTAACTTAGCTGCATGGCAACACTGAAACTGATTGCCGGATTGGCCTCTTTGACAACCCTTGAAGTTTGGTAGTGAATACAGAAATCTACTTGGCACATATCTACCTTCCACCCCTTTGCCTGCTGGTCTGCTACTATATATATATATATATATATATATATATATATATATATATTTATATATATATATATATATATATATTTATGATCACTATTTAATAAGTATTCCTTTAAGTAGTTAAAATCAACTAATGGTTTATAGAATTATAAACTATGCACATCGAAGGTGATTTTTTCCCAATTTTGTTTTGTTTTTTGAAAGAGCTCTGTATATCTGTATATTTTAACTTGTTTACATTTTTGGTGAGAATGTGTGCCCTATGTTGTACGTTGAATATTTGTAAATGTCGGTATTGTTACATGTGTCTTGTATGTCTCTTGATGTAAAGTAACACAGAAATCCAGTCAGATACTAGACGTTCAAGTGTCGTTGAAGACTGACCAAACCTGAGGGAGAACAAAATGTCAGACTCAAAGGGGTGGTGACCAGTGACATAGAGGAGTGGGAGGAGAAAGGTGGGGCCTATAGGGAGAATGACAGCCTCCTCTCCTGAAACACAAAAATCACATTTGAAGGGAATATATATATTTACTGTTTAAAATTGAGTATTTTATGGTACCTGCATACACAATGTGATATACCTATACATTCTACAGTGCATTTATTTGAATAATATCAATTTTCAGTGGATAATTTTATAATGATAATTTAGTGTAATCTAAAGATGCTGAAAAAGAAGACTGTTTCCCCCCCCCCCCCCCCCCCCCCCCCCACCCCCCCCCCCCCCCCCCCCCCCCCACCCTTTGGTAGCTTTGCTACTCTCAGAGTGTTTAAGTTGTTTTGAAATTATGAGGTTAAGAATTCAAGAGCCTTGATAAAATATTGGAGAATCCATGGTTGATGCTGAGTTATAAATGTAAGCTTGTTCCAAGTAATGTAAAGATGTAATACATAAGACAGGATATATGGTGATCACACGCAGAATGAAATTCTACTGCAATAAACCACTCGATCTGAGCTGGTGGTTCAGAAATTAAAGTTGAAGGTATTCACTGAGATGTGTAAGATATGTGAAGGTATGACACAATAAGTATGGGTACACTTTAATTACTGCCCACAAGTATGGGCCTATTGGAGTAAACGTTTCCTTGAATCCTTGGGCAAACCAATCTGTAGTTTGTAATTCAAGTGTTCAAAGTCCTAGAGCTGCCAGAGAAGATGGCCATCATAAAGATCAAACCAACATGAAGGAAACAGCCCCAGAAGCCAAGGGGACTGAATGGTGAAGGAGGCTGCCACGGCTGCAGTGCTCCTGTCCCCCCACAGTTATGGTACAAAGTGTACAGGTGGACAGGGAATGTGGATTTTTCTGGTTAGGTATCTTGCAGGAACTGGCAATGCATGCTGAGAGAGACCAATGGAAGAAGAAAGAGGTGGTACAGGGCAAAGACGGCATCTGAAAAGTTGGTAATAAGCTGTGTGTGTCAGCAGTCTTGTACCCCATGGTAACATAAGTGGCCTCATACGCTAAGCAGAAGGGAGCTATGTGTGTGGTAATGTCCGTACATTGGGTGGCCTCAGGATTCAACAATGCAAAAAGAGGGTTTGTGCAGACTTCATTATCTGCATCTGTTATTACCTAGGTAAAACAATAAAGGTACCCGACCAACACACTAGAATCATCTTACCTGTTTCAGAGACTATGAGTAGACTTTATCTAACTGCCTAAGGTGGGCCAATATAATTATGTCATTTTCTGACTGTACTGATTCCGTAACCATGGATACAGTGAATATGAGAGCGTGAGGCAAGATATTAGAGGAACATTCAAAACTATATATTCTTTTTAAATAATTCCTGATAAAAAAAAATCTCCAATAGCGGCAGAACTGTATACTTTAACTCCTAAAAGCCCTCTATAATCTAGGAAGCAAAGAAGGAGGGAGACGCAGAGCAGGGGAGAACTTGCCAGTCACATCTTAGAAGCTTTAAGTAAATATTTTCTTTTTCAGCTTACTGTGAATGTCTTATCAGTATCACATAGCAGAATGTACCAATTCAAGGTCAAATGTACTTCTTAAAAATAATAATTAGAATTGTAAATGACGTGAAAAGTAGAAGCTTAGTACATCTGAGTTGCCAAGTGCCGGACTAGCAGCTGAGAGCCTTCACAGAGACACGTTTCTTTAAAAAAAAATCAATAATCGAGACGTTTTTTTTTACCGTGATCATCTAAATAAATGTTGTTATCATTAGCACACATATTCACAGGTTTACAACTAATATCCACATTAATGTACTGAAAGTGAAGTTGCATAACTATATTTTACACATTGGGTATGTGTCATAAAAGTACACACAATTTGTGGTCTATTTATTTTATATTAAAGGTATGTTTTCCAATATATGATAGTAGGGAGCACTTTTGCCTTTTCTTCATTTTGGGTGAGTCAACTTCCTGTTGGCTCACGGACATGAAGGCGGGGGAAGTGTTGTGCATTCTGATTGGATCAGAATGAAGTGAAGAGACATGAGTCTCCATTTTGATCCTTGCAGCCATGTTTAAGCAGATGCATTCAAAATTTAACCCTAAATATCAAAATGATAAATGTTATTTAATTGGATATGAAATGGTGCATTACACAAACATATATTTTATATTCACACTCTGTATATAATCAGCTTTACACTGTATCACCCATAACACGTGTGATTCTAACGTGTAATAGAGTTTTAGAGTTTTAGAGTTGCACATAGTTTATTCTATCGTTCACAAGCCATTTTAATAGACCTGCAATATTGCTTTGTTTGGGGTATCTCTTAAGGTCCTAGTTACATTGCCCTTCATAGTCAGATGTTAGCTATAAACAATATGGTGGTGTTAGTTGTTACGAGGTAAAATTACCCTCTTATTTTTCCTTATATTTTGTTAAAACAAAATTTAACCACTTGATGTCCATGGACTCTATGTCCAAGTTGGTCGGGAGTCTTCCCGCCCACGGAAATATGTCACATTCATCTTCTCTTTCCCATTACTTAAAGCTAGAGGCCTCACATATATCTGGTAATGTACTAATTATTAATTGATTGTGATAATTTTACAATGTGGATAAAAATTATATTAATTAGTACGTATGGTGAAAGATCCTTTCTAAACACCTAATAGAAATAATAAATCATTGTGCATACCATCCCCAGTCAGCAGGGTTTGCATATTACACCCACATCGGTGAAGCTGGAAGGAAAATCAAAATGGATACACGCCTCGCACTGCAAGAGGGTTCCTACACCATGTTCCTGATAAATATATGCTTTTTTTTAAATAATAAATAATGGCTTAATAAGTGACAAAATAGATAATTTCATGGGATAAAAGGTAATCAATATTTGCAGTACTACATTTAGTAAATGTAAAATATTGCCAGATTAATGGAAATTCTGGAGTATGTAAACCTGCTTATGTCATTTTCAAGGAGATGTAACAAGGGGGAAGGGGAAATAGCAGCCCACGTGTCCAGCTGCAGCACTGAACTCCTGTTCATACGGGAACAATCAAAAGAGATACAGTCCAGTCTCTTTGGGGGTGTTTTTTTTTTTTTTTTTTTCTAATCCAGAGGGCTGGTAACCCTTGTTTTCTTTTTCTCTGTCCCTCTGTTTTTCTCTGTTAAGAGTGCCATTTCCTAGTTTTTTTTTTCTTTATTCTGTTTGTTTTTGTCTTTTCTATCTCTTCAGTATAGCTTATCTCTTTGGCTCCTTGATACTGTTAAGTCCATTTTCTGTTTTGCATAAGTTTGCTTTAACTACTTTTCAGGCCCTGTAGAACATACTGTACTGTTTTTGTCAGTTTAAAAGTTCTGCTTTTTAAACCATTGTTGTCCCATTGGGTTAAAATGTTGATTGCATTCAATGACATAGTAATGTTGGTGCTTATTAGTAGCTCCAGTAGAGTAGGGCTAATATATGAGTCCCAGGTTCATAAGGAGCCACTCATCTCAAACCAGTGAAGCATCCCATACCCATTTTTTTCTTTTTCCCATCTGACCCTGAGACTATTAGGCGGAGTATATTATGGGGAAAGATGACGTCAAATAATGTTTTTCTAGGGGGAATTGATGAGGATGACCCTTATGATTTTGATTACTGATCGATATATATATATATATATATATATATAATAGATATATATATGCTAATGTGCTGCAGAAAAATATTATTTTCTTTATGAGACATTTCAGCTTGCCATTTGCTTGTGACTAAGATGAAGACATTGGAATGAGGCCAGAAGAAGTAAGATAAGAAGAGGCTGAAAGTTGAAGACAAAATATTTGAAGAGATAAAGACTGTGCAGAAGGACAGAGAAATCCGGAATTTTCCGGTAGAAGAGTGAGAGGGCAACATAAGTGAACTATGGCCAAGAGAGAAATTTATGCTTAAATATGCTAATATATACAGCCACAATACTTAAATAACCAATCAAAATATAACATGATGATTTTGACGTGATAACTAACCTCCCCTTTTTTGTCAAATGTAAAAACCAATGTACTTCTGTGTAATAAACAGAACTCTCAGAACTCTTTGGGACAGCTCCTGAGCTTCCTGCTGAGAGAGTTTTATACCAACTTTTTGTCTGGTGTATATTTCTTGTGTCGACGCTCGGCAGTATACAGCGGCAGTAACTCACAGTTTAAGGCCTAACCAGAAGCCAGCCTTGACAAGCCCAAGCCCATTTTGACCTTAAGGACCAGGCCAATTTTATTTTTGCGTTTTTGTTTTTTCCTCCTCACCTTCTAAAACCCATAACTCTTTTATATTTCCATCTACAGACCCATATAAGGGCTTGTTCCTTGCGTGACCAATTGTACTTGGAATGAAACCTCTCATTTTACCATTAAATGTATGGCAAACCCCAAAAATATGTTTGTTTGTGAGGAAATTTAAATGAAAATCACAATTTTTCACATTTCTGAGGGTTTCATTTTCACACTGTACAATTTACGGTAAAAATTACATGTGTTCTTTATTCTTTGGGTCAATTTGATTAAAATGATACCAATGGCTAGATACTTTTATATTTTTGTACCGCTTTAAAAAAATCTAAAACTTTTTGTACAAAATCAGTAATCTAAAATCGCCCTATTTTGACCACCTATAACTTTTTCATTGTTCCCTATATATGGCGGTATTAGGGCTCATTTTTTGCACCATCATCTGTACTTTTTATCGATAATATATTTGCATATATAGAACTTTTAGATAATTTTTTATACATTTTTTGGGGAATAAAATGTGACAAAAAAGCTGCATTTTTATTTTTTTTATTTTTTACGTTTATGCTGTTCACCATACGGGATCATTAATATTCTATTTTGATAGTTCGGACATTTGCGCATGCGGCGATACCAAATGTGTTTATTAAAAAAAAAATGACGCTTTGTGGAGGTAAAATGGGAAAAACTGACAATTTTTATGTTTTACTTTTACTTTTTAAATTTTTCTACTTTGTTTTACACTTTTTATGTCCCCATAGGGGACTATCTATAGCAATCATTTGATTTGCTAATACTGTTCAGTGCTATGCATAGGGCATAGCACTGATCAGTTTTATTGGTCATCTTCTGCTCTGGTCTGCTCGATTTCGACCCGAGCAGAAGACGCCGGGGGGACGGCCAGAGGTAGGTGAGGGGACCTCCGGCCACCATTACAGATGATTGGATCGCCGTGGCAGCGCTGCAGGCGATCTGATCATCTATTTTAACATGCGCATTGCCACAGATGCCGTGATCTGTACTGATCACGGCATCTGAGGGGTTAATGGCGGACATCTGCGGGATCGCGGATGTCGGCCATTACTGGTGGATCCCCGGCTGCTAATAGCAGCCGGAACCTGCCGTGTATGACGCGAGCACCGCTACAATGCTCGCGGTCATACACAGGCAGGACGTAGACCAGGACATATATTTACGTAAATGAACTGGTGCCAGAAAGTTAAACATATTTGTAAATTACTTCTATTAAAACATCTTTACCCTTCCAGTTCTTATTAGCAGCTGTATGCTACAGAAGAAATTCTTTTCATTTTGAATTTCTTTTTTGTGTTGTCCACAGTGCTCTCTGCTGACACCTGTTGCCCCTATCAGGAACTGTCCAGAGCAGGAGAAAATTCTCATAGCAAACCTATGCTACTCTGAACAGTTCCTGAACAGGACAGAGGTGTCAGCAGAGAGCACTGTGGACAAGACAAAAAAGAGATTCAAAAAGCAAAGAATTTCCTCTGTATCATACAGTTGCTAATAAGTACTGGAAGGATAAAGATTTTTTAATAGAAGTAATTTACAAATCTGTTTAACTTTCTGGCACCAGTTCATTTAAAAAATAAAAAATAAATAAAAGTTTTTCACCGGAGTACCCTTTTAAGCCTAATGAACTTTTTTCATAAAAGTAACATGAGTGGTGCACAGTATAAAAGAGTTCCACATGCTTGCGCAAAATGAGGCTTGCAGAAAATTTGCAGCTTTTGCACAAAAGAAAACTGGCTTAAAGGGTTAAATACATTCCTCCCTAAATGTCTATACAGGAAATCTTGCAATCTTTATCGGGGAAAAAAATGAATCAGCACAGATTTCTGAAGCAGCATTGAGTAAAAGAAAACAATGGTTTTCAAGGGATTACATTCACTCAAAATACATAATACAAACATTGGCCAAACATTTAAAAATACACAAATGTTTCAAGCAGGTGTTGCAGTTTGCAGCAGCTGGAGGCACATTGGTTGAGAAACACTGGTCTGTAGTGTAAAACTTTTACCATTTGATTCTTTTAATGCAGTCAAATTAATAGGCTGCAATTAAAAAACATCTAGTAAAAACATCACCCTTTTATGATAAAATAATTCACAATGATTATTTATTATTATTATTATTATTATCATTTCATTTACGTGCTTTTCATTTTTTTTATATTTCAATTATTATATCATGTGTACAGGGGCGGTCTGACTGGCCGGTCCGATCGGACATTGTCCGAGGGCCCAGCCGGGTTAGGGGCCCGCTGCCGCCACTTCTAAGAATCCAGGACACTTGTCCCAGATCCCAAGCACAGAGCGCTGCCTTCTGCGGTATGGGTGGTACCCGCACATACAGGAGAAGGTGTCCCCTCTATCTGAGCCGCATCTGCAGCTTACACTGAGGAGACGGGACCTCTGCACCCACGCAGTGTAGGTGCCCATGACGTCACTTATCGTAAAGACGCGGGTCCCTGCTGCTGAGGAGATCGCTGCATGGAACACATACAGGTGAGCATCATTTTTTTTTACTTTCCATCCGGGAGGGGGGACTCTAACTCTGTTGCCTACATCGACTGGGGGGGGGGGGGAATCTATCTCTGCTGTCTACACCTACTGAGGGGGATCTAGCTCTGCTGTCTACACCTACTGGGGGGAGAGACACTTACTCTGCTGTCCACACCTCCTGGGGATGGGGCAACTCTAACTCTGCTGTCTACACCTACTAGGGGGGGAGGACACTAACTCTGCGGTCTACACCTCCTGGGGGGTGAGGAGACTCTAACTCTGCTTTCTACACCTACTGGGGGGGGGGGACACTAACTCTGCTGTCTACACCTCCTGGGGGGTGGGGAGACTCTAACTCTGCTGTCTACACCTACTAGGGGGGGGGGACTCTAACTCTGCTGTCTACACCTACTGAGGGGGACTCTTACTCTGTTGCCTACCCCTACTGGTGGGGACTCTAACTCTGCTGTCTACACCTACTGGGGGGGAGAGACTAACTCTGCTGTCTACACCTACTGGGGGGAAGAGACTCTAACTCTGCTGTTTACACCACCTGGGGAGGGGGGGGAAAGACTCTAACTCTGTTGCTTGAACCTACTGGGGGGAGGACTCTAACTCTGCTGTCTACACGTACTGGGGGGACTCTAACTCTGCTGTCTACACGTACTGGGGGGACTCTAACTCTGCTGCCTACACCTACTGGGGGTGGGACTCTACCTCTGCTGCCTTCACCTGCTGGGGGGGGGGGACTCTAACTCTGCTGTGTACGCCTACTGGGGGGGGGGGGGCTCTTACTCTGCTGTCTGCACCTAATGGGGGGGGACTCTAACTCTACTGTCTACACCTACTGGGGGTGGGACTCTACCTCTGCTGCCTTCACCTACTGGGGGGGAGGACTCTAACTCTGCTGTGTACACCTATTGGGCGGGGACTCTAACTCTGCTGTGTACACCTACTGGGAGGGGACTCTAACTCTGCTGTCTACACCTACTGGGGGGACTCTAACTCTGCTGCCTACACCTACTGTGGGGGACCCTGCTGTCTACACCTACTGTGGGTAAACTCTACTGCCTACACCTACTGTAAGGGAACTCTGCTGCCCACACCCACTGTGGGGGAACTCTGCTGCCCACACCCACTGTGGGGGAACTCTGCTGCCCACACCCACTGTGGGGGAACTCTGCTGCCTACACCCACTATGGGGGAACTCTGCTGTCTACACCTAATGTGAGGGAACTCTGCTACCTATACCTAATGTGAGGGACTACTATGTTCCTGCCTAGCTAATATGGGGACTAACTACTAAACTACTAGGAGGGCTACCTACTACCTACATAGGGGGTTTTCATAGTGCCCCTCCCGAGACTAGAGTCTGGATCTGCCACTGGGTGGAGGGGGTGCTTGCTACCTAAATGACTAACACCCTGGCTACCTAACTTTGTACCTGGATGCCTAACTACTTACCTACATACCTGGCTGCCTAAATACCTACATACATATCTTGCTACCTACTTACCTGGCTACCTAACTATGTACATACCTGGCCTTCATAAATGGCTGCCTAACTACCTAGCTAGCAACCTACCTACCTGGCTAGTCACCTACCTACATATCTGACTTCCTGATCTACCTACCTAGTTACCTATTTACCTGGCTACCTACCTACCTGCCATTTTACTGTGCAGGACACCAAGGAGGACATTATTACAGTTTGTGGGTCTATGGATGGGCAGATTGTGCAGAGGAGGGGAAGACACTGGAAAAATGTAAAGTCTGACATGTTTGTCCTGCAGATGTTAAGAGATGGACATGGCAGTCTGTTCTGTAAGCACTTATATGGTGCACACATCCTATGTACAGCTGATATATACCACCATATGGTCCTGTGTATCATCTCTTATATAGTATACAGATCTTGTATAGTGTACTGGTCTGTGTATAGAGGTTTTATTTATTTATTCTGGACTGAATTGGTAACCAGTGTAGTGATTGGCACAGGAAGGAGGCGTCGGTGTAGCAGCTGGAGAGGAACATGAGTCTGGCTGCGGCATTGAGGATGGACTGGAGAGGAGAGAGTTTGGAGAAAGGAAGGCCTATTTATTAGTAAAGAGTTACAGTAGTCGAGGCGGGAGTGAATCAAAGCAATAATGAGAGTTTTAGCAGTTTCAATAGTGAGAAACGGGCGGATTCTGGAAATGTTTTTGAGATGCAGGTGACAAGAACGTGAAAGAGACTGAATATGGGGAGTGAAAGACAGATCAGAGTAAAGTATAACTCCAAGACAGCGAGCCTGCTGGCCGGGAGTTATGGTAGTACCACATACCGAGATGGAAATGTCAGGGTTAGGTACAGTATCAGTTGATGGAGAAAAGACAAGAAGTTCTGTTTTAGAAAGATTTAGTTTCAGATATAAAGAGGACATGATGTCTGAGACAGCAGAGAGACAGTCACTGGTATTCTGTAGGAGTGCAGGGGTGATGTTGGAGGAAGAGGTATAGAGTTGGGTGTCATCAGCAGAGAGGTGGTACTGGAAACCAAATCTACTGATTGTTTTTCCAATGGGGGGATGTGTAGAGTGAAAAGAGTAGAGGACCCAGGACCGATCCCTGGGGAACCCCGACAACAAGGGGAAGAGGAGAAGAATTAAAGCCAGAAAACGAGACGCTAAAGGAGTGGCCAGAGAGATAGGAGGAAAACCAGGCGAGAGCAAAGTCCTTGAGACCGATGGAGCGGAGACTACTGAGGAGGAGTTGGTGATCCACAGTGTTAAAAGCTGCAGACAGGTCCAAGAGAATCAGTAAAGAGAAATTGCCATTTGATTTGGCCGTCAGAAGATCGTTAGTGACTTTGGTTAGGGCCGTTTCTGTGGAGTGAAGGGAGAGGAAACCAGACTGTAAGGGGTCAAGGAGAGAGTTCTCGGAAAGATAGCAGATAAGGCGGGAGTAGACCAAGCGTTCCAGGAGTTTGGAGATAAAGGGGAGATTTGAGATGGGTCGATAGTTGGCTGCATAACACGGGTCCAGAGATGGTTTTTTCAATAGTGGGGTTATGATAGAGTGTTTGAAGGAGGAGGGAAAGACCCCAGAAGAGAGGGAGAGGTTAAAGATTTTAGTTAGGTGACAGCTGATAGCAGGAGAGAGAGACTGGATGAGGTGTGAAGGCATGGGGTCACTAGAGCAGGTAGTGGGGGGGGGTGGAGGAGAGGAGCCTGGAAACCTGGTTGTTACTAAAATAGGGGTATTGGGGGAGGTTTATCAAAACCTGTGCAGAGTAAAAGTGGTGCAGTTGCTCATAGCGACCAATAAGATTACTACTTTAAGTTTTCAGAGGTCTTTTCAAAAAATAAAAGAAGCAATTTGATTGGTTGCTATGGGCAACTGCACCTCTTTCCTCTACACAGGTTTTGATAAACCTCCCCATTGTGTCTGAAACGGTAAGTTGGCCAAAATAAGGTGTGGTTGTTTTTGTGCACAGTTTTGTCAACTGAACTCTATGGCCGACATTTATCATTGTCTTTTGACTGTTTTTTTGTGTCTAGAAAAGGCGCAAAAAAGCGCCTTTTGGTTTACACATTTCTGCTGATTTTGAGTTGCAATCCACTGATTTTGGCAATACACGATATGGAGGGGTTTTATGAATTCAAAGGTGCAAAAAGGGCACAAAGCCACTGAAAAGTCTCTAAAGTACACCAGCTTAGCTTTATGGTGTATGTGAACAGTAAAATTTCAGAAAATGTTTACCTGCACAAAATTTATGAAATGCTCTGTGACCATTTAATAAATTTGTTGTTCCTACACATTACCAGCACACAAAAAAGAGGTGTAGAAAAATGCTTCACTTAAACCTACAATGATAAATGCCCCCTTATGTGAATGATGTGGTATATATCAGGCAGAAAGTGAACAGTCACTTCTAAAAGATCTGAGTGACTTTAACAAGGGCTAAATAGTGATGGCTAGACTACTGGGTCAGAAAATCTCCACAATGGGAGGTCTTGTGAGGTCTTTTCAATATGCAGTGGTGAACCAATAGAGAGTGATGGCCAGTCCGTCTGTCCAAACCCACAGAGCTATTGTAGAAGAAATTACAATGAAAGTCAATGTTGGCTGTGAAAGAAGGTGGTTGAGACACACAAGCCCAGATTTACTACTGTAAATGCAGGAGAATTGTGGCACAATTTGCTCCAAAAACTGGAGTTCATTTATCGTAAGTTTTACCTGGTCCAAAAAAGGGGGGTTGGCGTTATTAAGAGTTCTCATATATACAAAGATCCCCCATGGGGTACCTGGGGTATTTAATTCATAAATTCCAATTCCCTTCAGGGTTAGCAACCCCTCCGGGACTAAGACCCCCGACTAGGGTCACCCTTTTAAAACTTCACTTTTATTTATTAAAAGTCCATTAGTGTCCTATACCTTGATAAAGCTGGGTCTCTCCAGCGAAACGTCGGGGGGATGCTAGGGAACACATTTTAAATAGCAATAATAGGAATTGGTAAATTAAATAGAGGAGGTTGTATGTTATGTGGACTATAAAGATTGGAGTCTTAGGATCCAGAATATTGGAAAAAAAAGAGTCCCTAACATAGAAGCCTTAGTGAAAATAGAATCAGTGGAACCAGTAATGGACCAATCCAATTCCTATATATTGTGTTTTTAAACACCTTCTTTTGTATTATTTTTTGCACCTCATTTTGATCTTAACAAATAATAAATAAAAGTGAAGTTTTAAAAGGGTGACCCTAGTCGGGGGTCTTAGTCCCGGAGGGGTTGCTAACCCTGAAGGGAATTGGAATTTATTATTTAGAGTTCTGGCACATGATTCTGGTTTAAAGTACACCAACTACATTTTTGTGGACACTTTAAAAGTGTACATGTCATTAACAAAAACTTGATATAATGTAGATAATACTATTATATGTATATTTGTCATTAGTGTTGGGCGCAAATATTCGCATTTCAAATTTTTATTGCGAATATCGCAAATTCGCAAATTCGCGAATATTGCGAATATATTCGCTATTTATTCGAAATTGAGAATATTCGCTTTTTTCCCACATATGCACATATTCGCACATGGGAATATTCGCATATGCGCATATTTGCATATGTGAATATTCGCATATGTAAATACTTGCATATTCCATCTTTTCACTTGTGGGCCAGTTAGAATGATGCAATTGTCAGAGGTTGTCTGAGGTTATCAACAACATCCCTAGCAACCAATAGTAAAGTTGCCCACCCCCTCACTGATTTCTTCCCCCGAATATGCGAATATTCACATATGCGAATATTCGCACATGCGAATATGCGAATATAACTAGTATGCAAAATTCGCGAATATAGGACGAATATTCGTCTATATATTCGCAAAATATCACGAATTCGAATATGGGCAATGCCGCTCATCACTATTTGTCATATACATTGATTAAACAATTTGTATAGTTTTTTTGTGAAAAAATGCTGTCCCTGCCATTATTGCCTGTGTTTCTCTATGATGAGTGCAAATACAATTAGGGCTCTGTGCAGGCTGCTGGCTTGTCAGTCATTCTACTGTTTGAGCAGAGAGTGTACAGTGTACAGAGCCCTGCTTGTCCTCACTACACAGAGCCCTGCTTGTCCTCACTGCACAGAGTCCTGCTTGTCCTCAGTACACAGGGCCCTGCTTGTCCTCAGTGCTGTGTGAGCCAGGGCATGTCACAGAGCCTCACTGCACAGAGCCCTGCTTGTCCTCAGTGCACAGAGCCCTGCTTGTTCTTAGTGAACAGAGCACTGCTTGTCCTCACTGCACAGAGCCCTGCTTGTCCTCACAACACGGAGCCCTTCTTTTCCTCACTGGAGAAAGCCCTGCTTGTCTTCAGTACACAGAGCCCTGCTTGTCCTCAGTGCACAGATCCCTGCTTGTCCTCAGTGCAAAAAGTCCTGCTTGTCCTCAATGCACAGATCCCGGCTTGTCCCCAGTGTACAGAGTCCTGCTTGTCCTCACTGCACAGATCCCTGCTTCTCCTCAATGTACAGAGCCCTGCTTGTCCTCAGTGCACATAGCCCTGCATGTCCTCAGTACACAGAGCCCCGCTTGTGCACACTGCACAGAGCCCTGCATGTCCACACTGCACAGAGCCCTGCTTGTCCTCAGTGCACAGAGCCCTGCTTGTCCTCAGTGCACATAGCCCTGCATGTCCTCAGTACACAGAGCCCTGCTTGTCCACACTGCACAGAGCCCTGCATGTCCACACTGCACAGAGCCCTGCTTGTCCTCAGTGTACAGAGCCCTGCTAGTCCTCAGTGTACAGAGCCCTGCTTGTCCTCAGTGCAGTGCACAGAGCCCTGCTTGTCCACACTGCACAGAGCCCTGCTTGTCCACACTGCACCGAGCCCTGCTTGTCCTCAGTGCACAGAGCCCTGCGTGTCCTCAGTGCACAGAGCCCTGCTTGTTCTCAGTGCACAGAGCCCTGCTTGTCCGGTCCTCACTTTCTGTATTTGGACTCCTCACAGAGAAACACAGACAATAGCTGTAGGGATAATAATATACACTTTTTTATTTTTTTATTTTTTTACCAATGTATAGTATAAATATACAAATAATGGTATTATCTACATTATTTTAAAAGTTTTTGTAAACTTTAAACTGGTAACATCTTATATACTGTATAAGCTAGTAACATCTTATATATTGGCGATGTTAATCTTTTCAGATGATACACAGAATTCCAGATTCTTTCCGTGATTTACAACTGATTCACAAGTGATGTTAAAGCCCCTTATACAGTATTTATTTATTGTGAATGTCATTAACATTTGTGTCATGTAGCTCGAATATGTATTATATCTAAAGTTTTGGATTTTGAGTTCAGCTTTAAGAAATAACTGGTTTTATTACATTACAATTTTCTTTTAATTTCTATGGTAATAGACTTCTCTCCAGAGCAGTATTGAGACGCTATACAGCTATACAGCAAAAGATCTACTCAAAGTTGTAATGTATTATGCAATATATATCATATGTCATGGATGGGTCTGAATTGTGAGTGACTGGCTCTAAACATAGGATGTCTTTATTAGGAAATCTAAATAATCTCTATAAGCAAGTAAAATCATTGAAGGGGTATTGTAAAGTAATTGTATATTGCTATTATATGCCATCACCGTTTCATCAGTGTCTGCAGTATACTACTGCACAGTTATGGTATCTATAACATCCCTTGTTCCGCTAATGGTATGCATGCACGCCAAAATTGTAACACTGCATTGGACATATTAATATATATATATATATATATATATATATATATATATATATATTGCAACAAGGAAGATAGTCCGGCACAGAACTGTAGTATGCAGTTAAGAACTCAGAACTTTATTTCAGCATAACGCAGTACACAGAAGCCTGACGCGTTTCGCACCGGAGTGCTTAGTCGTAGGTAACAGGTAACCACAATGAACGTCTTAAAATACACAAGATAGCGGTCACATGACCGCACACATCATAGTAAAATCGTTCTCATACAAGACATGGTGATGGAGTATCGGATTGGGAAAACACAAATTTTTTAGAACATGTTCACACCTGGGTACGCCCAAAGCGTTTGTTGTTATAATAGACTTTCTCTAAAAACAGTGTTTAAATGTAATATTAACATAACTGAGAATGGTACATATACAAATTAATAATTGAAAAAATAAATAAATAAATAAATAAAAACCAAAAAATATAATATGGAAAGGTTTAGTACATACTCCCCTGGTCTGAGGGAATTTATCACCATCGCCACAGAATTTTTGCTTAGGCATAATTATTTCGTGATTGATGGTGATTTCTACCTTCAGACCAGGGGAGCTTCAATGGGGGCGAAATACTCCCCCTCCTTCGCGAACATTTTTATGTTCCAGTGGGAACAGATGTTCGTTTTCAACAATGACAACCCTTTTAGTAGCTACATACATTGGATCGGACGATTCATAGATGATCTCCTTATAATTTGGGGAGGGTCAGAGGAACAGTTCAAACAATTTGTACAATATGTAGGTAGAAATGAACTTAACCTTAGATTCACCTACCATTTTGACAAAAAGGAGATTAATTTCCTGGATATCACAGTGGTGAGTGAAGGACACCATATAGAAATACTCCCGTACAGAAAGGAGACAGCTACCAACTCGATACTGCTGGCCTCATCCTGCCACCCTAAACATGTCCTGGATAACATTCCCTTTGGGGAATTGTGTAGAGTGAAACGGAATTGTTCCAGTGACAGCAAATTTAGGGTGGCAGCATCAAAACTACACACTAGGTTTAAAAATAGAGGGTACAGTGTGCATACCATTGATCTAGCTCATGTAAAAGTCAGTGGTATCACCAGAAAGGAGTTAGTCACCTACTCTAGGAGAAAGCAACCAAGGAGAGGAGGACACAATACGGAGGGGATGGTAGGCAAAAACAAAAATAAAAGTGTCACCAAACCATATTTCGTAACGCCATATAGTGTAAACTTTGGACAAATTAAGGGTATCATCAAAAAATACATACCAGTATTGGAATCTGATCCGATACTAAAAGAAATAGTGTCGGAGGGCATAGAAATAGTATCTAAAAAGGGCCCCTCAATAGGCTCAAAAATATCGCCCAGCTTGTTCCAGAGCAACAAATTGTCTAGTAGCAAACATAATTGGCTAAAAACTGTGGGAAATAGAAAATGTGGACATACAAGATGTCTCACGTGTGACCACATGGTGAACACTGACACGGTGACATCTTGCTCCACAGGTAACCTTTATAAATTACGGGACTTCACAAATTGTAACACCAAGTCCATTGTCTATGTAGCCACCTGCACCATCTGCAAGATACAGTATGTAGGTTGTTCTAGCAATTCTCTAAAAATGAGGTTTAGAAAACATGTCTCAGATGCTAAAAGCAATATTACAGGTATGTCGATGTTATCCCGTCATTTTAAGGAGGCACATGGAGGAGATGTGACGGGTCTACGGGTATCTGGGGTAGAAAGGGTTACTTTGGGTCCGAGGGGGGGAGACCTTAGGAATAAGCTTTACAACAGGGAGGCATATTGGATATTCCTCCTTGGTACGAGGCATCCCCTCGGATTAAATAAAAGATTAGATTTAGCTCTCACTTGCCCTTAGACCCCAACAGATAGTCATGTTTAAATGTAATATTAACATAACTGAGCATGGTACATATACAAATTAATAATTGAAAAAATAAAAAAATAAAAACCAAAAAATATAATACTCAGGTTACTGTTCTTGCAGATGAGTGTCTCTACCTGGCTATTCTCAAAATAAGTTATTAACCTATGATGTAAATGTTTACACTGTTTTTAGAGAAAGTCTATTATAACAACAAACGTTTTGGGCGTACCCAGGTGTGAACATGTTCTAAAAAATTTGTGTTTTCCCAATCCGATACTCCAGCACCATGTCTTGTATGAGAACAATTTTACTATGATGTGTGCGGTCATGTGACCGCTATCTTGTGTATTTTAAGACGTTCATTGTGGTTACCTACGACGAAGCACTCCGGTGCGAAACGTGTCAGGCTTCTGTGTACTGCGTTATGCTGAAATAAAGTTCTGAGTTCTTAACTGCATACTACAGTTCTGTGCCGGACTATCTTCCTTGTTGCAAATTGTGTGAGCCGGAGGCGGTACCGGCGTGTCCGCAGCACGGACTAAGGAGCAGTTGCGGGTGTGGTGAGCGGTAATCCATTGTTGTATATATATATATATATATATATATATATATATATTTTTTTTTTTCTCTATAGTTTTTTAATGCTTCTTCACTGCTGCGCTGTTTTAGTAGTTTAAATGCTTTATTTTTGTAATTTATTGCCCCCTTAACATTTTTATTCATCCATATTGGTTTTATTTTATTTCTGACCCTTTTATTCTTTTATTCCCATAAGGTACCGTATTTATCGGGGTATACCACGGCCTATAACACGCACCCTCATTTTACCAAGGATATTTGAGTAAAAAAAGTTTTTTACCCAAATATCCATGGTAAAATGAGGGTGCGTGTGTGCGCGTGTATACCCCGATACACCCCCAGGAAAGGCAGGGGGAGAGAGACCGTCGCTGCCCGCTTCTCTCCCCCTGCCTTTCCTGGGGTCTAGAGCCCTGCTGCCGGCCCTTCTCTCCCCCTGGCTATCGGCGCCGCTGCCCGTTCTGTCCCCCTGACTATCGGTGCCGGCGCCCCATTGCCGGCGCCGATAGCCAGGGGGAGAGAAGCGGCGCCGACAGCCAGGGGGAGAGAAGGGGCAGCGGCACCCATTGCCGGCAATGCTGCCCAGTTGCCTCCCCCCATCCCCGGTGGCATAATTACCTGGGTCGGGTCTGCGCTGCTGCAGGCCTCCGGCGTGCGTCCCCTGCGTCGTTGCTATGCACGGCGCGGCGCACTGACGTCATGCGCCTCGCTGTGCAGCGCATAGCAATGACGAAGGGGACGCACGCCAGAGGCCTGCAGCAGCGCGGACCCGACTCAGGTAATTATGCCACCGGGGATGGGGGGAGGCAACGGGGCAGCGGTGCCGGCAATGGGTGCCGCTGCCCCTTCTCTCCCCCTGGCTATCGGCGCCGGTATCGATAGTCAGGGGGACAGAACGGGCAGTGGCGCCGATAGCCAGGGGGTGAGAAGGGCCGGCAGCAGGGCTCTAGACCCCAGGGAAGGCAGGGGGAGAGAAGCGGGCAGCGATGGCCTCTCTCCCCCTGCCTTTCCTGGGGCGGTATCGGCGTATAACACGCACATAGACTTTAGGCTAAAAATTTTAGCCTAAAAAGTGCGTGTTATACGCCGATAAATACGGTATATACATCTTACAGTGAGAATTTACGATATTTTTAAAAGTCTCCCATTTAGTGTCAGTATTGTATTTTTTTAGAACATTATCCCATTTTATATTGTTAAGGGCTTCTCTGAGTTGATTAAACTTTGCCTTCCTAAAGTTCATTGTTTTTGTGGCCCCTCGTGAGATTCCCTTATTTAAGAATAATTTATCATGTATTATATTATGATCACTATTTCCTAGGTGTCCTTCTACTTGAACATGAGTTACTCTCTCAGGTACGTTGGTTAATATTAAGTCTAGTAGGGCGCCCCCTCTGGTTGGGCCCTGCACCATTTGGGACAGATAATTGTCTTTAGCTATACTAAGAAACCTGTTTCCTTTATGAGATTCACAGGTCTCAGTCTCCCAGTTTATATCAGGATAGTTAAAGTCCCCCATTATTATCACATCATTCTGATTTGCTGCCTTGTTTATTTGCCTCAGTAATTGATCTTCTGCCTCTTCCATTATGTTTGGTGGCTTATAACAAACCCCTAGAGAATTTGTATGAGAAACTGTAGCACATTTTTCTGCCCTCATAAGTGCATACCGCATACATACATCTAAGTAGTGTATTATTTTTTACCTGTTAATCTGTCAAGGGCCTAAATACTGTGAAAGCAAAGGCAAAAGTACTAACCGGCTGGTGTTGTACTCAGATACTTTTCGGATACTTTTTTAAGTGTACTGTAGAGCATTATCCTGCCCTCATCAGTGCATACCACATACCTACATCTAAGTAGTATACTATTTTGTACCTGTTAATCTGTCAAGGGCCTAGATACTGTGAAAGGCCAACCAAAAGTTTACACCTGCTGCTGTTCTAGACAAATACTGTTTTAAACATAGCGAAGCGTATTGTACTCCCCTCATATACGCACTAAGTATGTCAGGCAGAGAAGTGCCAGGACATCCACATATGAATGGCAGAAGCCTAAATCCTTCAGGCAGAGGTCGCAGCAGACTAGGGGCGATTGGCAGCAGGAGTCGCAGTGAGAGGCCTGAGCTCCCGTTATCAGCTAGCAGTCGTGTCTCGACCAGCAACCCATCTGCCGTCATCGATTAGTTAACACGCTCATGCACTTCATCACAAGTGACATCTGAAACCCGCAGTCAACAGTCGGTGGGTTCCTCAGACACAACTCTCAGTTGGCATGGCCCGGGAGCAGTCCCTGTCCTCCCATTGCCTCTGTTCTATGCTGTTCCCTCCCCTACAGAAGTATATTATGCTGTGGGTTCAGCTCCACTATTCACTGAGGACGATCTAATAGAGGACAGTCAGCAGCTACTGCCCAGCCAAGAAATGGAGGAGACATCCACCACTTCCTCCGCTAGGCGGGTAAGTAGGGATGAGGAGAGTGATGTGGGAGGCGGTGTTGCCAGGGTTCAGGGTCCTGAAGCAGACACTGTTGAGGAACCTGAGGAGGACATCAGTGACGAGCAGACACTTGTTGATGATGATGAAGCCAATCGCAATTTGGAGCCAGGTGCAGAAGGGGCTTCATCATCATCAGGAGAAGAGAGTTGCAGGTTGCCCGTGAGGCAGCCGCTGAGCCAGCAAGGCGGTAGCATGGTTGGCAGTCAGCGTGGTGGCAAGTGGAAAGCAAACGTGCCTGGGGAAGACCACCTGCTTTGCGGCATCCTACCTTCCCGGGAGGTAGTGGAACAGGAGTTCCAGGAGACGACGGCAGTGGACTGTTGGTGGGAAAATCAGCTACTCGGCACTGTGACAGTTTTTTATCCGGAGGAGGTTCACATAGCCACATGCAAGATATGTCGGCAAATAGTCAAGTGTGGCCAGGGTCCAAATGTTGGCACCACGGCCCTGCGTGAACATATGCTTCACCACCATAAAGCGGCCTGGGAGAACCGTGACTCCGATGTAGTGGTCCAGCCTGCTGCATCACCCAGTGGCATCCCTCTTTCAGCCAGCCAAGGCTCCACCACCTCAGCCAAAGGGATCTGTGTATCATACCCTCCTTCTGTCGCTCCAGATGCTCCTGCTCCTCCCACTTTTAGTCAGCCATTCAGCCAACAATCCATCTGCGAAGCCATGTCCAGGAGACAACAGTATGTGCACCACTCCTCCAACGTCGCAGAAGCTGAATGTGCTCCTGTCTAAGTTGCTGGTGCTGCAGTCCCTCCCTTTTCAAGTGGTGGACTCTGCACCTTTCAGAGAACTGATGGCTTGTGCCGAGCCGAGGTGGAGAGTGCCAAGCCATTATTTCTTTGCGAAGAAGGCAGTACCAGCCCTGCACAATTTTGTGGAAGAGAAGGTGGGCCAGTCCTTGAGCCTGTCGGTGTGTACCAAAGTGCACGGCAGCACCGACATCTGGAGCTGTAACTACGGTCAGGGACAATACATATCCTTTATGGCTCACTGGGTGAATGTGGTTCCTGCACAGCCACAACCCCAACTTGGACTGGTCACGCCGTTTCCTCCTCCATGCTCTTAGCCCATTGGTCCTGTGACAGTGTGTGACTCCGCTTCCTCATCCTCCACCGTGTCCTCAGCCTCCACTGCCCAGACAAGTCTCAGTGGCCCTTCAGCATACCATGTGTACAAGGTTGGGCGGTGTCACGATGTTCTTCACATGGTTTGCCTTGGCAAAAAGAGTCACACAGGGGAGGAACTGCTAAAAATAATTTGTAAAGAAATCGGAGCATGGCTTACTCCACGAAAACTGGAAATGGGAACCATGGTGACTGACAACGGGAAGAACATCTTGCATGCGCTGCGACTGGGAAGGTTGTGCCATGCGCCCTTGCATGGCACACCAGTTCAATCTGGTTGTGAAGCAGTACCTGAAGTGTTCCGCCCATTTGCAAGACATCCTAACAATGGGAAGGAAACTTTGCATGCACTTCAGCCACTCGTACACCGCAAAGGACACCCTCCTTGAGCTGCAGCAACAGAATGTTATCCCACAACATAGTCTGATTTGTGATGTTGCCACACATTGGAATTCCACCCTCCATATGTTGGACCGACTGTACGAACAGAGAAAAGCTATCACCGATTTCTTGATAGGCAGATAGGAGTACTCCCCTGTGTAACTTCAATGTGAACCAGTGGCATACGTCACATCATACGTGACACCTGCCATTTGCTCAGGCCCTTTGAGGAAGCCACATTATTAGTAAGTCACCAGGATTACGTGATGAACGTCATTCCACTGCTTCATTTCTTACAGCACGTGTTGGAAATGATGGCTGGTCAGGGCACTGGAGACGTGGCGCCTACATCTCAAGGCCACATGAGCCCTGTGGGGGCTGAACTGGAGGAGGAGGAGGAGGGACAGTGGAGCACAGTTTAGGTTTTGCCAAATGCATGTTTTTTCTAGTCATCTGACAGGAGAGGTAGAGCAGCCAGAGGAGCTAGAGGGTTATGAGGAAGGCAAGACAGAGGACCCAAACACACCGTGGCTGTATACAGAGGAGATGGAGGCAGGGAGTCCCTCCGAGTCACTTGCACAAATGGCACGATGCTTGCTCACCTGCTTGCGTAGTGACAGCCGAATTGTCAACATTCGGCAGCGGGATGACTTCTGGATCTCGACCTTATTGGACCCTCGCTAACGCCACAAAAAAGGGGCCTTTTTTACACCCACTGAAACGGAGGACAAAATGACCTACTACAGAGGCATCTTATGTAGTCAGTTGGCCGATGCCTATCGGCACCATCGTCTATCCTCTCGCAGGTCTGAAATGGGGAACCCCCCTGCGCTCACCTTCCACTGCCATGGCTGCTGGGGAGGGGTGGGGTGGTAGGATCATTACCAGCTCCATCAGCAGCAGCCTGAGTCTACAGTCACTGATGAGTAGCTTTCGTCATCCGCATAGTGAAGCAACTCATCAGCAGCAGATAGACCTGGAGCAGGACATGAACCAGCAGGTGGGGGCATACCATGACATGCCCATGCCAACACACTTTGAAGATCTGCTGGACTTCTGGGCAGCCAAACTTGATTTGTGGCCGCAACTAGCAGAGTTTTTCCTGGAAAAGTTGTCCAGGACGGCCAGTAGTGTGCCATCAGAGTGGGTGCTTACTGCGGCGGGGGCCATAGTCACCCCGAGGAGAACTCGTATGTCCACAAAAAATGTGGAGAGACTGACCTTTGTGAAGATGAATCAGGCATGCATCAGCCAGGATTTCCAACCACCAATGCCTGATGCATGAGAGTAGATTGACCATAGTTCCACACCAACACTTCACAAATATGGATAGTGCCAAACAGATTTAAGGTGCTGCTCCCCAGTTACAAGCATTCCTCCGCATCAGACCTTTTTTCACCCACCTTCGTCACCAGGTAACTGGTATTGTCACCCACCGCACCACTCTGTCACTTTCAGGACTCCTGATGCTGCTACCACCTCCAGGCTGTGTCATTCAGCCACTATATGGTCTCTTCTCATGCTTCAGCCAACTCCAGGCTGTGTCATTCAGCCCCTATGTGGTCTCCTCATGCTTCAGCCACCTCCAGGCTTTGACATTCATCCAATGGACAAAGAGTGGGCAAAAAAGCACGGACCTCCAGCTACTCCACTCGAGAGGTGAAAAATACGTAAAACTTGACTTTTTATCTATCAGGTTAAAAACATGTTGTGGCCACGACTAAGAGCCAGACTAGGCTCGAAATGCGTCGTTTTTTTCTTCTTTGTCTGTCATATGATCATGGATATCCCATGTTTTTAACCTGATGGATTAAAAGTCAAGTTTTACATATTTTTCACCTCTCAAGTGGAGTAGCTGGAGGTCCGTGCTTTTTTGCCCACTCTTTGTCCATTCTATTCCGGGACCAGGCCCGCTGTTTGCCTGCCCTGCTCTCCGCACCATGCAGGACTTCTGATCATCCAGCATCGCAGAGTGGTGAGCTGAAATAGTTTTCTTCCTTTTTCACCATTCATCTAATAAATGGTTTACTGATGCTTCAGCCAGCTACAGTCTGTGTCATTCAGCAACTACATAGTTTAGTGATGCTGCTGGGCCTAGGACATTACCTATACATGTTTATGGTAGCACTAGGTACCATACATCTTCAATGGAAATTTCAAAATTCATCTTTTATTCTTAGAGATTGTGAGACCCTATTGTCTCCTCATCTGCCGCCAACTCCAGGCTCTGCCATTCAGACACTATGTGGACTCCTCCTACTGATGCCACCTCCAGGTTCTGTCATTGTGCTGCCATGTGACATGTGACTCCTTGTTTTATTAGGTCCTTTGTACCTACACGCTGGGGCCCAGGACACTAAAACATGTGAGTTAAGAGTTCAATTTCAAAACCCTCAATTTCAATTTAAAAATCTTACATTTCTATTTAAAATTCTTACATTTCAATGGTCTCCTCATGCTGCTGCCAACTCTAAGCTGTGCCATTCAGACACTATATGGTCTCCTCATGCATCAGCCCCCTCCAGGCTGTGCCAATCAGGCGATATATGGTTTACTGATGCTGCTGGGCCTGGGAATAAAAATGCTGTTATGGTAGCACTAGCTACCCAAAATCTTCAGTTTAAATTTCAGAATTCATCTTTTAATCTTAAGGATTGTGAAGCCCCAGTAGCCATGCTGCTGCCAACTCCTGGATGTGCCATTCAGACACTATATGGTCTCCTCATGCTTCAGCCAACTACAGGCTGTGTCATTCAGCCAATATATGGTTTACTGATGCTGCTAGGCCTTGGTCTGGGCCTAAAAATTTTTTTATGGTAACACTAACTACCATAAATCTTCAATTTAAATTTCAAAATTCATCTTTTAATCTTAGGGATTGTGAAGCCCCAGTGTCTACACATGCTGCTGCCAGCTCCAGGATGTGTCATTCTGCCACTATATGGTCTCCTCTTGCTGCCAACACCTCCACACTGTGTCATTCTGCCACTATATGGTCTCCTCATGCTGCCAACACCTCCATGCTGTGTCATTCAGCCACTATATGGTCTCTTCATGCTTCAGCCTCATCCAAGCTGTGTCATTCAGCCACTATATGGTCTCCTCATGCTGCCAACACCTCCAAGCTGTGTAATTCAGCCACTATATGGTCTCCTCATGCTGCCAACACTGCTGCGGCAGTGATTCTAAAAGCGATGCCTGTAATCTGCATGTCATACTGAATAACAGTATTATTTAACTACCCCAGCACACTCTATATGCATGTATTATAGACCAGAAATAGCCGTTTTTAATTTACATTCGCGGCAAATAAATTCGGATCGAACCAAATTTCTTCGAAAAATTTGGCGAATCGGCTGAATCAAATTTTTAAAAAGTTCGCTCATCTCTTATTCTCACCCAGCCTATGATCACACTCTTGTTTTAAATGGAAATGTGGTGCTTGGGCAACAAATGTCACCTCATTTGTGGTCAGCAATTGGATGACCATATGTGAGTCCAATAAGATACTATCTTAAACACTCAACTAAAAGCAGTGTTGGCACTGTCACATTCATATTTATAATAATATTATTCCGTTTTTTCCCCCTCCCTATGATTTATAGAGTAGTCTTTTAGAATTCTGTGATTAAAGTAGGGTTGAAGTAGGGCATACTTTATGAGATTTGAAGATTATTGAGCAACATTCTAATTTTTTGAAGAAAATACTGAAAAATCACAAACTTAACAGAAATAAGACTTGTGTAAAAAATGTGTGACTTTTTTATGCCAGCTTTCCAGTTGAAAGCATTGATAAACCCCCGTTTAGTGTCCATAGTGAAAATGAATCTACTTATTCTCATGACGCATTTATCAGAGGTCTGAAAGGATTTTTCCCATCTCATTAAGTTATCCACTATGAACAGGATAGGGAATAACAAGCAGATCAGTGGGTGTCCAACTGCTGGGATCCTCGCCAATTCCAAGAATGAAGACATATTTGTACCTGGAATGAATGGTGCTGACCAAACCATTGTGTATGGGGCCACTGACCATTGCCTAACACTAAACTTGGTGGAGCACTGAGACTCTGACCTATCTGAACTTTTGACCTGTCTATACCACATGTTAAGTATTTTATTAAATTATTGTAGCGTTTTAAAGGGCATAAGTGGCTGGATTTTTAGGGGACATTGTAGCTCAGTCACCCTATGCCAGTATTAATCATTCATGGTACAGTGATAATATTTGATCTTGCTATAATACTATATAAGAGCACAGTGTTTTCTTTACTGTTATTTACTTTGCCATCAATTTGTCCCTTACAACTGAGTGATCTGTGAATGTATTCATTATAATTTGCTTTGCACTACCCTCTATTCAGTCGCTGTTTGGGACACTGTGAAATCACAGTGTCCCAAACAGCTTGAAGGACACCAGGAGGATCCTTACCTGCCTCCTGCATGTCCGATCGCCGAATGACTGCTCCGTGCCTGAGGTCCAGGCAGGAGCAATCAAGCAGTGATAACACTGATCAATGCCATGTTAATGCATGGCAGTGATCAGTGTAGGAAATCAGTGTGTGCAATGTTATAGCCCCCTATGGGGGCTATAACATTGCAAAAAAAATAAAAAATAAAATAAAGAGTTAATAAATGTGATTTAACCCATTCCCTAATAAAAGTCAGAATTCCCTAATAAGAAATAATAAATAATAATAAAAATAATAATAAAAAAATGTAAATAAACATATGTGATATCGCCACATGCCTAAATGTCCGAACTATAAAAATATATTGTTAATTAAACCACAAGGTCAATGGTGTACACGTAAAAAAAATTCAAAAGTCCAAAATAGCGTATTTATGGTCACTTTTTATACCATAAAAAAATGAATAAAAAGCAATCAAAAAGTCCAAACAAAACAAAAATAGGACCGATAAGAATTTCAGATGACGGTGCAAAAAATGAGCCCTCATACTGCCCCGTAGGTGGAAAAATAAAAAGTTATAGGGGTCAAAAGATGACATTTTTAAACATATACATTTTCCTGCATGTTTTATGATTTTTGTTCCAGAAGTACAACAAAATAAAATCTATATATGTAGGGTCTCATTTTAATCGTATGGAACTACAGAATAAAGATAAGGTGTCCTTTGTACTGAAAAGTGCACTGCGTAGAAACGGTAGCCCCCAAAAGTTACAAAATGGCGTTTTTTACTTCATTTTTGTCGCACAAAGATTTTTTTTTCCATGTTGGGAAAATTTTGGGAAAAATGACTAATGTCACTGTAAAGTAGAATTGGTGTTGCAAAAAATAAGACATAAAATGGATTTTTAGGTGGAAAATTTAAAGGGTTATGATTTTGAAAAGGTAAGGAGGAAAAAAGGTGCAAAACTGAAAAAAGGCTATGTCCTTAAGGGGTTAACCCCTTAAGGACCCAGGCTTTTCCCGTTTTAGCATTTTCGTTTTTTCCTCCTTACATTTAAAAGATCATAACTCTTAAAATTTTTCACCTAAAAATCCATAAGATGGCTTATTTTTTGCGCCACCAATTCTACTTTGTAATGACGTCAGTCGTTTTACCCAAAAGTCTACAGCGAAACGGAAAAAAAATTATTGTGAGACAAAAAATGTTTTTAAACTCCATTTTGTAAATTTTGGGGGCTTCTGTTTCTACACAGTACATTTTTCGGTAAAAATGACATCTTCTCTTTATTCTGTAGGTCCATACGGTTAAAATGATACCCTACTTGATTTTGTCGTACTTCGGAAAAAAAATCAAAACTACATGCAGGAAAATGTATACGTTTAAAATTGTCATCTTCTGAGCCCTATAACTTTTTGATTTTTCCGCATATGGGGCAGTACATATGGCTCATGTTTTGCGCCGCGATCTGAAGTTTTTAGCAGTACCATTTTTGTATTGATAGGACTTATTGATCACTTTTGATTCATTTTTTCATGATATAAAAAGTGACAAAAAATGCACTATTTTGGACTTTTGAATTTTTTTGCGCGTACGCCATTGACCGTTCGGTTTAATTAACGATATATTTTTATAATTCGGACATTTCCGCACGCGGCGATACCACATATGTTTATTTTTATTTACACTGTTTTTTTGATGGGAAAAGGGGGGTGATTCAAACTTTTATTAGAGAAGGGGTTAAATGATCTTTATTCACTTTTCTTTTTCACTTTTTTTTGCAGTGTTATAGCTCCCATAGGGGGCTATAACACTGCACACACTGATCTTTTACATTCATCAGTGGTTTCTCATAAGAAACCACTGATCAATGATTCTGCTCATGCCTGGATCTCAAGCACTGAGCAGTCATTTGGTGATCAGACAGCAAGGAGGCAGGTAGGGATCCTCTGGCTGTCATGTAAGCTGTTCGGGATGCCGAGATTTTGCCGCGGCGATCCCGAACAGCTCCCTGAGCTAACCGAATTTCACTTTCATTTTAGACGCGGCGTTCAACTTTGAACGCCGCGTCTAAAGGGTTATAGAATGGGAGCGGACTCAGGACGTACAGGTACGCCCTGGGTCCTTAACAGGTTAAAGGGGTACTGTAGTGGGAAAAAAAAGTTTTTCAGTACTTATCAGCTGCTGTATACTACAGATATACTACAGAGAAATTTGTAAAGTTCTTTCCAGTCTGACCACAGTGCACAGGAACTGTTCAGAGCAGGAGAAGTTTGCTATGGAGATTTGCTGAGTGTCTCTACAGAGTCTCTACAAAGGTGTCAGCAGAGAGCACTGTGGTCAGAATGGAAAGAACTGCACAATTTTCTCTGTAGTATACAGCAGCTGATAAGTACTGGAAGGATTAAGATTTTTTAATAGAAGTAATTTACAAATCTGTTTAACTTTCTGCCACCAGTTGATTTGTTTTTTGCTTGTTTCGACCGCAGTTAAAAGAAGTCCCATGCTGAAAAACTGTGGATAGGAAATACATTTTAAATTGCGGGGGGTCCAACCGCTGGGATCCCCTGCTCCTGGGGAGAGCCTGGGCCCCTACAGGAGATCGCGGAGGGTCCCAGCTTTCAGACCCTCCACGATCTAAAACTTATCCCCTAAAGTTTATTTGGCATGGGACTTCTCCATTAAGTCATTTTGGTATTATGTGGTAAGTATACGGAATTTTAAGACAAGCTATACATATTAAAGGGGTACTCCAGCCCTAAGACATCTTATCCTCTAGTCAAAGCATAGGGGACAAGATGTCTGATTGCGGGGGTCATGCCGGGTCACGACTCCGCCCCGTGTGACGTCACGCTCGCAATGCAAGTCTATGGGAGTGGGTTTTATGGCCGTCATGCCCCCTCCCATAGACTTGCATTGCTGGGGTGGGATGTGATGTCACGCGGGGGCGGAGTCATGATGTCACGATACTCCGGACCCGTAGTCGTGACCCGGCAAACTCGGAGGCTGTAGCCCTGCATGCAGCTCCCCCAGGTGGGTGCTGCATGCGAGATTGCGGAGGTCTCCGGCAGCGGGATCCCCACGATCAGACATCTTATCCCTTATCCTTTGGATAGGGGATAAGATGTCTTAGGGCGGAGTACCCCTTTAACTCCTTAAGGACTCAGCCCATTTTGTTTTTATGTTTTAGTTTTTTCCTCCTCACCTTCAAAAAATCACAACTCTTTTATATTTTCATCCACAGACCAGTATGAGAGCTTGTTTTTTGCAGGACCAGTTGTCCGTTGTAATGCCATCACTCACTTTACCATAAAATGTAAGGCGCAACCAAAAAAATACTATTTGTGTGGGGAAATTAAAAAGAAAACTGCAATTTTGCAAATTTTGGAAGGTTTCGTTTTCACGCCGTACAATTTACGGTACAAATGACATGTGTTCTTTATTCTTTGGGTCAATGCAATTAAAATGATACCCATGATAATATACTTTTCTATTAGTGTTGTGGTTAAAAAAAATCGCAAACTGTTTAACCAAATTAGTACGTTTAAAATCCCCCTATTTTGAAGACCTATAACTTTTTCATTTTTCCGTATAAGCGGCGATATGAGGGCTCATTTTTTGCACCGTAATCTGTACTTTTTATTGATACCATATTTGCTTATATAAAACTTTTAATACTTTTTTTATAAAATTTTTTGGGAATAAAAGGTTATAAAAAAAACGGATATTTTGGACTTTTTATTTTTACGTTCACGCCTTTCCCCGTACAGTATCATTAAAATGTTATTTTAATAGTTGAGATATGTACACACTTGGCAATACCAAATATATATATAAAAAAAAATGTTTACACTTTTTGGGGGGTGAAATAGGGAAAATGGGACAATTTACGTTTTTATTGGGGGAGGGGGTTTTTCAAATTTTTTTTTACTTTTATTTTTTACTTTTTTTACTTTTATTTTTACATTTTAATAGTCCCCATAGGGGACTATTTATTGCAATCATTTGATTGCTAATACTGTCAGTGCTATACATAGGACATAGCACTGATCAGTGTTATCGGTCATCTTCTGCTCTGGTCTGCTCGATCGCAGACCAAAGCAGAAGACCCGTGGAAGGCAGCGGAGGCAGGTGAGGGGACCTCCGGCTGCCATGCGGTATGATCGGATCGCCGCGGCAGCGCTGCGGGCGTTCCGATCATTCATTCAAAGTACCACGATGCTGCAGATGCCGTGATTTGTATTGATCACAGCATCTGAGGGGTTAATGGCGGACATCCACCCAACCACTATCAGCAGCTGTGACTTGCCGCGCATGAGGTGGGCCTCGCTCTGATGCTCGCGGTTATGCATAGGACATAAATGTACGTCCTGGTGGGGTAAGTACCAGCTCACCAGGACGTACATTTACGTCCTGCGTCGTTAAGAAGTTAAGGATGGGGACAGAGCTTTGATAAAGGGGATACAACGTTAATGTTTTTATCATAGTATTGCATAATATGTGCTACATGAAATTACCCACTACTCTTTCTCCAAATTCCCTCCCCTCCTTAATGTCTGTCATACAACGTTTCACAACCCACAACAACTATAAACTGAAACCCTCCAAATGTGATGCGCTTAACATCACACTGCCTCCATCTGTGGCCCGCCTTCTTCAAAACATCTACCCTTTTAAATGGCAACCCAAGTGTTACGGATCCTAGAGTCACCCTACCTACTTGGATGGACTTTAGGACATCACTATTTGTAGCCCTCAGTTGATGATGTCCAATGACATAAAGCTCAGAGTTAAAATACTTTTATTAACTGTTTTCATACACTTTCTGCACACGGTCCACTTTCTGTGCATAATACACCTTTTTGCACATGGTCTACCTTTTGCACACTGTCGACCTTTTGCACACTGTCCACCTCCTTTACACAATACACCTTTTGCACATGGTTCACATTTTGCACACAGTCCAACTTCTGCACACTTCCACCTTTTGCACTCAAGGCACTGTATAGGGAGAGCTAATCACCTTTATTGAATTATCTCCCAGGCTCACTGTCACCTGTATTGTCTTCACTGATCCTTCCCCCTGTGCTGTCCTTCCTATAAAAGAAGACACTTGTTCCACAATAAAGAGTTCTGATTTTATACCTGAAGACTGGTGTTGCCTGGTTCTCTGGGTACAAGGATGCAATAATCTCTAGTTCTGCCTGGGGATATTGCCTGTGATATGCTGGAGGCTTGTCATTTGGAAGGAGAAGTCACTTTTGGCGGAGTCAGTCCGTCACAATTGGTGGCAGCGGTGGGATGTGACTTCTCCAGGATCGACACTGAGATCAGCCCAGCTGGGGGAGATAAAGCCGCTGGCTTGACCCCGGTCTCAGCAACTTACCCTGGCGAGGAAGAGCCTGTAAGGATGGAGGATTTCCGAAGAGAGGTGCAATGGTTCCTGGGTCTCTTCAAAGATCCTCCACGAGAGAGTGTGAACAGGGTCCTTACACAGCTGACACAACTCCGTATAGCGAAGCTGCAGTATGCCATGGAAGAGATGTCCATTCAAGAGAGAGCCTTAATTTGTTTGCAGATTTGGGAAGTTGTTCTTGAGGAGTCGGTGAGAAGCCGAGCACAAGTCCTGCCCACCCCAGAACAGTGCTTCAGGGAACAGGTCCACTTGCAGCTTCGCTACCTCAGAGAGCAACCCACGGGCAGCGAAATGGTTGAGTTGCAGAGATTGGTGCAGAAAGAAATGGAGCTTGAGGCTCATTACCGTGCCCTGTACTGGTGGGCAAGCTGCAGGCAGTCGGAGCCAAACAAAGCCTGTTCTCCGGAAGGGACAGACTTCGGCTGGCCTGGTCTATTGTGGGATGCATTCGAGTAGCGGTATGACTTTGGCCGTACCAAGGCATACGGACTCTGAAACATCCAGGACAAGCAGAGAGAGATGCTGCCGCAGTCGGAGGTGCCAGACCTGGAATCGGATCTATCTTGGCTGACGTATCAGGAATGGTACCTCGAGGAAGACTACCTGTCCTTGTTTGAGGGGGATTTCTACGGTCACGAGCCATGTACAGCAGAGGAAACTAGCACAGATGAGATGGCTGGTCTCTGTCTTCCCCTTCCCCTGGATTGCACACCGGACCGTGACGCTCTAGCAGTATCCGGTCAGGACACCAGGGTGGAAGCGCCGGCATTATGAATGAGTTCTGCTACACTCTGTCCAGCATCAGACACCAGTGCCAGCTCTACAGCTACAGAGGGGTCAGTGATCCCTGTACCAGTCCACCCTGGATCACAGGCAGTTGGCCTAGATCCACAGAGACTGTTTAACAGCACAGGAGCAAGCACAGACGGTGGGGCTCCCCAGATGGAGAATTTTTCGCCGGGAGATGGAGCGGTCGGCTCATCCCCCCAGCGCAAGAGGGTGCAACCGGATGAGGAGGCAGTTGACCTCCTTCTCCACCTACTTGTTACGCCGAGCGCTCCGGGTCCCCGTTCCTCCCCGGAGCGCTCGCCTCATCCTCGTTACTGCAGCGCCCCGGTCAGTGGATCTTGTTTGTTCCTAGCCCGTGTTCCAGACCTCCTGCCGTTGCCCCTGACTACGATCCTTGCTGCCTGCCCTGACCTTCTGCTACGTCCGACCTTGCTCTTGCCTTATCCCTTGTACCATGCCTATCTCAGCAGTCAGAGAGGTTGAACCGTTGCCGGTAGATACGACCTGGTTGCTACCGCCGCTGCAAGACCATCTCGCTTTGCGGCGGGCTCTGGTGAAAACCAGTAACGACTTAGAACCGGTCCACCGACACGGTCCTCGCCAAACCCTCTCTGACACAGAGGATCCACCTCCAGCCTGCCGATCCGTGTCAGTAGATCCGGCCATGGATTCCGCTGAGGTGCCGCTGTCAAGTCTTGCCGACATTTCCACGGTGATCGCCCAGCAAGCCCTAAAGATCGCCCAACGAAATCACCAGCTGGCATACTTGACCTCCGTGACACAGCAACTTCAGTCACAGATACAGCAGCTGCAGCCGCAGATACAGCAACTTCTGTCACAGACACAGCAGCTGCAACAACCATCTCCTCCGCCGGCTCCTGCAACTCCTCCGCAGCAACCGGCCGCTCCTAACCCCTGCTTGTCCCTGCCGGACAAATTTGATGGGGACTCTAGACTCTGCCGTGGTCTCCTTTCTGGAAAGGCCTTGTCTTGGGCCACACCGCTCTGGGACCGCAATGATCCTGCCACAGCCACAGTCCAGTCCTTCTTCGCTGAGGTCCGTGGTGTCTTCGAGGAGCCTGCCCGAGCTTCTTCTGCCGAGACTGCCCTGCTGAACCTGGCCCAGGGTGTTTCTTCCGTTGGCGAGTACGCCATTCAGTTCCGTGCTCTTGCTTCCGAGTTGTCCTGGAATAGTGAGGTCCTCTGCGCGACCTTTAAAAAAGGCCTATCCAGCAACATTAAAGATGTTCTGGCCGCACGAGAAACTCCTGCTAACCTACATGAACTCATTCATCTTGCCACTCGCATTGACATGCGTTCTTCCGGATGGCGTCTGGAGCTCCGCCTGGATATGGACTTTGTTCGCACGAGGCGTTTTTTCCCCCCGGCTCCTCTCTCCTCTGGTCCTCTGCAATCCGTTCCTGTGCCTCCCGCCGTGGAGGCTGTGCAAGTTGACCGGTCTCGCTTGACACCTCAAGAGAGGACACGACGCCGCATGAAGAATCTTTGCCTGTACTATGCCGGTACCGAACACTTCCTGAAGGATTGTCCTATCCGTCCTCCCCGCCTGGAAAGACGTACGCTGACTCCGCACAAAGGTGACACAGTTCTTGATGTCAACTCTGCTTCTCCACGCCTTACTGTGCCTGTGCGGATATCTGCCTCTACCTTCTCCTTCTCTACTATGGCCTTCTTGGATTCCGGATCTGCAGGAAATTTTTTTTTGGCCTCTCTTATCAACAGGTTCAACGTCCCTGTGACCAGTCTCGCCAGACCCCTCTACATCAATTGTGTTAACAATGAAAGATTGGTCTGTGCCGTGCGTTACCGCACGGAACCCCTCCTAATGTGCATCGGACCTCATCACGAAAAAATTGAGTTTTTGGTCCTCAGGTTCTTTGGCCCCAAGAAGAGGGGGAGACCCAAGGGGGGGTACTGTTACGCCGAGCGCTCCGGGTCCCCGTTCCTCCCCGGAGCGCTTGCCTCATCCTCGTTACTGCAGCGCCCTGGTCAGATCCACTGACCGGGTGCGCTGCGGTACCGCCTCCAGCCGGGATGCGATTCGCGATGCGGGTGGCGCCCGCTCACGATGCGCACCCCGGCTCCCGTACCTGACTCGCTCTCCGTCGGTCCTGTCCCGGCGCGCGCGGCCCCGCTCCCTAGGGCGCGCGCGCGCCGGGTCTCTGCGATTTAAAGGGCCACTGCGCCGCTGATTGGCGCAGTGGTTCTAATTAGTGTGTTCACCTGTGCACTGCATATATATACCTCACTTCCCCTGCACTCCCTTGCCGGATCTTGTTGCCCTTGTGCCTAGTGAAAGCGTTCCCTTGTTTGTTCCTAGCCCGTGTTCCAGACCTCCTGCCGTTGCCCCTGACTACGATCCTTGCTGCCTGCCCTGACCTTCTGCTACGTCCGACCTTGCTCTTGCCTTATCCCTTGTACCATGCCTATCTCAGCAGTCAGAGAGGTTGAGCCGTTGCCGGTAGATACGACCTGGTTGCTACCGCCGCTGCAAGACCATCTCGCTTTGCGGCGGGCTCTGGTGAAAACCAGTAGCGACTTAGAACCGGTCCACCGACACGGTCCTCGCCAAACCCTCTCTGACACAGAGGATCCACCTCCAGCCTGCCGATCCGTGTCACTACTGAGCACAGCCCCGGCTGAAGCGCCGGCTTCAGGGCAGAGTCCTACTGTACTCTGCTCAACAACGAATACTGCAGCTACAGAGGGAACCGTGATCCCTACACTGGTACAGCCGGGATCGCAGGCAGTCGGCCTGGATCCCCAGCGGCTGTTTAACGGTACTGGTGAAAGCACAGTTAGTGCAGCTCTCCCGCTGCAGAATTCCATAGTGGGAGATGGAGTGGTCGGTTTACATCCCCAGCGCCAGACATTGCAAACAGGTGAAAAGGTAGTCGACCTTCCTCTCCACGTAGTGATCACTTCTCCGGCTGAAGTGCCGGCATCAGGGCAGAGTTTTGCTACAATCTGCCTAGCACTGAAGACTGCCGACAGGTCTGCAGTTACAGATGGGACTGTGGTCCCTACATCGGTCCAGTCAGGATCCCAGACAGTTGACCCGGATCCCCAGAGGCTGTGGAACAGTACAGGGGCTGGCACAGTCGGTGCGGCTCCTCAGTGGCAGATATTGCAACCGAGTGAGGAAGCAGTCGGCCCTCTGCCCCTTCAACTGGTGACAGATGGAGTTTTCCTTTGGGAAATGTTGCTTGGGAGGGGTTCGGAAGCTAGCCTCCTTCCCACAGACTATGGGCCAGGGCAGGCCTTCCCCCTCCCCTGGCTGGGGAGGGGGGGGAAAGCAGAAACATTTTTTGAGGGGAGCCCCAGTAAGCTTCATACAGGGTTTGCTGGTATTGGATTACATTATTGCCGCACACCCCAACCAAGAGGAGGACCAGGACAACTGCGTCTGGTGGTTGAAGCCCGGACAGCCCCAAGTGGATCCGTTGGTATCGCACCGGGTCTGCCGTTTATTAGGGGGAGCACTGTGACGGATCCTAGAGTCACCCTACCTACTTGGATGGACTTTAGGACATCACTATTTGTAGCCCTCAGTTGATGTTGTCCAGTGACATAAAGCTCAGAGTTAAAATACCTTTATTTACTGTTTTCATACACTTTCTGCACACGGTCCACTTTCTGTGCACAATACACCTTTTTGCACATGGTCTACCTTTTGCACACTGTCCACCTCCTTTACACAATACACCTTTTGCATATGGTTCACATTTTGCACACAGTCCAACTTCTGCACACCTCCACCTTTTGCACTCAAGGCACTGTATAGGGAGAGCTAATCACCTTTATTGGATTATCTCCCAGACTCACTGTCACCTGTATTGTATTCACTGACCCTTCCCCCTGTGATGTCCTTCCTATAAAAGAAGACACTTGTTCCACAATAAAGAGTTCTGATTTTATACCTGAAGACTGGTGTTGCCTGGTTTTCTGGGTACAAGGATGCAATAATCTCTAGTTCTGCCTGGGGATATTGCCTGTGATATGCTGGGGGCTTGTCATCCGGAAGGAGAAGTCACTTTTGGCGAAGTCAGTCCGTCACACCAAGTCACTGCAGTACCTAGGTGTCCAAGTTCCTGCCCACTTACCTGACGCACACCTTCTTAACTAACCCCCTTGCTCCAACTTATCAAATCGGATCTTGCCAGATGGGGGCAAAGTGATTTTTCATGGCTAGGACACATTAATATCCTTAAAATTAAAGTTCTCCCCCGCCTTCTATACTTATTTTCCGCAATCCCGACACACCTCCCTCGCCCATTTTTCCAAGGCCTCGCTAGGCTCCTCTCTGGCTTTGTCTGGTCACACAAACACCCTCGGTTGGCACGGCACGTCTTAATCCGAAGGAAGTCAGAGGGGGGCCTTGCACTGCCGGACTGCCTCTCCTACCACCTGTCCACTGTGTTTACTCGAGTGCTAGATAGTTTCCACCACCATAGGACAAAACAATGGGTACACCTGGAATGCTCATCCGCAGGCATTGACCCGAGATCCCTTCTCTGGTTCCCGACTCAAGACCTCCCCAAGATCTGCCCTGTTGACCCTGTCACTGATCTTACACTCCAATGCCATTGCGTATAACTCATACATGAGAAACACTGTCTTTCTCCTTCCAAATGGACCCCTGACTCCGGTATTTGGCATTAAAGCTTTTGCTCCAGCTTCTGGGTCACGACAGGAGTAATGGTTTGTCAATCTCCTCTCTTCTCTCCACGTCCTCATTAAAATCTCCATCTGACATTTTACAGGATAAATCCCTCTCTCCTTCCTTCTGTTTCCAATACATGCAACTACGCCATTTCTATCCACCCTCAACTTACACCGCCAGCTTACAACCTTTGAGGTGCTATGTGCCTCCGCAGCGCCAGTCCACCGCCTGGTGAGTGTGCTGTATGGCCTTCTGTTAGAACATTATCATTACACACCCTCACCCTCTCGGCTAGGCTGGGAGCATGAACTGGGTGGTGCAATCACTGACCAGGAATGGGACATAGCTGTGGCTCTGTGTCACAAAACCTTCATTTCTTGTAAGGCAAAGGAGAAAAACTACAAGATACTCACCAGATGGTACAGAGTACCAACCCTCCTCTCTCATATATATACCCATCCCTCCCGTGTTCTTGGATATAATTCATCTCCTCACCTGAGTTTATGGATCTCAACCCCCCCCCCCACCCCCGGCTCCACCCTTGGCCCCATAGACCATCCATCTCCCTCTACAGCCTCTTCACGCACAGTCTCTCCCCTGCCCTCTATACCCTCTATCCCCTTTTCTCCCCAATACTGCCATGGTCTCTTCGACTGGAGATCCGAAGATGTCCTGTTCTTCTTCTCTTTCTCCCGTTCCTTATTTTACAGTGTACCCCCCCTTACCTCCCCTCCCCCTTCTTCCTAATGAGGCTCTATCCCTGGCATTAACACATGGTTTATCTACGTTGATACCGATATTGCTAGTGCCCTGAGTTTGAGACCATTCCGGTCCCAATGCCTTTTTCACTCTTTATGCCTCATGACCATTTTTCTACATGTACCTGTTTGGTATGCACATTTGTCTGTACACTTTTGGAAAAGTTAATAAAGTTTCTACTTTCCAAGAAAAATAAAATAATTTACAAATCTGTTTAAGTACCAGGACGCAAGGGTGTACCTGTACGCCCCTTAGTCCTAAAGGGGTTTAAAAAAACAAACTTCATACACATTTATACCCAATTAGCTACATTCACAGGAAACCGTTTGTGACAATTACTGAAAACTTCCACTGAATTATGATTCCTCTTATTTATAGGATTCTTAAGCCATTAGGGCAATGTTCACTGTAACCCATATACTCCACAACCAAAAAAAAAAGGACTCTGTTAAAGGTGAAGCAACTAAGTGAAAACTATTTAAACAAAATTGCAGTAGGGAGACTTTATTAGCACATTAGAATAAAAGATTTGTCTTTACACAACAGGGTAAGAAGATGCCACATATCTTTTGCCATTTCCATATGATGAGTTGGCCCATGTGTATGTTTGTATTTTAAGAGTCTTTCCACCCATAGTGAGAGTGCACCTAAAACATTAAATAAGACAATTTGGTGAGTGTAGAAATGCAAATGCGTATCATAATATCCATATAAAAATGATGAGACACAATGTACTCACAGACTATCAGGACGTGTAATGTAACACAGAGTGTACACTCCCATATCAAACTCTGGGCTGGTTCCTAAGAACATCGATCCCAAGGATTTAAGGTATGTACCCCATTTGAACTGAAATCCGTATACATCTGGATAACCTGTCCACTAAAAAAAATAAAAAAAAATCAGAATAACCAGTGAGACATGTTCACATTGTACATGTAGATGAAAGAAGGTTTCACCATCATCAAAGACAGAGATTCTTTACTGTAAGAGCACAGAGACTATGAAACTTTCTGCCACATGATATAGTGATGTCTGACTTAATAAACAAGTTCAGGCCTGAATGTTTTTCTGGAAAAATATAATATTACAGGTTATGGATACTGGATTTATGTGGATAAAACGTTGATCGAGGGTCTTACTCTGATCGCCATATTGAAGTTAGGAAGGAATTGTTCCTCTGATATGGGGCAATAGGCATCTGCTCTTTTTTTTGCCTTCCTCTGAATCAACACAGTAGGGTTTTAGGTTGAACTTGATGGACTCTTGTCTTTTTTTCAGCTTAACAAACTATGTTACTATGTTAACGTAGGTCTTTGTGGGGTTTGGTTCTATTCCTTTTTCTGAAATGGTGCAATACCAAATCAAAGTACAAAGTATTTCAATGGAATTGCAAAACCAAGCTATTATTCACAAGATTGAAATGTAATTTATAATGTCTGGTCGAGAAAAGTGCTGTTTCAGGGAAAAACTAACGTTATTTTGGTATAAAGTGTTTTTGATATTACAGGGCTCGCAAAGAGAATTGTTTTTAAAAGGCATTTGCTATACTATAACAGAAAACTATGTAAAGTAGTGGATCAGGAGTATCAAAAGACGTTAAGTACTTACTGGGCCATCTGCACTGTAACTCAAATAGTTGAGCTCTCCTTTTTTTTCAAGCAGGTAGAACTGGACCCAACTGTGGAATCCAGATATTTTCCCACCGTGGATTTCACCTTTGTACAAGAAAGCACCAGTCAATAACATGTTTCTTATAAAATGAGGAATGTAATACTAAAGATGTGCTTGAGATACATAGGATAATACTGAAACTGACAATGAGGTGAATTTATCAAGCTATTTAGAATCTTTTTTCAGTCTAAAATTGTCACACCAAAAGTCTCAATCACTTCCCCTGCAACTTTTGTGCGACTTTTGCTATTGATCATTTTTGAAAGTTAACTACCATTTGCAGTGCTTTAGACTAGTTTTATATAGTGGGCACTGATTTACTATCTGCAACTTTTTTTTGAAAGTCTCAAAAAAGTCACAGCGGCCGCCTTTTAGACGCAAACTCACACTATTTAACTTCAGCCCTGGAAAGCAGTCTAAATGGGTGGCATAAGTATAGGAACCGGGGGCTGGGAAGGGGGAACACATTCCCCCCGATGAATTCACTCGGTTTTGGTCCTCAAATGACATCCCTCATGTTAATATAATATATGGTACAGTCGTCCCTCAACATACGATGGTAATCCGTTCCAAATGGACCATCGTTTGTTGAAACCATCGTATGTTGAGGGATCCGTGCAATGTAAAGTATGGGACAGTGGTCTACAACCTGCGGACCTCCAGATGTTGCAAAACTACAACACCCAGCATGCCCGAACAGACAATGGCTGTCCAGGCATGATGGGAGTTGTAGTTTTGCAACATCTGGAGGTCTGCAGGTTGAAGACCACTGGTATTGGAGGTTATACTCACGTGTCCCCGCCGCTCCGGATCGTCCCCGCTCGTCCCTGCTGCCCTGGATGTCGCCTTCCATGGCTGCCGCCGCGTCCCCGGGGTGTCCCCGACGCTCCGGCAAGGCCTCTGCTTCCCCGGCATCCTCGCTCTCCGTCGCCGCCATCACGTCGCTACGCACGCTGCTCCTATTGGATGACGGGACGGTGTGCGCAGCGACTTGATGACAACGAAGGAGAGCGCCGACGATGCAGGGGATCCTGAAGAAGACGCGCCAGAGCCCCGAGGACAGGTAAGTGATCGTCAGCGGACCACACAGGCCACCGTAAACGGCTATCCGGTGGCAGCTGAAGCAGTCTGTGCTGCCGGATAGTCGTTTATGCGATGGCCCCGACATACAAAAGCATTGTATGCTGATGCTGCCTTCAACATGTGATGGCCTCTGAGAGGCCATTGTATGCTGAAATGATCGTATGTCAGGGCCATCGTTGGGCGGGGGGTCACTGTACATAGATTGCATGGATCAGTGTTAACAGCTGTCCTTTGCTACAGCCTAAAATGACTAGCTACAGCCTAGGAGCGAAGACCAAGTGGAGGAGAGGCAGGAATATGGCTTCACTTAAGCTGATCGGGACAACGTGATTTCACTGCAGTTGTCCCGATCAGCTTCCCTGAGCTACCGGCATGGTGATATCCAAAATTTTAGACTCCTTGATCAAGTGTGATCACAAGGTCTAAAGGGTTAATGCAGGACAACTGCCGATAGCCAATGCCCGGCATTAAAAACAGAACATGGCAGTTCAGGAGCTGGTAAATAGCTTACTGGAAGTACCTGCTGAAAATTTGCAGCACTTTTAGATACCACGATTAAGTGTGATTGCGGTGTCTAAAGGTTTAATCCCGGACAGCGGCCAATAGCCGATGTCCGGCATTTGGCACCGTGCATGGCAGTTGGGGAGGAGGTGAAGGGCATCCCTGGTCCTTAAGGGGTTTCAAAAGGCAGAAAAATTTAAATATATATGGCAGACCATGAGAGATCTGTTACTCACCCTGCCTCATATACACCAGACAGAACAGGCAGGAAAAATAGGAGGACTCGTAAGTAATGTTCTCGTGCACCAAATTCATCAAGTGGCGTGCGACTTTTTAATGAATTTGGCGCAGGAAGGTGTAATCAAACATGACTTTTTCCCTCTAAGATAGAACAAATACTAGAAAACAATTAATGAATTCCCTTAAATATGCTTTACTTGTGATGTCACCAACTCTTCCTTCCAGTGACGCAGCGTATACCAGGATAGGTATCATAATCTTTTGGCCCAAAAGACAGGTACCTCACTCGAAGAAGAACCGGTGGCACCACAGGTCATGTGTCGTGCCCTCACAGTGGAGAGCGGGCCCATTTATGAAAGTGTATATAAATTACTTATTAGATGTGAACAGCCAGGTAGAAATTATCATTAAAAAAACACATTGAGGACTCGTTCACATGAGTGTATTTCTTTTCAAACGCGCAGCGAATCACCTGCTAGGAGTTTGAAAAGGGACAGGGCCTCCATGCGCTTCCCGCAGCAGATTTTCACCAGCAGAATATCCGCTGTAGAAAATCGTCTGCAGACCCTATTGACTTCAATTGGGTCTGCAGCGGATTTTCAACAGCGGAGATTCCACTGGCGTAAATCTGCTGCGGGTAGCGCACTGAGGCCCTGTCCCTTTTCAAACTCACAGCAGGAGATTCGCTGTGGGTTTGAAAAGAAATCCACTTGTGTGAACGAGCCCTAATTCTGACAACCACTTTGGTTTTATATACTACTGTGTAGTCATCACCTAACCGTCCTTAAACTTTTCCCCCTTATTGTTCATTTCCCAATATGACATGAGGGCCGCTCTAGGTGTTAAAGGGAAAATCTCAATTTTTCCCGAGCCATTTGATGCTTACAGCAGATGTAGGGAAACCTCTTTGAGACAACCACTTCAAGGGGTACTCCGGTGTAAAAAATGTTTTTTAAATCAACTGGTGCCAGTAAGTTAAACAGATTTATGAATTACTTCTATTTAAAAATGTTCATTCTTCCAGTACTTATCAGCTGTTGTATGCTCCAGAGGAAGTTCTTTTCTTTTTTAATTTCTTTCTGTCTGACCACTGTGCTCTCTTTTGCCACCTTTGCCCATGTCAGGAACTGCCCAGAGTAGGTTGATTTAAAAAACAACCGTTAATTTAAAAAAATAATAATAATAAATTCCATCGGAGTACCCCTTTAAAATGGTCTTTTACAAGGATGGTTTTTTAAAAGAAAATGGCCACTCACCAAAATATATGGTGGACTGAACAAAATGTGGTTTGATAAGGGTTCGGTGTTTTGGAGAGACTTCACTGTATATAGTTTGACCCTGGTGCTAAGTTTGCAGTAATGCCATAGTGCCACTGAGGTAGAGTTTAGAGTTGCTACAGGCTGGGGGTTCCTGAGCCACTGGTTTGGGAATATAAGTTTAGATAGTATTAAACCCACTTGTTGGGCTTAGTTACTATCAATTTGAATACAACACCAGCACCAGAATAGTGTAGTTTTGCATATATAACTCAACGTGTGTGTGTGTGTGTGTGTGTGTGTGTGTGTATATATGTGTATGTGTATGTGTATGTGTGTGTGTGTGTGTATGTGTGTGTGCATATGTGTATGTGTGTGTGCATGTGTGTGTGTGTGTGTGTGTATGTGTGTTTGTTCCAGCATCACTTCCAAACGGCTAAAGATATTAACATGAAACTTGGCACACATGTTGCTTATATGTCAACAACAAACATAGGATAGGTGATTTAACCCTTACCCACCACAATTTACGAGAGTCAGGGTTTTTATTTAAAGTCCTATACAAGTCTATGGGAAATATATGTTACTGCATAACTTCCAAATGGCTGGAGATATTTCGATAATACTTGGTCACATGTTACTTATATGTCCACTATGGGGACGGGATATGAGGTCGGGATATGAGGTCAGGATATGAGGTCGGGATATGGGGTCGGGATATGAGGTAGGGATATGGGGACGGGATATGAGGTCGGGATATGGGGACAGGATATGTGGATGGGATATTAGGTCGGGATATGAGGTCGGGATATGGCGTCTGGATATGAGGACAGGATATGGGGATGAGATATGGGACATGATATGAGGGCGGGATATGGGGTCGGGATATGAGGTCGAGATATGAGTACAAAATATGAGGACAGGATATGAGGTCAGAATATGAGGAGGGGATTTGGGGCAAGGATATGGGGCCAGGAATTAAAGAGCTTCCTCCTTTGTTGCTTTTCCTCCCCCACAAGGATAAGGTAGAAAAACCGGGCAGCGCCGGGTACTCAGCTAGTTACTGTATAAACAAGAGAACACGATAACTGAATAAAGTGGAGCATGTAGCTCCACAGAGAAGCACTTTAAAAAAGTCGAAAGGCACTTAGGCAACTTATCAGTAAACTCATAGAGAATGTTTTACTACCCAGGTAATGGACTACTTGCCAAGGACTACTTGGAAACTATCAAGCGTATTGTGCCACAATTGCCCTGATTAACTAAGAGTGGAGTGTAGTTTTCTTTGTAGGTTTTTTTCCCCAACAGATATTTTTCCACTGTATTTACTAAGGTTTCCCAACATTTTGCACTTTTCCCTACTTTTTGCTCCTTTACACCTGCTCTGATCTGTTGGGTTTTCCTCAGCTCAAATCTACAACATTTTCTGTGGAAACCTTAGTAAATATGTTGTGACTTTTCAAAAATATCGGGGACATACTACCTTTTCGGGGTTTTCTCAGTAAAATTGAGAGTTGTTCAGGTATTTTTCAATTTTGGCACAAATTCTGGCACAGACAGAATTTCTGACGCAATGCACCAGAATCTGGCGCACAACCTGACAAAACAGGTCGGGTTTACAATAGTAAATCAGAGCAAATGTGTTAATGTAACCATAAAGCTCTGACCATAAAGTGTCTGTCAAGGACAGGGCCGGATTATTATTGGAGCTTTTGGAGCTCCTGCTCTGGGCCCTGCACAGCCATGAAAGAAAGGGGGCCCGCTCCCTCTGCATCATGCAGGTCCTTCATATAGCCTTGTATACGAAAAAATAAAAGTGTTAAAGGGTTCAGAATGGGAACATTTTATGTATGTAAATTTTCTCACAAAAAGTAGTAAAATATATATACATTAATTGGGTATTGTTGTAATCATATGGACCTACAGAATGAGATAATGTGTTATTTTAACCGTAAAATATATTGCGTAGAAATGAACCCACACCCCCAAAAACTTTCCAAAATTGTGTTATTTTGTAATTTTTTCTTTTGAATTAAAAAAATGTATTTATTGTATGTGGGCCGGGCATCTATATGGGTGTGGGTGCATGGGGGGCCCTATGAGTTGTCAGTCCTGTCAGGGACTGTCTTGGGGGTGTTGTTTGGGGGCCCCATCATACTGAAGTGCACCGTCTTCCAGGCAGCCTTAATCTGGCCCTGGTCAAGGGTATATGGAGGGTGGATTTCCCAACATATACCATCTGAAGAGTTTGTCTTCCAACACTCCTGCAGCTCAGTTAAAGTGCTTGACATCTACCCTGTTTAACATAGAGAGACAGCCACCAAGGGGTTACCATGGCAACTGGGGCCATGTCTATGTAGAGGTTTGCAGGATTTATTTTGTACTACTTTTTGCTTTTTATTTTTGGTTCACACTGAGAACTACTTGAAACATTCTCCTCAATTGCTCTCACCAGACTCCAGTGCATTATAAGAGCTTAGACAACAGTCACACAGTTATAGGTAAACTGTTTTCCAAAACATTTAGGAAAATATGCAGGCAGATGTCTAGAAGGAGCTGGCGCAATTTTTTTTATTTTATTTTTTTACTTTGCCATTGCTTGTTTAATAGAAAATTACATATTACTCATAACCAGTGCAGTATAGGAACATATTAACATAGTACTTTAACATCTTTATGTCAATTTTTCACTGTAAAACATCATAAGTAAGGTTGGATGAGATATGTTGGGTCATGCTACGCACCCTTTACAATATACCACAAAGATCCACATGTCAAGTAGACTTGATTTGTCTAGTCTTGCTAACCATTAGTTCTACATTAAAGCATTATTATTGCTGTTTTAGTGTATTTGTGGACTGTTTAATATAGCTAGTACTGTCCAAAAGCACCAAAAGTCATAAAGCAAGGCTAATCGGTCCAGCCATGACATACACCATATGATTACCTAAGGTATAACTACTACTGATTGTATTATTATCCTGTAGGAAATGTTACTTTGTTTAACATAAATACACTGCTCAAAAAAATAAAGGGAACACTAAGAGAACACACCCTAGATCTGAATGAATGAACTAATCATATGAAATACTTTAGTCTTTACATAGTTTCTACAGGCTGATCCAAATTTGATGTAATGTCCTTAAAACAAGTCAAAATGAGGCTCAGTAGTGTGTGCGGCCTCCACATGACCATATGACCTCCCTACAACGCCTGGGAATGCTCCTGATGAGGAGGCGGATGGTCTCCTGAGGGATGTTTTTCCAAACCTGGACTAAAGCATCCGCCAACTCCTGGACAGTCTGTGGTGCAATGTAGCGTTGTTGGATGGAGCGAGACATGATGTCCCAGATGTGCTCAATCAGATTCAGGTCTGGGGAATGAGCGGGCCAGTACATGGAATCAATGCCTTGCTCTTCCAGGAACCGCTAACACACTCCAGCCACATGAGGTCTAGCATTGCCTTGCATTAGGAGGAACCCAGGGCCAACCGCATCAGCATATGGTCTCACAAGGGGTCTGAGGATCTCATCACGGTACCTTACAGCAGTCAGGCTAACTCTGGCAAGCACATCTAGGGCTGTGCAGCCCCCCAAATAAATGCCACCCCACACCATTACTGACCCACCGCCAAATCGGTCATGCTGGAGGATGTTGAAGGCAGCAGAACGTTCTTCATGGCGTCTCCAGACTCTGTCATGTGCTCAGTGTGACCCTGCTTTAATCTGTGAAGAGCACAGGGCGCAAGTGGCAAATTTGCTAATCTTTGTGTTCTCTGGCAAATGCCGAACTCGTGCACAGTGTTGGGCTGTAAGCACAACCTCCACCTGTGGATGTCAGGCCCTCATACCACCCTCTTGGAGTCTGTTTCTGACCATTTGAGTGGACACATGCACATTTGGTGCCCGCTGGAGGTCATTTTGCAGGGCTCTGGCAGTGCTTCTCTTGCTCCTCCTTGCACAAAGTCGGAAGTAGCGGTCCTGCTGCTGGGTTGTTGCCCTCCTACGGCCTCCTCCACGTCTCCTGATAAACTGGCCTGTCTCCTAGTAGCGCCTCCATACTCTGGACACTACGCTGACAGACACAGCAAACCTTCTTGCCACAGCTCACATTGATGTGCCATCCTGATGAGCTGCACTACCTGAGCCACTTGTGTGGGTTGTAGACTCCTTATCATGCTACCACTAGAGTAAAAGCACCACCAGCATTCAAAAGGGACCAAAACATCAGCCAGGAAGCATAGGAAATGAGAAGTGGTCTGTGGTCACCACCTGCAGATCCACTCTTTTATTTGGGGGAGTCTTGCTAATTGCCTATAATTTCCACCTGTTGTCTGTTCCATTTGCACAACAGCATGTGAAATTGATTGTTAATCAGTGTTGCTTCCTGAGTGGACAGTGTGATTTCACAGAAGTGATTGACTTGGAGTTACATTGTGTTTTTAAAGTGTTCCCTTTATTTTTTTGAGCAGTGTATTATTATATATATTTTCTTACCAAGGAAGGCGTGCTCAAAGCCTGATGAATCCATTGGTCATTTGGTGCGGGTGTACAGTCCAAACCACATCTCCTTGAAGTCAGTCTTAAAGCTTTCAGTAGAAGTGTAATAACCTGTAAATTATAACAGTCTGTCAAACACTTAAATAGACACTGTCTTTTGGACAAAATCAGCATAGATCAATAGTACAAGAAGATATGCGAAACTTTGTAAAATATCTTATTAGACAAAATGCTTCTTTCTCCTTTTATCAAACTTCTTCCCTCTCCCCCTTTCCTATGAGACTGTATTCCACTCTGAATATCAGCTCAGCTTTGTCCTGTGTCTGCAAGACAAGCCAATACAAGTCTGTGAAGGTGAAAAGAGGAAGCTCTGCACACAAGCTTTGGGAGAACTACAAATTAGAGATGAAGCCTGCAGAGCTGAAATCTGCCGAAAAATACCATATACAAGTTAATGTATGGCCAGAAATAGTGCTGCTCCCCATGTACACGGGACAGCTTATCCTAAAAGTCACCTGAAATTACTGATATGCTTTTACATGGACATACTAGTTGATGTAGTCTATTCTAGTTTTCTAAATATAGTTTTAACTCATGTAAAGTCTATTTCAACTGTAACAGTACTAGTAAAAAAAAAATGGTCATAAAAATAGCATAACACTGTGTTCTCTGTCTAAGCCACAATCTAAAGCACTTATAATATTCTCTAAAACACTTGTAATATTGCAATCTTACCAGAAGTTTCCAAAGTGTTTACCTCTTTTTGGGACATTTGTCCATAATGTTTTATGGCAACATTTAAAGGGATATTCCTAGATTTTCTTTATTTGACTGTGCTATGGGGGGGGGGGGTGCTTTAAAGTAAGTTTAGTTCATAATAAAGTGTCTGTACCTGTGTTTGATGGCTAGTCTTGCAATTCTTATGTGATCTTTGCCACCATGTCCATTATTAGCAGCATACTAAATAAGTATTGTTTCACCTTTTTTCCAGGTTGCAGTGCAGCCCGGAACATTACATCGCTAGTCAGGTGTTGAAGGGAAGCCTGTCTGAGCGTCAATGGGTAGATCAACCACTGGGTAGGAAGGAGATCATTCTCCACAGGGCTGCAGGGAATTGTAGTTTCAAGCATGGCACAGCATGCAAGGCCACTCAGCTGTGTTGCAATGGGTGGGATGGCTGACGTGTCGGAAAGGGAAAAATTTACCTCATACTTACAAACAAGGGATCATGGGACTAGTTGGAGGGAGGGAACTCTAACAGGAAATAGCCATTTCACAAAAAGAAAGCAGCAGCAGCGGAGTTGTAGCTTTGCAACATCTGGAGGGACATACTTTGAAGACCACTGATCTAGTGCAACAGCTGCCCTCCGTGCAATCCTACTGAACTTAGCTTAACAGAGAACCCTACAGGATCTGCAGTAACTCTCAGTATTTGGCACTAAAACTACAAAACAATAGAACAGTTGTAGAACAGCTTGTACCAACTGATATGTCTACTACTATGCATGAATTGTTGGTGCAAGTCACTGACAAATATACCTTTGGAAATCAAGAAGCTTGACAGTCGGCTGAAGACGGTGGTCCTGAAGATCTCATCTACGAAAGCATTTTGTTCAGTGATTTCACCGCTGGTCACTGACTCTGCTGTCCCTGTGGTCTTCACATAGTTGTCAAGCAGAGAGATTAGGCGAGAAAAGGTTGGACGGGCAAACAGTTTAGCCTCATTCACATAGCTGAAAAGCCTGATAAGAAGAAACAAACATAGTCATAAAGAGTCAGTACTATCTGTGTATACAATGGATGGTTCACACTTATGAAGCTTCCGAGATGGCGCTAGGACCATGCGGATGCTGACATCCCCATAGATGGACGTCCTCAAAATGAAAAAATTCATTCTTTTAACGGCAGAATTTCAGTAGCGGAACGTTTACTCCTGGAATTCAGAAGTGTGCACTGTGCAGCGGAATCCCATTGCCAGCAATGGGGTTCTGCTGCAACAGAATTTCCAACACAAATTCCTAAACCAACTGTCGGTCGGAAATACTATACTGTGAACCTAGCCTAAGGCCATTTTGAAATTCTGCTTGGAAATTCCTGTGCAACGGGATTCCACTGCACAGTGCATACTGCAGAGTTTTTGAGGCAGACTTTCCACCAGGAAAATCCGCTTGAAAAATTCCGCCAGAACATTGAAATTGTTCAATGTTTTGGTGGATTTCCGCTCCACCAAGGTCTGCAAGGTCCTAGAGCCAACTGATTCAGTCAGCGCTGGCAGTAATCAGAATTTCTGGATGGATTTTGTCTGGCCAGAAGTGTGAACCTGGCCTTAGAGAAGAATTAAGCAAACGTGCTATAAAAGATTACTTCCCAACAGTGCAAAAAGGGTGGAGTTTAATCAACCCACATACAGAAAAAGGTGTTTCTACTCCAGCTATTTTGAGGGTGTTTCCTGTAGGCCCCTGTCCTTGTTAACAGTTGCTAAGCATGTATAAGGGTATGTTCACACTACAGAGTGAGAACGGAATCTTCGCTTGCTGAAATCAGACGGAGATCCAGACTGGCAGCCGGCGGAGGTGGATGGACCGCGCAGCACTGCGTCGTCACCATTGACGGCTATGCAGTGCTCGCGGACTTCCGCGCAAAGAATGAACATGTTCTTTCTTTGCACTGAACAATTTCAGCGGCGGAGGTGTCCGCCGCTGAAATTCCGCAGTGTGAGCGGGTCTCGAGGAGACCCATTCACACTAATGTTAAGTTCACACTGCAGAATTCCGCTCGCGGTCGGACCCCCTCGATCAGAAACTTATAAGTGTCTAAGACTGCAGCACTCCTTTAAAAATCCTGACCCATTATTATTATCCTTACTTTCTTGGTCATGATTTCGCTCAGAAATCTTTATCTGTGTCAGCTCTAATTCAGTTTTTTTGTTTTTGTTTAGTTTTTTATTGTTTTTTAAATAATGGGCAAAGTCCTAACCTAAATATCATGTGTTAACATCGAAACATAGCCTTATGCAAAAAAAAAAAAAAAAAAAAACTGCTGAAAATACATATCCTCATACTATGGTGATGGTGAGTGTGCATGATTTATAAAACAAAAAAAACCTGGAGAACTTCTACAAACACGGTATCAAGACGCATCTAGAGTGGTAAGTAGAGATATTGCAACCCACACTCACTGCTACACTAAGGTACTTCCCATTAGTTAGTAAATACAAATTAAATGCACAGAAGTCAAAACACTATGGGGGAGATTTATCAAAACCTGTGCAAAGGAAAAGTTGCCCACTTGCCCATAGTAGCCAATCAGATCGCTTCTTTCATTTTTCAGAGGCAACTGGTCAACTTTTCATCTGGACAGGTTTTGATAAATCTCCCCCTATATCTACAATAATAAAAAGTGTTCTATGGTTAAAGGGGTACTCCAGTGGAAACCAATTTTTTCTTTTTTTTTAATCAATTGGTGCCAGAAAGTTAAACAGATTTGTAAATCACTTCTATTTAACATTTTTTACCTTTCCAGTACTTATCAGCTGCTGTATACTACAGAGGAAGTTCTTTTCTTTTTGAATTTTTATTTTTTGATTTCAAAAAGTTTATTAACAAAAATAAAAAACAATACAAAAACAAACAGCATCCGCCAAAAACAGGGCAATAAGTATACATACAGCATGAGTGATCATTAGAAAAGGGTGCACCATGTACGGACACAATATACGAAAAATAACTGTTCTAAGCAGGGCAGCAAGAAAGAACAGACCTCTGTCTGCATAGGGCATAAATTGTACATAAAAGGCACTTAGCGAGGTCAATAGTGCTGAGTCCAGCGTATAAACTGCCTAACCAAAATACATAGATAACAGCATAAAAAAGGGGTAGGCAAACAACACAAGAACTACAGGACACATAAGGGAAACAGTGAGGGTGAATTTCTTTTTTTGTCTGACCACAGTGCTCTCTGCTGACACCTCTGTCCAGAGCAGAATAGGTTTGCTATGGGGGTTTTCTCCTACTATGTACAGTTCCTGAAATGGACAGAGGTGTCAGCAGAAAGCACTGTGGTTAAACAGAAAAGAAATTCAAAAAGAAAAGAACTTCCTCTGGAGCATACAACAACTGATAAGTACTGGAAGGATTAAGATTTTTAAATAGAAGTCATTTACAAATCTGTTTACATTTCTGGCACCAGTTGATTAAAAAACAAAAAAAAATTCATCGGAGTACCCCTTTAACAAGAAGAAAGAACTTTCTATGACAGCTGAAGTAGCAGGCACTCAGGGAAACAAAATACATCTTTATAAATGACCACAAGAGGACAGCAGAACAGCACAGACAAACACTGAAAGGCTGCATGAGCTGCTGGACTGTGGTAGACATGTACGGTCGCCTTCACATCAGTGTTACGGAGTTCCGTTTGGAAGCTTTACAGACGCTGATGATGGGGTGGACAGAGTGTCACAACAGACACCAACAGATCCTTGCAGGACATTGAATGGGGACCTTTGAGTTTCTGTTAGATGTCCATTTTTTTTTTTTTGCAGGATTTTAGAGGAGAAAAAAAAACTAACATCAGTAAACGGAGCTCCCCAACATTAATGTGAACATAGCCTTACATGTTCTTTACAGGAAGAACAGCAGTCCAGCTCATGTATCAATGTACCATAGAATGAACAATGTTGTAAACCAGGTTTTTAGCATATTACAATGAAGGTGAACTACAGTTTAGAAATCAAGCATTCCCTAGACATGGGGAGAATTTATCAAGCTAGAATGCATAGTATCAGGCATCCTAAATTCGCAAATTTGTGAGCAAACCCACTCATGTGTTCCAAATGGCTTAACTCAAATGGGGCCACCCACATGCGCCAAATTTACTATATATTATACCTGCAAACAGACGTAAAATGTGGCTGAAACTTACACTAGTAACAAAGTGCCGTCCATTACTGAGGCTGCTGGGTGGCGGCCTGGCATGCGCCTTTCAAACAATCCACATGGGTGGGCTTTTACATAAGACACCCCCAGTGTACCACATGATGTATTTTAAAATGTTTATACTTGTCAGGTACTATTGCCTGTGTGTTATTTGCATAATAATCTATTTCTGTTATTTTTGAGTGAACAGAGTTCTTTGGCATACCATGGGGGGAGATTTATCAAAGCCTGTGTAGAGGATACCCCTTTAGACTTTTTGTAAGACTATCTCTGGTTTTCCAGTACATTACAACAATAACACTGCCATAAATAAAATATCCAGACAAAGCCGATACTATACTATACTGTGTGGTGTCTAGTATGGGTCCCGTGAGAACTGTACATGACAAAACTTGTGGTCTGAAATGCCAGTGAGGGAGAAATTCAGCAGCGATATCTTAGCGGAAATGTTCAGAGAGGGTTCTGCAATGCTCTGTGTGTCAGGTTTACCGAACCCTCTCTGGAAATTTTCTCTAAAATATCGCTCCTGAATATCTGCCTTTTAGACATTCCCGACCACATGTCCTTAAAGGGGTACTCTGGTCGAAAACTTTTTTTTTTAAATGAATTGGTGACAGAAAGTTAAACAGATTTGTAAATTACTTCTTTCAAAAATCTTTATCCTTCCAGTACTTATTAGCAGCTGTATGCTACAGAGGAAATTCTTTGAATTTTGAATTTCTTTTTTGTCTTGTCCACAGTGCTCTCTGCTGACACTTCTGTCCATGCCAGGAACTTTCCAGAGCAGGAGAGGTTTGCTATGAGGATTTTCTCCTGCTCTGGACAGTTTTTGATACGGACAGAGGTGTCAGCAGAGAGCACTGTGGACAAGACAAATAAGAAATTCAAAAAGCAAATAATTTCTTCTGTAGCATACAGTTGCTAAAAAGTACTGGAAGGGTAAAGATTTTTTAATAGAAGTAATTTACAAATCTGTTTAACTTTCTGGCACCAGTTGATTTAAAAAAAAAATGTTTTCCACCGGAGTACCCCTTTAAATATCAATAACTATGATTTTGTTTTTGGGAATTCAAGAAGGCTGCACCGAAACACACTTTGGGGGGTGTCATCCTCTTACTCTCCCACACTCTGTGTCCATTTCTTCTCTGGTTTGTATCTTGCTGTTTACCACATGGTTTGATGCCCATGACTACCACACGGTCGATTATTACTTATGTATAATCTCTCCAGGGCAAAATCCCTATTATGTAATATACATATTTATTTGTGGTGTTGGGGTGGGTAGGGGATGCTGCCTTCGATTTTTCTGTAGTATGACCTTCTTTATTTCTGATATTTAAAAAAATATATTTTTAATTATTAATATGTCATGTTTTTTTTTTTTAAGGTGTCTGTTTTAAGTGGTATTTCAGAATTTGAGAATTAATAGAGAACCCCTGACATAACCCGGTCACTGTCAATAACATTGGTACTTAAACTAGTAAATATTTCTCAAAGTCTTTAGTTTTTTTGATAATTTTACATTGATATGATAAATTACAAATTAAACTAATATTTGTGAATGCTGAAAAAACTGAAACCATCTTCATCTTACTTTTGGCTGGCAAAGTCTGTTCCTGAGCTGGTCTGGGTACTGGATGCCTTGTACTGCACATTCAATGTTATGTCACTGCTCACAGCTCTGTTTGCATCTCCGGAAAATAACTGCTCAGACAGACTTACAATCTCGGCATTAGTGGCAGAAGCAAAAGTCTGTTGTCCTGAGTTAAAAAGTAAAAAAACAAAAAGGTAATGATATAAGGAATCAATAAAAACAAACATTGAATAAGTCTATAGAACTAGTAAGTGCTACACAACAAGGTTCATGTCATAAGAATTCGAATTAACAAAATTGAAACTTAAAGGATAACTCCGGGATGTACAATTTATCCCTTATCCTAAGGATAGGGGATAAGTGTTAGATTGCGGGGGGTCAGACCGCTGGGGCCCCCGGCGATCTCCCGAACGGAGCCCTGGCTCCCTGCATCAAACGAGTGTTTTCAACCACAGCACGAAGCTGCGTCCGACATGCACCCTCCATGCAGTTCTACGGCAGAGCCGGAGATTGCCAAATGCAGCGCTCCGGCTCTGCCATAGATCTGCATGGAGGGGGCATGTTGGCCGCCGCTTTCGGCGCTGGTTAAAAATGCCCGTTCCATGCAGGGAGCCGGGGCTCCGTTTGGGAGATGGGGGGGGGGCTCCAGCTGTCGGACCCCCCGCGATCTAACCCTTATCCCCTATATAGGAAAGGGGATTGATTGTACATGCTGGAGGTATGCTTTAAAGGTTTACTTCATTTTTGGGGCTGATCGTCTGGAGTATTAGTCAGTTTAGATGTGTTTTCCCATATGAAAACTCTATAAAGAAATAAAAACTGCAGATTTTGGCTCAGTTATTTTCTTCTTGTTGGCTGTGTTCGCACAAAGTCATTATTTGGTCAGTTTTTTTAGGTAAAACAAAGAGGGATCCAAAACACAGAAAAGTGCATTCACACCACGTTTTTGCAATACAGTTCCCATATCAGGTTTTTGATGAAAAACGGATTTCCTCAAAACTGTGCCAAACTATATCAAAACATGTATAAATTTTAACCTGTATATGGTTTGAAAAATGATGTCCGGTTGCATCCATCCTTTAAGAAAAAAACGTATACGTTTTTTAACTTTTCACTCCATTATGAATAAAGTTTTACTTGTTTAATTGAAATTCCAAGAAAAAAAACTATGCAAAGTCAAAAACCGTATGGTGCAAACTGGATGAAACCGTACGCCCATACAGTTCTGTACGGTTCCCACTGATTCCCATGTTTAAAAAAAAAACGTATACGGTTTCAATACGGGTTTTTCACCCGGACCAAAAACTGTGGTAGCTACGGACTAAACTGTACAAGACGCAATACGGATGCAACCGGATGCATCATTTGGCATACAGCTTTCAATGGAGAGTCAATGCATACGGTTTTCAATACAGTTCCGTACGGTTTTCAAATTGAAAACGTATATGGGGACTGTATTGCAAAAATGTGGTGTGAATGAACCCTTTACTCACCTTCCTCCATTCCCTTTGGTCACGTCACATTCCAAAATTTTTTTATAAGATGTGATTAAAAAGTCATACCCAAAGTGGTACCAATAAAACTACAAATCACGACACAAAAAAATCAGCCCTCATACAGCCCGTATACGGAAAAATGAGAAAGTTATAGGGGTTAGAATAGGGCAATTTTAAACATACTTATTTTGTAAACAAAACATGAGTGTTCATTTACTCATATTGTCCCACAGAGTAAAAAGGGTACAGCATAAGAATAAGACCCTTCAAAAGATGCAAAATTGTGTTTTTCTTTTAGAGTTCCCCAGAATATTGGTTGTTGTCATACATTTTTTTTTTATTAAAATAAGTGATGTAGTTACAATCGGCCATGCAAAAAACAAGCCCTCATATGGGTCTAAAGATATAAAAAAAAAAAAAAAGAGTTATGCCCTTTAGAAATTAAGGAGGCAAAAACAAAAATGCCAAAATGAAATTGTCTGTGTCCTTAAGGGGTTAAATCAAGTTATTATGTTAACCATATTTTTTTAAGAAACATAGCCTTACACATAATAAAGGAATGTCTAGATTCCATGCAATTGTATCCACCACAAAACTGGGAGCTAAACTAGATATGTACAGGCTTTTTTCCTCTAGATATAATCGGGGATGGTTTTGCCTACTATCAGAGATCTTATATAAAAATTAATATTAAGCTTCATTTACTAATAAGTACACAGCCTACTAGCAGGTAAATATAACACTAGACAATATAGATACAGCATAGTACAATACAGTACAATATTGTTTATTTCATTAAGTTACTATATTTAAAATAAAATAAAAGGTCACTCTACACTGGAATATCCTTTTATGACATAAGAAATATTGGAAGAATTCTTACGTGGTTCTGGTAGGCTAGCTCCATAGATCACACATGGAAGGAGCAACAGAAGAACAACTGTGTGCTTCATGGTGAAGTACAGTGTAGTCCGGGTCCTGCACTCTTCACCGTACCTACAGGTGGTTTTTATAGGCATGCACCTGAGTGACCTCCCGGGGCCCGCCCGACATACACACAGGGATAACCTTGTAAGTCTCACAGACTCTTCAGGAATTGTGCAACATCAAGGAACTAGATGAACTTTAGATGATATCATTTCATGCAGTGTTCTACATGATGTACATACTGAAGTGGGATATTATAAGTAGTTTGTTATATGGATATTACTATGGAAGTGATACATACATACCCTGCTGCAAAGTAAATACAGCTTTAGACGCCATGTAAACTGCCACCTATCACACCATGTTATTTTATGGAGAGAGAAATGCTGTATTTGTGATACAGAGTTCAATGTAAACACAGTATGCAGTGAGCTCCAAAGCTCCTTCTAGTGGTGACTGCAGGAAACCTGAATTTTATAATTTAACTAAGGGACAAAATATGTTGGTGTAATATGCACCAAATTTATTAGGAGGTGTCTTTGCGCTACCAGTTTACCAGTATAAAATGTAGTAAATGTATCGGGAAACTGGAGGCCATGCCCCTCCCATTACGCCTCATGAACTTTTTTCAGAAAAGGACAAGTGGTGCATAGTATAAAAGAGTTGCACATGCTTGCGCAAACTGAGGCTTGCAGTAAAATTTCACCTTTTGCACAACAGAAAACTGGCGTAAATGTCTTTACAGGGAGTCTTGCGATCTTTATTGAGAAAAACCCCATCGGCCTTTTTTTTTTAGAAATGAATCAGCACGGATTTCTGAAGCAGCATCGACTAAAAGAAAATAATGGTTTTCAAGGGTTAACATTCACTCACAATACATAATACAAACATTGGCCAAACGTTTAATACGTTTAATAATACACAAATGTATCAAGCCTTTAAAGGGATATTCCGCTGCTCAGCGTTTGGAACAAATTGGAGCCGCTGGAGCCGGCGCCGGGAGCTTGTGACGGCATAGCCCTGCCCCTCATTACATCACACCCCACCCCCTCAATGCAAGTCTATGGGACAGCAGTCACGCCCCCTCCCATAGACATGCATTGAGGGGTGGGGCATGATATCCTGACGGGGTGGGGCTCTGATGTCACGAGCTCCCGGCGCCGACTCCAGCGTTCGGAACAGTTTGTTACAAACGCTGAGCAGCAGAGTACCCTTTTAAGTTTGTTCAGTTTCGCTATAATAGTTCTGAATTTGGTCTGTAGCAGTGTTTCCCAACTGTGTATCCGACTGTTTCAAACCTACAACTCCCAGCATGCAAATGCACCAGAATTTTTGCACAATCTTCTTCAAAAACAGCACACATGACTTTGAACCACATTTAATAGTAGATGAGTTTTACATAATTTTTTTGACCCTTTTCTGCCTGGTCTTACAAAGGGGGGGGGGGGGGGTTGGCATTATCAGGAAATGAGGCACATGTTTCTGGTGGGAAGTCCACCAACTACAAGTTGGTATAAACTCAAACCAAACAGCCTATAGATTTACCAATCAGCTGAGACAATTTGACATATCTGGCACATTAAATAAAATCTGTCTAAGTTTGGACTGTGAAAAGAATGAGATAGTTTGAGCAAATCTAGGCTACACAGCTTGCTGCACGTGGGAATGCATAGCCACAGACTGGCCAGAGTGCTTAAGCGATGCAAGAGAATTATTATTTGGGCAAAGTTGCAGTTTTCCAAAATTGTAGAATGTTTAAACTCAGTGGCACTTGTAAATGTATCCAAACACATCAGTGTACATACCTATTTTTAGGTCCCATTTGTTATTCTATAAGATAAGTGTCACAGGCACCTGTATTCCTTCTGAATATTCATACAGAATGTAAAGAATACCCAAATATTTGCAGTCTACAATAGGGAAAATAAAAATGACATAAGACGAAAGTGATACAATATGGAAGGCCTTATACCTATTATATAGACACCTCCATAAAGGTTTTGTATAGAATATGTATTACTTCTTATTGCATACAGCAAAAGATCTACTCAAAGTTGTAATGCATCATGCAATATATTTCATATGTCATGGATGGGACTGAATTCTGTATGATTGGCTCTAAACATTGGATGTCTATATAGCGAAATCTAAATAAATAAAAGGGGTAGCCTCTGCATATATAGTAATGGTATATCACTATTATATGCCATCACCATTATACCAGTGTTGGCAGTGTACTATAGCACAGTTGTGGTATCTAAAAGGTCCCTTGTTCCCTTGACGGTATGCATGCAGGTCAGAAATGTAACACTAAATGGGTCATACTAATATATTGCTTATTATAGACTGAAATAACCAAATTTTTAGAGGAAGGTTTGCTCTCTCCTCACCCAACCTATGGTCATACTCTCGATTAAAAAAAGTCCAATAAGATACACATCTAAAAGCAGTGCTGGCACTGTCCCACTGATACTTTAATTTATAGAGTTTTTTTTTTTAGAATTCCAGGATTAAAGTAGGGTCATACTTCATGAAAGCCGAAGATTATTGTGCAACATTCCAAATTTTTTTGCAAAATACTACGAAAACCACAAACTTTTCAGTAAAAATAAGGCTTGCGGAAAAATGTGAGACTTCTTTTATATGACAGTTATCTGGTGTAAAGATTTGACCATTCACAGTTCTCGGCGGGGTTTTTAAACTTGTACTCACGATTCATTCCCCTGACCCCCTCTCCGCATCTCCAGTCCCCGCTGCCCATACCAATGCCTGCTCCGCATCTACTAGCACGATCACAGCGCACAACGGGGACATTTCACTCCATTCCAGGCTGCTCATCCCCGTCGGGTATGAGTGAAGACAGCGGGAAATGTGCAAGCAGGTGACAAGCTTCCATGGCTTGCTTGTCACCTGCCTACACATCTCCCACCAGTCCGCCGTTGCATGACCACAAATCCCAGCATGCCCTTACAGTAAGAACATGCTGGGAGTTGTAGTCGTGTGGCGCAGGTGGGTGGGTGGCAGATGTGCAAGAGGGTGACAAGCCTCCCTGGCTTGCTTGTTACCCGCCTGCACATCTGCCATTACACCATGCCGCATGACTACAACTCCCAATATGCCCTTACAGTGAGGACATTCTGGGTGTTGTAGTTGTACGGTGTGGGTTGGTGGGAGATGTGCAGGCTTTCCTTAGCTGTTCCTAAACTACAACTCCTATCACAAGGGGGGTGCCAGGGGCGGACTGACACACCGCCGCCACTACTGAGGATCTGGGACTCGTCCCAGATCCCCAGCAGACAGCGGTGCCTTCTCCTGTATGCGCGATAGACGCACATACAGGAGAAGGTGTCTTCTCTGTGTTAGTCGCATCTGCAGCTACACAGAGGAGAAGTGACCTCCGCCCCCACGCAGCACGCAGTACAGGCGCTGGTGACGTCACTCATCCGGCACCTGTACTGTGGAGGGGAGAAGACGCGGGCCCCTGCTGAGGAGATCGCTGCGTGGGATATCAGGTGAGCATCCTTTTTTATTTTATTTTTAACCCTGCATATACCTATGGGGAGGGGAGGGGGGTGTAGGTCTGCATATACCTATGAGGAAGGGAGGGGGTGTAGGTCTGCATATACCTATGGGGAGGGGAGGGGGGTGTAGGTCTTCATATACCTATGGGGAGGGGTGGGAGGGGGGGGTGTAGGTCTGCATATACCTATGGGGAAGGGAGGGGGGTGTAGGTCTGCATATACCTATGGGGAGGGGAGGGGGGTGTAGGTCTGCATATACCTATGGGGAGGGGGGGAGTGTAGGTTTGCATATACCTATGGGGAGGGGAGGGGGGGTGTAGGTCTGCATATACCTATGGGGAGGGGAGGGGGGTGTAGGTCTGCATATACCTATGGGGAAGGGAGGGAGGGGGGTGTAGGTCTGCATATACCTATGGGGAAGGGAGGGGGTTAGTAGGTCTGCATATACTTATCGGGAGGGGAGGGGGGACTGTAGGTCTGCATATACCTATGGGGAGGGGAGGGGGGTGTAGGTCTGCATATACCTATGGGGAGGGGAGGGGGTGTAGGTCTGCATATACCTATGGGGAAGGTAGGGAGGGGGGTGTTGGTCTGCATATACCTATGGGGAAGGGAGGGAGGGGGGTGTATGTCTGCATATACCTATGGGGAAGGGATGGAGGGGGGGTAGATCTGCATATACCTAGGCGGAAGGTAGGGAGGGGGGGTGTAGGTCTGCATATACCTATGGGGAAGGGAGGGAGGGGGTGTAGATCTGCATATACCTGGGCGGAAGGTAGGGAGGGGGGGTGTAGGTCTGCATATACCTATGGAGAAGGGAGGGAGGGGGGTGTAGGTCTGCCTATACCTATGGGGAAGGGAGGGAGGGGGGTGTAGCTCTGCATATACCTATGGGAAAGAGGGGGGGTTAACTCTGCATATTGCTATGGGAAAGAGGGGGGGTGTAACTTTGCATATTCCTATGTGAAAGAGGGGGGGTGTAACCGCATATTCCCATGGGAAAGAGGGGGGGGGTGTAACTCTGCATATGTCTATGGGAAAGAGGGCATACATACACCTGCCACTGCCCCCTATATCATACATTACATACACACATCACACATACACAGACACCATACACACATCATATACACATGGCACATACACCATACATATGCACACATCATACATACACCTGCCGCTGCCCCCTATATCATACATTACATACTCACATCACACATACACAGACACCATACACACACACATCATATATACACATGACACATACACATTATACATACACACATCATACACACATCATATATACACAGACATCATACACACATCATATATACACAGACATCATACACACATCATATATACACAGACATCATGCACACATCATATATACACAGACATCATACACACATCATATATACGCAGACATCAAACACACATCACACATACACAGACACCATACACACATCATATATAGACATGACACATACACCATACACACATTATACATACACCTGCCGCTGATACACCCCACATCACACATACACGGACACCATACACATATACACTTAATATATACACATGACACATACACCATACATATGCACACATCATACATACACCTGCCGCTGATACACCTCCCCTAATCATACATTACATACATATACAACCACCCTTCCCGCCGCCTGCATGCTCGGCCTCCTCACCTGAGCCGGTGTGAGGTGAAATCCCCAGCCCGTGCAGTGCAGTCTCCTTCACACACGTCCTCTCCCCTCCCCCCGCTTTGTATTTTCCCCCATGAATACTTGAAACCTCCCCGTGATAAATGAGGTCCTGTGTAGACAGAGCAGGGGGAAGGGAGAGGCTGTGTGTTGGGGAGGGAGGAGCTGCGTACGTCCTCATTCTCCCCCTGTCTTCTTGTATTATGCAGAGCTGCGCTCTCCATCCTCCGGGAGGGGGGATGAGGGGGCGTGGCTTAATCATCTCCTGCAGACGTGCGGACCTCGGGCTCTGCCCTCGCTCCTGAGATCCCCTCACACCAGCTGGGGGGCTCTGAGCTGTAGCCCCCGGCTACTGAAATCAGCTGTGGGCCGCAACTGCCCCCTGCATACACTCTGAGCGCCGGTGTGAGGTGCAGACTTGCATCGGCTCCTGCGCCTTACACCGGCATTAAAGAAAAATAAGGGAGAAGTCGGTCTGTCCCTGCTTGCCCGATACAGATCTAAATCTATAAAAAAAAATCACTTGTCCCGGGCGTCGGGCTATAGGATTTCCACATCCCTGATGTATGTATGATTTGTGTGTATGTATGAGAGTTTTGTAGTTTTGCAACAGCTGAAGGCACCATGGTTGGGAAACAGATGTGTATGTATGTATGATATGTGTATGTATGATAGAAGTGTGTGTACAATGTGTGGATATATGATAGAAGTGTGTGTATGATGTGTATGTACTGCATGTATGATTTGTGTGTATGTATGATAGAAGCATGTGTATGATGTGTGTGTGTGTTTATGTATCATAGAAGCATGTGTATGATGTCTATGTATGTATGATGTGTGTGTATATATGATGTGTGTGCATGTATGATAGAAGCATGTGTATGTCTATGTATGTATGATGTGTGTATATGTGATGTGTGTGTATGTATGATAGAAGCTTCTATAGGATGTGTGTGTGTATATATATAATGTGTTACAATGTGTTAAAATAAAAAAAATATGGAATTGTGCAATTTTGTATGGCAATAATTTTTTCAGAGTTCCCAATACGGTAAATCTGACATGCTATCTTTATTCAATTAGACAGTAATTAAAATAAAATAGAAAACATGAAAAAGAAAAAAGTTTGTTCAATACCATGCTCATACCCCTAGCTTTCACCTAGGGAGCTGTGTTAGGGTTTATTTTTTGAGCCATGAGCTGTAGTTTTTGACTGTACAAGTTTTGAATATTTTTGACTTTTTATTACGTGTTACCAAAAAATCAGCAATTTTGGCATTTGGAATGTTTGAGTGTTTACGCTGATCTCATACAGGATTAGGAACATCATAATTTAACAGATCAGACAATTACGCACGCGGTGATACCAAATATGTTTTTTCCCATATCTAAAAAATGGGAAAGGGGATTTTTTAAATATTTTTATAAACCTTTTTGGCCTTTTTTTTCTTTTCATTTTACATATTTTTGTCCCCCCCCCCCCCTTGGGGCCTACCATAATTCATCATTAGATGGATTACATAGATCAATGCTAATCTATTGCATTGTATTGATATATGATTTTGTGTTATGTGTGTATGTGAGATGTGTGCATGTATGATGTCTGTAAGTATGGGCACAGTGTGTGGCAGTATTATATGCAGAAGGTACAATGTGTGACAGTATTATATTCAGGAGACAGTATGTGGCAGTATTATATTTAAGGGGTACAGTATGGGGCAGTATTATATTCAGAGGGTACAATGTGTGACAGCATTATATTTAGGGAACAGTGTTTGGTACTATTATATTCAGGGGACATAGTATGTAGCAGTATTATAGACCTGTGATCAGATTGTATTCTGTTTTACCCCTTGTAAAAATGTAAAATTTGGGGAAAACCTGCATTTTAGTGAAATAAACATTTTTTTTCCATTTACACATCTGACTTTAACAAAAAGTCGTCAAACACCTGTGGGGTGTTAAGGCTCACTGTACCCCTTGTTACGTTCCTCAAGGGGTGTAATTTCCTAAATAATATGCCATGTTTTTTTTTTTTTTTTTTTTTTTTTTTTTGCTGTTCTGGCACCATAGGGGCTTCTTAAATTCGACATGCCCCCCAAAAACCATTGCAGCAAAATTCACTTTCCAAAATCCCATTGTCGCTCCTTCTCTTCTGAGCCCTCTAGTGCCCCAAAGGAGCACTTTACATCCATATATGAGGTATTTCCTTACTCGAGAGAAATGGAATTACAAATGTTGGGGGGATTTCTCTCCTTTTACCCCTTGTAGAAATTCAAAAAAATGGCTCTGCAAGAACATGCGAGTGTAAAAAATGAAGATTTTGAATTTTCTCCTTCACTTTGCTGCTATTCCTGTGAAACACCTAAAGGGTTAACAAACTTTCTGAATGTCATTTTGAATACTATGAGGAGTACAGTTTTTATAATGTGGTAATTTATGGGGTATTTCTAGCATGAAAGCCCCTCAAATCCACTTCAAAACTGAACTGGTCCCTGAAAAATTCCTATTTAGAAATGTTTGTGAAAAATTTGAAAATTGCTGCTGAACTTTGAAGCCCTCGAATGTCTTCCAAAAGTAAAAACATGGCAACTTATGATGCCAACATAAAGTAGACATATTGTATATGTGAATCAATATATAATGTATTTGGAATTTCCTTGTTTCTTACAAGCAGGGAGCTTCAAAGTTAGAAAAATGCTAAGTTTTCAAAATTTTCATGAAATTTGGGGATTTTTCACCAAGAAGGGATGCAAGTAACAACGAAAATTTACCACTATGTTAAAGTAGCGTTAATTTCTAACGCAAATTTGTTTTCCCTTAGTCCTAACAGCAGCACAAGTGGGGGGTGTTTCTGCCCCTGTGAAGCTGGCAGGACGGTGGAATTTTTAATTCCGCCCAAGCAATTAACATAATTGAACCCCCCATATAAGGCCTCCTCCCCAGGCCATAGTGTTTTAATAACAAGCAAAATTATACAAACTACAAGGGCGGGAAATCTGTGTGCTGCTGTTAGGACTAAGGGAAAACAAATTTGCGTTAGAAATTAACGCTTCCCTGTCGTCCTAACCAGCAGCACAAGTGGGGACTTAGCAAGTAACAATCACAAATAGGGAGGGACTAAGGAGGAGCGGCACTTAGGATGGAACGCCCAAAGGCCAGCTCTCCCATACGTTTGGCATTAACCCGGTAATGTTTGATAAAAGTGTTGTGCGTGCTCCAGGAGGCAGCAGCACAAATTTGTTCTAGTGGAACAGACCTTCTTTCAGCAAAGGAGGTAGCAACTGCCCGGGTAGAGTGGGCAGTAACAAAAGAAGGAGGAGTTAGCTCCTGAGCTATAAATGCCTCCCTGATTGCCTCTTTGACCCATCTACTCAGAGAGGGTTTGGAGGCCTTTAGACCTTTGTTCCGTCCTGAAAAAGAAATTAAAAGGTTTTCGGATCTTCTGAATTCACCAGTTCTTGAGATGTATATCTTGAGACTTCTTGAAATGTCCAAGGAATGGTTAGCAGCTTCCTCAGAAGAGGAAGGGTCTGGGCACAAAACTGGTAAGGAGATAACTTGGTTAATATTGGAAAAGGTTGGTACCTTGGGAACAAAGGTCGGTAGATATCTCAACAAGACCCTGTCTTGTAAAAAGAGAGTATAAGGCTCAAAAGCCGCTAGGGCCTGAAGCTCACCAATTCTTTTGGCTGAGGTTATAGCCAACAAAAAGGTGACTTTAAGGGACAAGTACCTAAAGTCCACTTGGTCCAAAGGCTCAAAGGGGGGAGAACTCAACCGCTTGAGAACGACAGACAAATACCATTGGGGAATAGGCCTAAGGACTGTAGGCTTAAGTCTTTCGGCTCCTTTGAGGAACCTCTTGATTAGGAGATCTTGAGATAAAGATCTGCCTAGAGAGGCAGAGAGTGCAGCAACCTGCACTTTTAGAGTGGATGGGCTAAGACCCTTGTCAAGGCCATCCTGCAGGAACTAAAGCAAAGCAGAAAGAGGAGGATCTGAGGCAACTACCTCTTTCTTAGCACACCATTGTAGGAAAATCTGATTTATCCTGGAGTAAGCTCTTGTCACGATGCCGGCTGGCAGGAGGTGGATCCTCTGTGCCAGAGAGGGATTGCGTGGACCGTGCTAGTGGACCGGTTCTAAGACACTACTGGTTTTCACCAGAGCCCGCCGCAAAGCGGGATGGTCTTGCTGCGGCGGTAGTGACCAGGTCGTATCCACTAGCAACGGCTCACCTCTCTGGCTGCTGAAGATAGGCGAGGTACAAGGGAGTAGGCAGAAGCAAAGTCGGACGTAGCAGAAGGTCGGGGGCAGGCGGCAAGGTTCGTAGTCAGGGGTGATAGCAGAAGTTCTGGTACACAGGCTTTAAACACACAAAACGCTTTCACTAGGCACAAGGCAACAAGATCCGGCAAGGAAGTGCATGGGAGGAGGTTAGATATAGTCAGGGACCAGGTGGAAGCCAATTAAGCTAATTGGGCCAGGCACCAATCATTGGTGCACTGGCCCTTTAAGTCTCAGGGAGCTGGCGCGCGCGCGCCCTAGAGAGCGGAGCCGCGCGCGCCAGCACATGACAGCAGGGGACGGGAACGGGTAAGTGACCTGGGATGCGATTCGCGAGCGGGCGCGTCCCGCTGTGCGAATCGCATCCCCAACGGCCATGACAGAGCAGCGCTCCCGGTCAGCGGGACTGACCGGGGAGCTGCAGGGAGAAAGACGCCGTGAGCGCTCCGGGGAGGAGCGGGGACCCGGAGCGCTAGGCGTAACAGTACCCCCCCCCTTAGGTCTCCCCTTCTCTTTATCCGGTAACTGCCTCCCCTGGGATGAGGACACCGGGAAAGGATGGAGGGATTCCTCAACGGCAGGCAGAACAGCAGGAGTAGGAATGGGGAGAGAGGGCAGAGGGCGAGACCTGGCACGGGGCAGTGTGACACCAGGACGAGGGCCATGCGGGGACACAGGGGCTTGCCTGATGGGACTGGGAGGGGGGGAGAGGCATTTCTTGTGGCAGGCAGAGTCCTTAATGACCTTAGGGGGACCGGATACAGAAGGAACCACAGGGTCACGGCAGGGAGTACTGGGAACCGGTTGAAGGCAGTCCTTGGAACAAGAGGGGCCCCAACTCTTGATCTCCCCAGTGGACCAATCCAGGGTTGGGGAATGGTGTTGAAGCCAGGGTAGTCCAAGGAGAACTTCAGAAGTGCAATTAGGAAGGACCAAAAATACAATTTCCTCGTGATGAGGTCCGATGCACATTAGGAGGGGCTCCGTGCGGAAACGCACGGTGCAATCCAACTTGGCTCCGTTGACCGCGGAAACGTGGAGTGGCTTGACAAGACGGGTCACCGGAATGCGGAATTTATTCACTAAGGACTCCCGAATAAAATTCCCAGAAGCTCCAGAGTCCAGGCAGGCCACGGCTGAGAGGGAAGAGCTGGCTGAAGTAGAAATCCGAACAGGCACCGTGAGACGTGGAGAAGCCGACTTAGCATCAAGAGACGCCACACCCACGAGAGCTGGGTGCGAGCGTGCGGTTCCCAGACGTGGAGGACGGATTGGGCAATCCACCAAAAAATGTTCAGTACTGGCACAGTACAGACAAAGATTCTCTTCCTTACGGCGATTCCTCTCTTCCAGGGTCAGGCGAGACCGATCCACTTGCATGGCCTCCTCGGCGGGAGGCCTAGGCGCAGATTGCAGTGGAGACTGTGGGAGAGGTGTCCAGAGATCTAAGTCTTTTTCCTGGCGGAGCTCTTGATGCCTCTCAGAAAAACGCATGTCAATGCGAGTGGCTAGATGAATGAGTTCATGCAGGTTAGCAGGAGTCTCTCGTGCGGCCAGAACATCTTTAATGTTGCTGGATAGGCCTTTTTTAAAGGTCGCGCAGAGAGGCTCATTATTCCAGGATAGTTCAGAGGCAAGAGTACGGAATTGTATGGCGTACTCGCCAACGGAGGAATTACCCTGGACCAGGTTCAGCAGGGCAGTCTCAGCAGAAGAGGCTCGGGCAGGTTCCTCAAAGACACTTCGAATTTCCGAGAAGAAGGAGTGTACAGAGGCAGTGACGGGGTCATTGCGGTCCCAGAGCGGTGTGGCCCATGACAGAGCTTTTCCAGACAGAAGGCTGACTACGAAAGCCACCTTAGACCTTTCAGTAGGAAACTGGTCCGACATCATCTCCATGTGCAGGGAACATTGCGAAAGAAAGCCACGGCAAAACTTAGAGTCCCCATTAAATTTGTCCGGCAAGGACAGGCGGAGGCTAGGAGTGGCCACTCGCTGCGGAAGGGGTGCAGGAGCTGGCGGAGGAGATGGTTGTTGCTGCTGTAGCTGTGACTGTACTTGCTGTAGTTGTGACTGGAGTTGCTGTGTCATGGTGGTCAAGTACGACAGCTGGTGATCTTGTTGGGCGATCTGACGAGCTTGCTGGGCGACCAGCGTAGGGAGGTCAGCGACAACTGGCAGAGGAACTTCAGCGGGATCCATGGCCGGATCTACTGTCACGATGCCGGCTGGCAGGAGGTGGATCCTCTGTGCCAGAGAGGGATTGCGTGGACCGTGCTAGTGGACCGGTTCTAAGACACTACTGGTTTTCACCAGAGCCCGCCGCAAAGCGGGATGGTCTTGCTGCGGCGGTAGTGACCAGGTCGTATCCACTAGCAACGGCTCACCTCTCTGGCTGCTGAAGATAGGCGAGGTACAAGGGAGTAGGCAGAAGCAAAGTCGGACGTAGCAGAAGGTCGGGGGCAGGCGGCAAGGTTCGTAGTCAGGGGTGATAGCAGAAGTTCTGGTACACAGGCTTTAAACACACAAAACGCTTTCACTAGGCACAAGGCAACAAGATCCGGCAAGGAAGTGCATGGGAGGAGGTTAGATATAGTCAGGGACCAGGTGGAAGCCAATTAAGCTAATTGGGCCAGGCACCAATCATTGGTGCACTGGCCCTTTAAGTCTCAGGGAGCTGGCGCGCGCGCGCCCTAGAGAGCGGAGCCGCGCGCGCCAGCACATGACAGCAGGGGACGGGAACGGGTAAGTGACCTGGGATGCGATTCGCGAGCGGGCGCGTCCCGCTGTGCGAATCGCATCCCCAACGGCCATGACAGAGCAGCGCTCCCGGTCAGCGGGACTGACCGGGGAGCTGCAGGGAGAAAGACGCCGTGAGCGCTCCGGGGAGGAGCGGGGACCCGGAGCGCTAGGCGTAACAGCTCTATTAGTAGATGCTGCTCTTGAGTGAGCAAGAGTTCTCAAGACCTCCGATGAGAGACCACTACTTAGTAGGGTCCTGTCAATCTCCAGGCTGTCAGATTGAGTCTCCTCAGATCTAGGCAGGAGCCTGTGTTGTGAGACACAAGGTTCTGCACGTGGGGAAGCCTCCAATAACACCCTTGACTCATCCTCATGAGCTGGGTGAACCAGGACCTCTTTGAATGGTATGATGGCGATTACTGAGGTCTGGTCTTGCCTGACTTTCATCAATACCCTGGGTATCATGGAAAGTGGAGGGAAAATGTAGGCCAGCCTGAACCTCCATGGAATGGACAGAGCGTCTACTGCCACAGGATTGTCCTCTTTGTAAAGAGAGCAAAACCTGTTCACCTTGGCATTCAGACGAGTTGCCATGAGATCTATCTCTGGCATGCCCCACCTCCGGGTTATCTTACGGAAGATATCCTCGTTCAGGGACCATTCCCCTTGGACTGGAAGACCACGGCTTGGACGGTCTTCAACTATATTGAGATCCCCCTTGATGTGAACTGCTGAGAGGTGGGATAGATTGGTCTCTGCCCAAGAGAGAATTAGTCCGGTCTCCTCGAGGAGAACTTTGGACCTTGTGCCTCCCTGTTTGTTTAGGTAAGACACTACAGTCGTGTTGTCTGAACGTACTTTTATCTCTTGCCCTAGAACTAGGGGAGCGAAGTGATAGAGAGCTAGACGGACTGCTCTCAAGTCTCTCATGTTGGAAGAGAGGAGTCTCTCTTGAGAAGTCCAGGTACCTTGTACCGGAGTTTTGTCCAGATGGGCTTCCCAGCCTACAAGGGAGGCGTCCGTGGTCAGAATGATCCAATGAGGTTGAATCAAGGACTTCCCATCTGACAGAGTTGTCCACCATCTGAGGGATGCACGGACTTCGACAGACAGGGAACATCTTTTGTCCAACCCTTTGGGGTTGCGATTCCAGACACTCAAGAGCCGATCTTGAAGTGGACGGAGATGCCATAGGGCCCAAGGTACTGCCTCTGCAGACACTGACATGTGGCCTAGCATTTTCATCAGAGTTCTGATGGAGACCCTTTGGGGAACCATTAAGAACTCGGCGGCTCTTACGACTTTCTCCTTCCTCTCTGGGGTCAGAGATAAGGTCATGTGAGAGGAATCGATTATGAACCCCAGAAACCTTCTGGAGGTAGAGGGGACGATCTCTGATTTGTCCCAATTTATGATCCAGCCTAAATGCTGGAGAAAATCCAGAGCCAGTTGAAGATGAGACTGCAGTACGTCTAGAGATGCGGCTTTTAGAAGCCAGTCGTCTAGGTAAGGGATGATTTCCAGGCCTTTTAACCTTAAGGCGGCCACAACCGGAGCCACAACCTTTGTAAAGGTGTGGGGAGCGGAAGAGATCCCGAAGGGCAGCATGGCAAACTGATAATGCTTTACCATACCCTTTATGGTGACAGCAATCCTCAAAAATTTACTGTGAGCAGGATGTAAGGCGTCCTTGAGGTCGATGGTGACCATCAGATCTAGAGGATTCAGAATGCTGGTGACTGACCGAATAGTCTCCATTCTGAACTTTCTTTTCTTTATGAAACGGTTCAGAAAGCGAAGATCTATGATCATTCGCCAAGTGCCCGAGGGCTTTGGCACCAAAAATATAGGGGAGTATACTCCCAGGCCTCTCTGGTTTGGAGGAACCTCCTCTAGGGCCCGTTTCTCTAGGTACGATAGTACCGACTCCTCCAGAATGGATTGTTCTGGTTGAGGGAGTCTTTTTGTTAGCAAAAAATTTCCTTGGTGGGGGGGAAACAAATTCTATTTTGTAGCCCGACCGGACTACCTCTAGAACCCAAGGATCTTGGATTTCCTTCATCCAAGCGGAGAGAAATAAACTCAAACGGCCTCCTACTGGAGAAACAACTGGAGACAGAACTTCTGTCAGGACCTCTGGAGGGGAAGGGAGAGGGGAGACGTTGGTGGGATCTGGGTGAGAATCATAGCTCAGACTTGCGGTCTTTGCCCGGACCGCGTCCGCCACCACGCTTAGATCTTTGATTCTGGCGCCTCTGGGTCCCAGAGGAGCCCTGAGATCTGCCCCCTCTGCCTCTACCGAGGCCACGAAAGGTCTGCACAGGAAGGGACTTGCCTTTTTTGTCGGCAAAACCCTCCATAATTCGGTCCAGCTCGGACCCAAAAAGCCTATTGGGTTCAAGAGGCATGGCACAAAGGTTTATCTTGGAGGTGGTATCTGCCACCCAAGGGCGTAACCAGAAGGGGCGTCTGCTTGCAGAGGATAGTCCCATAGACTTTGCGGCCAATTTTAGATGTTGCTGAGTGGCCTCACAAAGAAAGTCAGCACCCAGTAGCAAGGTGCTGAACAAGTCCAAAATGTCTTCTCTGGGGACATTACCATCGATGTCGGACTGGATCCTTAGGATACGATCCTTGATGAAATTGGCCACCTCATTAGAGGCAATGGCCACCGTAGCAGAGGCTTAGGCAGCAGAGTAATTTCTCCTGAGCAAGCAGGGAGACCACTTTCCTGTCAAGGGGGTCTTGGAGGTTGCTACCGTCATCCACGGGAACAAGGAAGCGCTTGTTTATCCTGGTAACAGCCATATCCACCTTGGGGGGGTGGGACCCAGGCTTCTGACTCTGCCTCGGCCAGGGGGTACATGAGCTTAAACCTCCGAGTAAGGACAGAGGGTTTGTCCGGATGTTTCCACTCAGTGGTCATTAACTTTGTTAAGGAGTCATCCACTTTAAAAAACAACGGTTCTTTAGGGGTGGATGTTGAGGCTTCCCCTTGATCCGCATCCTGGTCCCTTGACCGAATGGATCTTAGTAAACGCTGAGTTTTCTCAACGGGAAAGATGGAGGGGGAGATGACTTTTTCCACTGTTTGTTCCGAATGGTCTCCCACAGACATGGCTGTATATTCTACAATGGAGGAGGGACTAGGTCTCTTGGCAGAGAGGGAGCTTTTAATCTCATTTATTGAGTTCCCCATGAACTCTTTCATCCATATAAACATGTCCTGGATGGTAGGTTCCGCAGGATCTGCCGGAGGGCCACATCCAGGACACTTATTATATTCATAGGTGTCCGGAAGAGGAGTGCCGCAATCGGCACACGTAAGGTGACGCTTTTTAGAGGACGCCTTATGTCCGGAGTATTGGTCACCAGAGGGTGGAGTAGACATCCTCTATAAAGATAGAGAGAGAAAAACCGTTAAGGAAAAAAACTTTTTTTTTTTTTTTTTTTAAACCCCACCCTAAGATAGGAAAAAATAGGCGGCACCTAAGCAAGGAAGCCTAGTTGAGAAGAAATCAAGCTGAAGGAAATACACCAGTCTTGCAGTCACGGGTCTAGCTGAGCGCAGCAGAGAACCTAACCAGGCAAGAGCTGCTTTATATAGGGAAGGGGATGGCGCCAACTTTGAATAGGCTCCACCCCCGGAAATGAGATACAGGAAGGGAAACTAGTTCCCAGGTCAAAAGCGCTCCTACACAAAAATCTAATAAGAACAGCCAATATAAGCCTACCACAGGCTTAGATATAATAAAGAAAAGGTCCTGTAGATATTCGGAGTGAAAACTCAGAATATCAGAGAATACCAGAGAATACGCCGGGCCGGAAGTGGAAAATGACGCACCTCCGATCCCAGCGTCCGGCCGCGCATGCGACACCGCTAGCGCCAAAAGGGGGGAGCCGATACAGCGATCTCAGAGCAGAGCTCCGACCTGAATCACTGACCAGGTATGGAGCTCCAAAACAGCGCATATCCGCACGGGGAATGCACTGACACAGAGCACCGCAACCGGAGAAGCCAGTGAACGCTGCGAGGAGATAAGCACAGGTCAGACCTGTAAAGGAAAGGGCTAAAAAGCCCAAACATAAAGCAGCCACGCTGCAGAACATATGTATAAAAAGTATATAAATCCAGGCAGGCTTAATGAGCCTGCCCCGTTATGCTGTCCAGCACAGGACAGAAAAAAAGCACTATGGCCTGGGGAGGAGGCCTTATATGGGGGGTTTAATTATGTTAATTGCTTGGGCGGAATTAAAAATTCCACCGTCCTGCCAGCTTCACAGGGGCAGAAACACCCCCCCACTTGTGCTGCTGGTTAGAACGACAGGGAAGAATATGTTCCGAAAAAACAATCTCGGAATCAGAATAATGGGTAAAAGCATGCCAGAGTTATTAATGCATAAAGTGACAGTGGTCCGAATTGCAAAATAGGGCTCCAGAATATAAAAATTGTATTAATTGAATAAAAAAAAAATGTACATACCTTTCTCCGCTCTCCCGGGGCCTCCGGTAACCGGCTCCGGCCTCCGCTGCGATCCTATTCCTGGTTGCCGGTGGTCAGAGAATCATACTGCGCTCAGCCAATTACCAGCCGCAGCGAAGTCCGACTTGGCCGGCGATAGGCTGAGCGGCAGTGTGAGAACGCTTCAGGACACAAAATTCTTCACTACAACGGCACCTGCTGCCGGGGCCGAAAACGTCACACTGCCGCTCAGCCTATTGCCGGCCGAGTCGGGACTTCACTGCAGCTAGTGATTGGCTAGTGAGTGCAGTATGATTCTCCACCGGCAACCAGGAGGAGGATTGCGGCGGAGGCTGGAGCCGGTTACCGGAGGCCCCAGGGGAGCGGAGGAAGGTATGTACATCTTTATTTTTTTACTGCCGGCAGTATGGGCGACAATTTTTATATTCCAGAGTTCTCCTTTAAGGTGAAAAAGGGCTCAGTCCTTAAGGGGTTAATTAAAGGACAGAAAGGGTTTTATTGTTTAGACATAGGGGGAAGTCACTAACCCATTTTAGGGTACATTCACATGCTCGTAACTAGCAGCGAGTTTCCAGCTTCTGGAAATCCGGTATGAGTTATGCTACCATTCATTTCAATAGGTCAGCTGGCAATCTGCAAATCTGCCACTATTGCAGACTATCACTACTACTAGTATCTGTAGCTTGATCCTTCTTTAGGTCCAGGTGTGTGTTGCCTATAAGGCTTGTCTCAGACAACGCGTTTTCACATTTGGTATCTATAGCTTGATTTTTCATCAGATCTAGGTTCATCAATCAATATAAGAAGATAGAACAGATTATAAACCAATACTGGCCACTATTGAAGCAAGACAGAACACTAGCATCAGTGCTAACAGATAAAGCCAAAATTATTTACACCAAAGCACCGAATTTGGGCCTAAAAATTGCCCCAACAGCAAAACAACCAAACCAGAACAAGGGACAGCACAAAACATCACAAACTTGGTTATCCCTGCATGGCTTTTTTCGATGCGGGAAATGTACCAATTGTAGCCAGACGAAGTTCCCTAAAAAACAGATACAATAACCTCTACAGTGAATTCATACCAACATAAAATTGACGAATTACTCACCTGCAATAGCTCTTCTGTCATTTATATTATCACCTGTCCATGCCAAAAACAGTATATAGGACGGACCAAAAGAACCTTAAAGACGAGGACAAAAGAACACATTTATACCGGTAATATTAAAACTGGCTTCACTAATCATTCCCTATCCTTGCACTTTAAAGAATTTCACAACCAGGACCCATCATGCATGGTATTTGCAGCCATTCAATCCGTTAAGAAAGATTGGAGAGGTGGTAACCATATAGCTAAAATGTCACGTATCGAGAGTCGAAATATTTACAAGTTCCAAACAATAGCTCCCTATGGATTGAACTCCGAAATGAAAATTTTTGGTTTTCTCACCTAACCCATATTAATTTTATCATCATTTTATCTCCTCTTATCTTGTGGCCTTTTTGTGCATTTTAGTCTTTATTTTGACTTTTAATTAAAATTTTTATTTAAAAATTTTTACATTTTTATTTTATTTTATTTTACAAATTTTATTTATTTATTATTTTTATTTTTTATATTTTATTTTTTTACTTTACTATTTTTTTTTTTACTTTACTATTATTTTAATTTTATTTTAATTTTACTTTTATTTATTTATATTTATTTATATTTATTTATTTATTTTTTATTTATTTTTATTTATTTATATTTCTATTTTATTTAATTTTATCTCCATATTTTATCTCTGTACCAATCACCATCTCCATTTTTTACATTATAATATATATTTTACATTTTATGCTATATACATAACCTGTACCTATTTATACTTAGCTATACATATCAATCTAGCTTCACCCAATTTCAATTCATATCACACATAATAGCAGCCATTCAGATGCATTATGATGCTTATATATTTAATGCATACTTCTGACATATTTTCACACATAATACATACTTATATTTTCATATTTCCACACACAACATACGCTCATAGATTTACAATCATCATATTTATCTATATCATCTATCAGCAAATCAGCATATTTATCTATATTATCTATACATTAATACAATCCACCTACACTCAATACTAATATCAGATACATCCTTCTTGCACTGATTTTCATACATTCATATATTTCTATTGCATCTTTATAATTCCACATATATCTATTATCATCCGATATTATAACCAACTCATTCATTCCCTATACAACCTCAGTTACTCATTCACACTTAAAGCACATCCAGAATAAAGTTATTTTCACCCATTGACACATTCCATTCCACGTTTTACACTTCCCATGGCCATCTATGTCCAAAGAATCCAACCAGGTTTTTTCACTCACCCAATTTGACTGCCAAATTCCAGCTATTTATAGCTCTGGATAAGTGGGAGACTCCATTTGATCACTGAAGAAGGTCCCAGGCGGACCGAAACGCGTTTGATCCAGCTCAACAGCTCATTGACATTACCTTCAGTCTCAAACAAAGTACCGGACACACCGCGGACATCAGCTAGGACATCACCGCCACCCCCGCTGCATGCACCATCTTCGCCTATTGCTCCACGTCTACAACTCTGAGCGCCTACCCAATCTCTGACAGAGTGGTAACCTAACCTGGACGATCGGACTGCTGCAAGGCAGACCCGGCTGTCACCATTAGGTAATCACCACAGAAGAAGGAGAGGACTGCCATATCCTCCAGCACAGGGTAAGAGGTACGCTGTACCGACGGGACTTTATTCCACCTTCACGGCCGCCGTGCCGTGTATTTGTTTTGCCGCATAGCCGCCGTGCTGTGTTATTAGACGGCCGCCGAGCCGTTCGCCAACTACTGTACTACCTCCAAGTCTGTACACCAGCTTGTCCGGCACCCATTCCATCTTTCCTCCTTACTACTAATGAGGAACTCTCATCTTGTCAAATAGGAGTGGGCAAAGAACTGTGGTACTCCAGCGCCTGCAAGTGCACTGCAGGCGCTCCCACCACCCAACTTTCACTTTCCACCTGTTCCGCATACTTCTTGAGACTGTTTGAACCAATTGTACTAATTTTAATAATTTTTTATGCAAAAAAAAAATAATAATTTTATGCAATATATTCTTCTTAAACTACAACAAGCGCTGTAGGTTAGTGCTAGGATCCAGCACTGGCATTATTAGTGTTATGTTTATGTTGATAAATTGTATCTAATAAATTGTTATACTTTGGACATGGTCAGCACATGAGTTATTGTAACACACGTAAATCCATATATCCTTTTGGTTCATTTGCTATATTATATTAACACCAACACCGTTTCCATTCACACCCGGACATTATTCCACTGTCACATACACCAATACCACAACTACATTTATTACTCACTATTCTCTACCATTCATTACATCTATATTTACTACATATTCTTTCCCATTATCATTTAATAACACACACACTCTTCTCATTTTATTATACATTTTATTTTATTTTATTATTATTATCATAATAATTTTTTTAATTTTTTTTTTATTTTTTTTTGCATCTTATCATCATTTCTATATAGTCCTTGAGAACCAGCCAAATTTTTCTGCTTTTTATCATTTTCTCCAGTGGTTAGAGGATACCATTCTAGGCTAATTTCTCGGACAATACACTGTGAGATAGATAGAGTACCCCTACCTATTGTTATTTGAGATCTAGGTTAGTGTTGCATATAGGACTTCAAAATACCAAATTTTGAGTTTTACCACCTTGGGGAAAATAAACCAATTTTATTTGGGATCCCCCCAAAAACAGAAAACTTAACCTATAAGTATAAGATAAAATCCTAATGTGTCTCTTCAAATATGTTCATATAGATAGATAATCTGCCTCCAAATTTGACACAAAATAATTTCTACAGGAGATAGAATGGCTGCAAATATATCCTAAAATGTATTTAGCGCCCCCAAGGGGTTATCATTTTGGTATTTTGATTATTATTTGGGATGCTTCGTGATTGGCATATTAGGCCCCAGCACAACACAGTGAGGAGTGTGCATTTGTTGATGCACCACCTCTTAATTTATCTAGGATAAGAGCACATGTATCGTGTCCTTTTGAGTTCTTTTTTTCTTCATCTACATATTGGAACTTTTCATGTTAGAAATACCCCTTTAACCCCTTAAGGACCAAGGACGTACAGGTACGCCTTTGCTCCCTGGTACTTAAGGACCAAGGGCGTACCTGTACGCCTGTGGGAATTTCGGTCCCTGCCGCGCGCCGGGCGGGGACCGAACCGGGGTGACTGCTGATATCGATCAGCAGGCACCCCGCGCCAATGCCCAGGAGGGTCATCAGACCCCCCCATGTAGGCGATTGCCGAAAATCGCAAGTGAATTCACACTTGCGATTTTCGGCTATTCCGGTGTATCTATGGGGAGGTGGCGATTTCGTCACCCCCCCCCCCCCCAGGATCGCTGCTATTGGCCGGACGATCGTCTGGCCAATAGCAGCCGGCAGGGGAGGGGTTAACGGCCCCTTCTCGCGGCTTTGCTTGCTCCCTGAGTTCATTCAGTGGCCAGAGCTGCGAGAAGGAGCCAGGGACCCCGCCTCTGTGAAGATCGGAGACCCTCACAGTGGAAGACCCCCCTTAGAGCAGGGAGAGAGTACAGCCCCAGGGACAGGTAGGGTTAACCAGTAAAATAAAGTAAAAAAAAAAGTGTAAAAAAAAGTTAAAACATTTTTCCCGACCCCCTAATAGGACCTAAAGGGTCCGCCACAATTTTTTTTGTGTGACCCGGACCCTATTAAGGATTCAGGGTGCTGCGTTTGGCCATTTTTTTTTTTTTTGGGCCGCAGCGCTTTTTTCCCCCCCATACAGTTAGTTACACCAATCACACACACTACATACTCACCCCCCCCCCACACACACACACACACCCACCACCCCCGCCACCAAGGACGATGAAGATCCTACATTCCTGTGTTCTTCATTGTCCTCCTCATCATCTAGTACTGATGATGAGTCAACTATACGGCAGCGGAGACGCCGCCAGGCGAGCCCACGCACCCCCTGTGATAGTGCCCCAGTGGCCGGCACTAGTGCGAGTGGTGATGCTGCTCATACTAGGAGTCCGACCCCCCAGACAAGTTTACCGGAGCCCCCTTCCGGTGAACCTGTCTGGAGACCCCCAGAGGCTTATCAGCCACGGGTTCCGGAGTTTGTTGGCGACTCCGGAATCCGTATCGACAATTCTGGATTCACTGAAATTGACTATTTCAGTTATTTTTTCAGTGACAGTTTTGTCAATCACATGGTGGAGCAGACGAATCTGTACGCCAGGCAGTTCATCGCTCACCACCCTGATTCTGTTTTGGCCAGGCCCAATGAATGGTACGCCATTGATGCAGCAGAGATGAGGACATTTTGGGGCCTCTTGCTGCATATGGGCCTGGTCAAAAAAACAAGTGTCAGACAGTACTAGAGCGGGGACATCCTCTACCAGACCATTCGGAAATACCTGAATTATGCAGATAATGCGGTATGTCCGCCCCGAGGTGATCCTGCCCATGACCGGCTTTACAAAGTGAGGCCGGTCATCGATCACTTTTGGGCCAAATTTTTGGAGGCCTACGTACCCCTCAGGGAGCTCTCGGTTGATGAGTCTCTTATCAGTTTTAAGGGGAGACTCCTCTTCCGCCAGTATATTCCCTCGAAGCGGGCGCGGTATGGCGTGAAGCTCTATAAACTTTGTGAGAGTACCTCCGGGTACACTCTCAAGTTTAGGGTGTATGAGGGATGAGATTACCGTATTGAACCCCCAGATTGTGCCCCCACTCTGGGTGTTAGCGGGAAAATCGTTTGGGACCTTATGTACCCATTGCTGGATAAGGGTTACCACGTGTACGGGGACAACTTTTATACCAGCATCCCTCTCTTCACATCCCTTGCCGCCAGATCCACGTCCACTTGTGGGACCGTGCGGAAAAACCAGAGAGGCCTCCCTCTAAATTTTCTGCAGACACCTATGCCCAAGGGTGAGTCCCGTGCCCTTACCCATGAAAACCTGTTGCTGGTCAGGTATAAGGATAAGAGGGATGTCCTTATGCTGACCACTATTCATGGTAACGGCAGCTCACCTGTCCCTGTGCGAGGTACCACAACACCGGTCCTCAAGCCCGATTGTATTCTGGACTACTATCGGTATATGGGGGGAGTTGATCTTTCTGATCAAGTCCTCAAGCCATACATTGCCATGCGGAAAACAAAAAAGTTGCGGTCTACTTGGTACAGGTTGCCATGTACAACGCTTTTGTACTATCCCAGTACGCTGGCAACACAGGGACATTCCTCCAGTTCCAAGAAGAAGTCCTAAAGGTCCTGATCTTTGGCGACCGGGAAAGAGCAGGCCGGACTTCCCAAGGAACTGGAGTTATAGGTGCCAGGATCGTCCCAGGCCAACACTTTCCAGGTGAGGTCCCCCACACTGGAAAGAAGGGACGATCCCAGAAAAAATGCAGAGTGTGTAACAGGAGGGGGATTCGGAAGGACACCACCACTCAATGTGACACTTGCCCCGATCATCCAGGCCTCTGCATTAAAAACTGCTTCAGGGAGTATCACACTTCCATGCAGTACTTAATTTTCCCTTTTCATTTTAATTTTCCATAATTTGACCCCAATGTACCAAGTCCAGAGTACATTCCAAATTTAAACACCATAAGACCACTAAATTGCCCAAAAAAACTCATCTAAAAAAAAAAACTGATAAGACCTCTGGGGGTATTTTTTTTTTGTGGGTCATGGGTCACTGAGTCACTATCATCGGGGACTTTTTTTGTTGCCTCAAATGCGCAGCGCTCTCTCTCCACCTGAGCGGGGTGCGCATTTGAGGCAACAGGTTAGGGACGGCCACACACGTCACATTCCCAGAATGATGATTCAGAGCATAGGGTTTGGGGCGGGCATATTTTTTCGTTTTGGCTATGCTCTGGGTCATCATTCTGGGAACATAACCTGTTTTATAATTTTATGTCCCACTGTACCCCATTTTAGTTATTTAGTGTACCCCAGTTATTTACCCCATGTAATGCCCCTTGAGGGGGGGTCCCACTGTTCTGGCTCCATAGGCCGCAACGTAGAAGCTCAAGGCCCCTGAATGCGACCTGCTCCTCTCAGACCAGTGTGCAAGCTGTTTACGCCCAGACTTGAGGTATGTCCTTACTCCAAAGAAATGTATTTACAAACTTACGGTGACATTTTCTCCTTTTACCACTTGTGAAAATGAAAAATTTGGTGTAACCCCAGCATTTTAGTGTAAAAAAATCTAATTTTTTATTTTCACATCCCACTTCATGAATATTTATCAAACACCTGTGGGGTGTTAAGACTCACTGTACCCCTTGTTATGTTCCTTGAGGGATTTAGTTTCCGAAATAGTATGCCATGTGTTTTTTTTTTGTTGCTGTCCTGGCACCATAGGGGCTTCCTAAATGTGACATGCCCCCCGAGCAAAATTTGCTCTCAAAAAGCCAAATATGACTCCTTCTCTTCTGAGCATTGTAGTTCGCCCATAGTGCAATTCAGGGCAACTTCTGGGGTACCTCCATACTCAGAAGAGATGGGGTTACAAATTTTGGAGGGTATTTTCTGCTATTAACCCTTGCAAAAATGTGAAATTTGGGGGGAAACACACATTTTAGTGAAAAAAAAAATATTTTTTTTACATATGCAAAAGTCGTGAAACCCCTGTGGGGTATTAAGGCTCACTTTATACCTTGTTACGTTCCTCAAGGGGTCTAGTTTCCAAAATGGTATGCTATGTGTTTTTTTTTTGCTGTTCTGGCACCATAGGGGCTTCCTAAATGCGACATGCCCCCGAGCAAAATTTGCTCTCAAAAAGCCAAATATGACTCCTTCTCTTCTGAGCATTGTAGTTTGCCCGTAGTGCACTTCTGGTCAACTTATGGGGTACTTCCATACTCAGAAGAGATGGGTTACAAATTTTGGGGGGGGGTATTTTCTGCTATTAAGCCTTGCAAAAATGTGAATTTTGGGGGGAAACACATTTTTGTGAAATTTTTTTATTTATTTTTTTACGTATGCAAAAGTTCTGAAACACCTGTGGGGTATTAAGGCTCACTTTATTCCTTGTTACATTCCTCAAGGGGTCTAGTTTCCAAAATGGTATGCAATGTGTTTTTTTTTTTGCTGCTATGGCACCATAGGGGCTTCCTAAATGCAACATGCCCCCCCATAAACCATTGAAGGAAAAACGTACTCTCCAAAATCCCCTTGTCGCTCCTTCGCTTCTGAGCCCTCTACTGCGCCCGCCGAACACTTTACATAGACATATGAGGTATGTGCTTACTCAAGAGAAATTGGGCTACAAATATAAGTATAAATTTTCTCCTTTTAGCCCTTGTAAAAATTCAAAAATTGGGTCTACAAGAACATGCGAGTGTAAAAAATGAAGATTGGGAATTTTCTCCTTCACTTTGCTGCTATTCCTGTGAAACACCTAAAGGGTTAAAACGCTTACTGAATGTCATTTTGAATACTTTGGGGGTGTAGTTTTTATAATGGGGTCATTTGTGGGGTATTTTTAATATGAAGACCCTTCAAATCCACTTCAAACCTGAACTGGTCCCTGAAAAAAAGCGAGTTTCAAAATTTTGTGAAAAATTGGAAAATTGCTGTTGAACTTTGAAGCCCTCTGATGTCTTCCAAAAGTAAAAGCATGTCAATTTTATGATGCAAAAATAAAGTAGACATATTGTATATGTGAATAAAAAAAAAAAATATTTGGAATATCCATTTTCCTTACAAGCAGAGAGCTTCAAAGTTAGAAAAATGCAACATTTTAAAATTTTTCATCAAATTTGGGGATTTTCACCAAGAAAGGATGCAAGTTACCACAAAAAATTTTACAACTATGTTAAAGTAGAATATGTCACGAAAAAACTATCTCGGAATCAGAATGATAACTAAAAGCATTCCAGAGTTATTAATGTTTAAAGTGACAGTGGTCAGAATTGCAAAAAACGTCTGAGTCCTTAAGGTGAAGAAGGGCTAAGTCCTTAAGGGGTTAATTAACATTATATTTTAATAATTCAGACATTTATTCACGCGGAGATACCACATATGTTTGTTTATTACATTTTCTTTATATTTTTACATTATTTTAATTATAAAATGGGGTGGGTGGTTGATTAAAACTTTTTTTAGGGGGAGGAGTTATACACAGTTACTTTTTTTTTTACATTTTATTTTAGTCCCCATACGGAACTATACCATGGAATCTTTTGATTCCTAACACTGATCAAAGCTGTGTTATTACACAGCATTGATCAGTGTTATCTGTGGTCTGTTGCTCTAGCCTGCCAAAGCAGGCTGGAGCCACAGACCGAAGATCCAATGACACGGAGGAATGTAGGGATCCTCCTGCCATCAGTTAAGGTGATCTGGATTGCGTGATTGCCCCGCGGGGGTCCCGATCACCCATAGCAACCAGCCAGCTACATACAGGCTATTATCTGCAGCCCCTGGCTGTGGATCCCAGTCGGGGGCCGCGCGGTAGGGAGCAGAATTACGTCACAATCCCCCACCATAGCTGCTTCCCCCTTCCCAGGATGTACCTATACGCCCTGGGTAGGAAAGAGGTTAAAGTAGTAAATATTTCTGAAAGTTTTCAGTTGTTTCATAATTTAACATTGATATGATGAATTACAAATAAAACAAATATTTGTGAATGCTGAAAAAACTGAACCCATCATCATCTTACTTTTGGCTGGCAAAGTCTGTTCCTGAGCTGGTCTGGGCACTGGATGCCTTGTACTGCACATTCAATGTTATGTCACTGCTCATCTGGCATCTCCAGAAAATAACTGTTCAGACAGACTTACAATCTCGGCATTAGTGGCAGAAGCAAAAGTTTGTTGTTCTGAGTTAAAAAGTAAAAAAATAAATAAAAGGTAATCATATAAGTAATCAATAAAAACAAACATTGAATAAGTCTATAGAACTAGTAAGTGCTACACAACAAGGTTCATGTCATAAGAATGTATGGATGGTTGAATTAACAAATTTGAAATTTAGAGGTTTACTTCATTTTTGGGGTTCATAATTCTGGAGTATTAGTCAGTGTGTTTAGATGTGTTTTCCCACATAAGAATTCTAGGAATGTATTAAAACTGCAGGTTTTGGCCCAGTTATTTTCCTCTTGGCTGGGTTCACTCAAGTAATTTAGTCATTACTTGGTCAGTTTTTAGCCAAAACTAAGAGGGATCCAAAACACAAAAAAGTGACAAATTTTTCTGTGTCAGTACCATTACTGGTTTCAGCTAAAAATACTGACCAAAATGAGGACCAAATCTGACCAAAAAGTCTCAACCCAGCCAAATAGCAGGTGACCAAACTAAGAATGATATGGAACAAGAGTTTAATTATTTAAAGGGGTACTTCGGTGGAAAACTTTTTTTTTTTTTTAAATCAACTGGTGCCAGAAAGTTAAATATATTTGTAAATTACTTCTATTAAAAAAATCTTAGTCCTTCCAGTACTTTTTAGCTGCTGAATACTACAGAGGAAACTATTTTCTTCTTGGAACATACTGCTCTCTGCTGACCTCACGGGCACAGTGCTCTCTGCTGACATCTCTGTCCATTTTAGGAACTGTCCAGAGCAGAATATGTTTGCTATGGGAATTTTCTCCTACCCTGGACAGTTCTTAAAGGGTACCTCTCATCAAAAAAACTTTTGATATATTATAGATTAATGTTTGCAGAATAACTTTACAATTGCATGTTATTAAAAAATATGCTTCTTTCTATTTAATTTTCCACTTTGAAGAAATGACCACTAGGGGTCTCCCTACCAGTCCTGGCAGCAAGCGTTTCAGACTCATGCTGGAGTCCTAAACACTACGAGCTGCCAGTCTGCTTTGTTCACAAAGGAGAACACTCAGAGCTGCCAGCCTGCTTTGATCACAGCCTGTTTGGCTGTGAACAAAGCAGGCTGGCAGCTCTGAGTGTTTAGGACTCCAGCGTGAGTCAGAAATGCTTGCTGACAGGACTGATCAGGAAAAATACAATAGAAAGAAGCATATTTTTTATTAACATGCTATTGGAAAGTTATTCAACATTCATTAATCTAAAATATATCAAAAGTTTATTTGATGAGAGGTACCCTTTAAAATGGACAGAGATGTCAGCAGAGAGCACTGTGCTCATGATGTCATATTCCATTAGAGTGATAAGGATGACCCTTATGATTTTGATTACTGATATATATATATATATATATATATATATATATTAAAATAAAATTTTATAATAGATATATATGCTAAAAACAATATTTTCCTTATGAGACATTTCAGCTTGCTAATTGTTTGTGATGAAGACCTTGGAACGAGGCCAGAAGAAGAAAGATAAGAAGAGGTTGAAAATTGGAAGGCAAAATATTTGAAGAGATATAGACTGTGCAGAAGGAAAGAGAAATCTGGAATTTTTCGGTAGAAGAGTGAGAGGGCAACATAAGTGAACTATGGCCAAGAGAGAAATGAAAGCTTAAATATGCTAATATATACAGACGCAATACTTAAATAAACAATAATAATATAACATGATGATTTTAATGTGATAACTAACCCTCCCTATTTGTCAAATGTAAAAGCCAATGTACTTCCGTGTAATAAACAGAACTCTCAGAACTCTTTGGGACAGCTCCTGAGCTTCCTGCTGAGGAAGAGTTTTATACCAACTTTTTGTCTGGTGTATATTTCTTGTGTCGACACTCAGCAGTATACAGCGGCAGTCACTCACAGTTTAAGGCCTAACCAGAAGCCAGCCTTGACATTTGGTGTCAGAAGTGGGATCTGATCCCTGGACCACACTCGTGGGAAGAGCCAAGTCTGTTGGGCCGACACCTCCGGCCGTCCAGGGCGACCCAGAACTGTCCAAAAAGGGGCCTGATAAACTCCACGGAACACAGTAAGTATGCTGATTTCTTTATAAATCTGTAGCTTATCTGTGCCCTTTGGGCAGTTTCTTGGGATCCTGGGAGATCCTTTTTGTCGACCCTCTAGGACTAGCCCTAGCAACAGGGAATTTCCCCCCTTGTGTGATCTCAATTTCACAGAGGAGTTCTAGTTGCAGGTGACTGACTGCTGCTGCTTAAATCTAAGTCCACAGTTTAGAAAATCGAGAGAAGTTGTGAGAGAACCAGTAAAATGTTCTTTCTGCCAACCTTAACATTGAAAATGCACTGCTTAAAGGGGTACTCCACCCCTAGACATCTTTGGATAGGGGATAAGATTTCTGATGGCGGGGGTCCCGCCGCTGGGGAACCCTGCATTCTACCATGCGGCACCCACCTGTAACGGCTTCCGGAACCGCCGGAGGCCCTCAGGCTAATACCATCCCAACCACGAGAACGGAAGATTGTGACGCCATGACTCCGCCCCCATGTGACGTCACACCCACCCCCTCAATGCAAATCTTTGGTGGTTTTGGATATATATATATATATATATATATATATATATATATTGTGGGAATTAGCTGAACAAATGGTAGGCTGAAAGGCAGAAGGTTGGTGCAAAACGAAAGGGTTTATTTAAAAAAAACAAGCAGGAACATAACAGTTCAGCAGAAGGCTTCTCAGCAGCCGGTTAATTCAGTCCATACAACAACAAAAAATAGAAGGTTGCTCCCTCATAAACATCCATACATGACCTTGTAGTGGTGGTTACTCCAAGTGCAGAGCAGCAAGGCTCTCTCAGTCCTGTTCTCAGGGCACTGCTGTGACTGCTCCAGTCTGTAGCTCACTGCAGAGCAAAAACATGGCAACCACACTCTTTAGTCCACACTCTCCTCACCTGAGGTCTAGGAGCAGCAGTTTTAATACAGACTAAGTCCAGTAAAGCCCGGACCGGACTGTGGGAACTGCCTCCCACCCACACTACAGCCGTTCCAGGAAAACAGCCCACTAAAACTGCATGGCAGTTATCCTAGCCATGCACATATCAGTAACCTACTGTTACTGATTACAAAAAATGCTCTTTTCCCCCACCGAGGCCCGGGACTTCAGTTGTGCATACACTGCAGCTTCCTTGCTTTAACTTAGCTGCATGGCAACACTGAAACGGATTGCCGGATCGGCCTCTTTGACAACCCTGGAAGTTTAGTAGTGAATACAGGAATCTACTTGGCGCATATCTACCTTCCACCACTTTGCCTGCTGGTCTCCTACATTATATATACATATAGATATAGATATATATATATATATATATATATATATATATATATATATATATATATATAAATATATGATCACTATTTAATAAGTATTCCTTTAAGTAGTTAAAATTTACTAATGGTTTATAGAATTATACACTATGCGCATTGAAGGTGATTTTTCCCAATTTTGTTTAGTTTTTTGAAAGAGCTCTGTATATCTGTATATTTTAACTTGTTTACATTTTTGGTGAGAATGTGTGCCCTATGTTGTACGTTGAATATTTGTAAATGTCGGTATTGTTACATGTGTCTTGTATGTCTCTTGATGTAAAGTAACACAGAAATCCAGTCAGATACTAAACGTTCAAGTGTCGTTGAAGACTGACCAAACCTGAGGGAGAACTAAATGTTGTTATCATTAGTGAGAATTCGGGTAGAAAAACAGACATGGTGCACATCTACAATCTTGTGTAATGATCTGTTTGCTTCTCAGCATAATATCAAAAACTAACAGGTTGTTAGTATACATTTTTGATCAAAAAGTACAAGTCCGCTCGCCACGTCAAGGCCACCTATTTAGAGTGGGTCCCTAACGTCCCTAGCATAAAATGGCGTAGCACTGGGCGTCTTGTACGTTGTTGTACATTGAATATTTGTAAATGTCGGTATTGTTACATGTGTCTTGTATGTCTCTTGATGTAAAGTAACACAGAAATCCAGTCAGATACTAGACGTTCAAGTGTCGTTGAAGACTGACCAAACCTGAGGGAGAACTAAATGTTGTTATCATTAGAACACATATTCACTGGTCTACAACTAATATCCACATTAATGTACTGAAAGTGAAGTTGCATAACTATATTTTGCACATTGGGTATGTGTCGTAAAAGTACACACAATTTGTGGTCTATTTATTTTATATTAAAGGTATGTTCTTCAATATATGATAGTAGGGAGCACTTTTGCCTTTTCTTCATTTTGGGTGAGTCAACTTCCTGTTGGCTCACGGACATGAAGGCGGGGGGAAGTGTTGTGCATTTTGATTGGATCAGAATGAAGTGGATAGACATGAGTCTCCATTTTGATCCTGGCAGCCATGATTAAGCAGATGCATTCAAAATGTAATCCTAAATACCAAAATTATAAATGTTATTTAATTGGATATGAAATGGTGCATTACACAAACATATATTTTATATTCACACTCTGTATATTTACACTGTATCACCCATAACACGTGTGATTCTAACGTGTAATAGAGTTTTAGAGTTTTAGAGTTGCACATAGTTTATTCTATCATTCATAAGCCATTTTAATGGACCTGCAATATTGCGCACATTAACTTCTATTCTAATAAACATTTCTTCACAACAAAAAAATTTCCTCAAACACCATATCTGCTTTGTTTGGGTATATCTTAAGGTCCTAGCTACATTGCCCTTCATAGTCAGATGTTAGCTATAAACAATATGGTGGTGTTAGTTGTTACGAGGTAAAATTACCCTCTTATTTTTCCTTATATTTTGTTAAAACAAAATTTAACCACTTGATGTCCATGGACTCTATGTCCAAGTTGGTCGGGAGTCTTCCCGCCCACGGACATATGTCACATTCATCTTCTCTTTCCCATTACTTAAAGCTAGAAGCCTCACATATATCTGGTAATGTACTAATTATTAATTGATTGTGATAATTTTACAATGTGGATAAAAATTATATCAATTAGTACGTATGGTGAAAGATCCTTTCTAGACACCTAATAGAAATAATAAATCATTGTGCATACCATCCCCAGTCAGCAGGGTTTGCATATTACACCCACATCGGTGAAGCTGGAAGGAAAATCAAAATGGATACACGCCTCGCACTGCAAGAGGGTTCCTACACCATGTTCCTGATAAATATATGCTTTTTTTTTAAATAATAAATAATGGCTTAATAAGTGACAAAATAGATAATTTCATGGGATAAAAGGTAATCAATATTTGCAGTACTACATTTAGTAAATGTAAAATATTGCCAGATTAATGGAAATTCTGGAGTATGTAAACCTGCTTATGTCATTTTCAAGGAGATGCAACAAGGGGGAAGGGGAAATAGCAGCCCACGTGTCCAGCTGCAGCACTGAACTCCTGTTCATACGGGAACAATCAAAAGAGATACAGTCCAGTCTCTTTGGGGGTGTTTTTTTTTTTTTTTTCTAATCCAGAGGGCTGGTAACCCTTGTTTTCTTTTTCTCTGTCCCTCTGTTTTTCTCTGTTAAGAGTGCCATTTCCTAGTTTTTTTTCTTCTTTATTCTGTTTGTTTTTGTCTTTTCCATCTCTTCAGTATAGCTTATCTCTTTGGCTCCTAGATACTGTTAAGTCCCTTTTTTGTTTTGCATAAGTTTGCTTTAACTACTTTTTAGGCCCTGTAGAACATACTGTACTGTTTTTGTCAGTTTAAAAGTTCTGCTTTTTAAACCATTGTTGTCCCATTGGGTTAAAATGTTGATTGCATTCACTGACATAGTAATGTTGGTGCTTATTAGTAGCTCCAGTAGAGTAGGGTTAATATATGAGTCCCAGGTTCCTAAGGAGCCAGTCGTCTCAAACCAGTGAAGCATTCCATACCCATTTTTTTATTTTTCCCATCTGACCCTGAGACTATTAGGCGGAATGTATTATGGGGAAAGATGACGTCAAATAATGTTTTTCTAGGGGGAATTGATGAGGATGACCCTTATGATTTTGATTACTGATATATATATATATATATATATATATATATATATATATATATATATAATAGACATATATGCTAATGTGCTGCAGAAAAATATTTTCTTTATGAGACATTTCAGCTTGCTATTTGCTTGTGACTAAGATGAAGACCTTGGAACGAGGCCAGAAGAAGTAAGATAAGAAGAGGCTGAAAGTTGGAAGACATAATATTTGAAGAGATAAAGACTGTGCAGAAGGACAGAGAAATCCGGAATTTTCCGGTAGAAGAGTGAGAGGGCAAAATAAGTGAACTATAGCCAAGAGAGAAATTTATGCTTAAATATGCTAATATATACAGACACAATACTTAAATAACCAATCAAAATATAACATGATGATTTTGACGTGATAACTAACCTCCCCTTTTTTGTCAAATGTAAAAACCAATGTACTTCCGTGTAATAAACAGAACTCTCAGAACTCTTTGGGAAAGCTCCTGAGCTACCTGCTGAGAGAGTTTTATACCAACTTTTTGTCTGGTGTATATTTCTTGTGTCGACACTCGGCAGTATACAGCGGCAGTAACTCACAGTTTAAGGCCTAACCAGAAGCCAGCCTTGACAAGCCCAAGCCCATTTTGACCTTAAGGACCAGGCCAATTTTATTTTTGTGTTTTAGTTTTTTTCCTCCTCACCTTCTAAAATCCATAACTCTTTTATATTTTGATCTACAGACCAATATAAGGGCTTGTTCCTTGCGTGACCAATTGTACTTTGTAATGAAACCTCTCATTTTACCATAAAATGTATGGCAAACCCAAAAAATAAGTTTTTTTGGGAGGAAATTTAAATGAAAAACACAATTTTTCACATTTTGGAGGGTTTCATTTTCACACTGTACAATTTACGGTAAAATTAAGTAAGATTAAGTAAGATTAAAATGATACCCATGGCTAGATACTTTCATATTTTTGTACCGCTTTAAAAAAATCTAAAACTTTTTGTAGAAAATCAGTAATCTAAAATCGCCCTATTTTGACCACCTATAACTTTTTCATTGTTCCCTATATATGGTGGTGTTAGGGCTAATTTTTTGCACTGTCATCTGTACTTTTTATCGACAATATATTTGCATATATAGAACTTTTAGATAATTTTTTATAAATTTTTTGGGCAATAAAATGTGACCAAAAAGCTGCATTTTTTGACTTTTTCTTTATTTTTTTACGTTTATGCTGTTCACCATACAGGATCATTAATATTCTATTTTGATAGTTCGGACATTTGCACACGTGGCAATACCAAGTATGTTTATTTTAAAAAAAAATGATGCTTTGTGGAGGTAAAATGGGAAAAACTGACAATTTTTATTGGGGGAGGGTATTTTTCACTTTTTTTTACTTTTTATTTTTTCATTTTTCTACTTTGTTTTACACTTTTTATGTCCCCATAGGGGACTATCTATAGCAATCATTTGATTTTCTAATACTGTTCAGTGCTATGCATAGGGCATAGCACTGATCAGTATTATCGGTCATCTTCTGCTCTGGTCTGCTCGATTTTGACCCGAGCAGAAGATGCCGGGAGATGGCCGGAGGCAGGTGAGGGGACCTCCGGCCACCATTGCAGATGATCGGATCGCCGTGGCAGCGCTGCGGGCGATCTGATCATCTATTTTAACATGCGCATTGCCACAGATGCCATGATCTGTACTGATCACGGCATCTGAGGGGTTAATGGCGGACATCCTCGGGATCTCGGATGTCGGCCATTACTGGCGGATCCCCGGTTGCTGATAGCATTTGGAACCTGCCGTGTATGATGCGAGCACCGCTACGATGCTCGCGGTCATACACAGGACATAGACCAGGACATATATTTACGTAACTGAACTGGTGCCAGAAAGTTAAACATATTTGTAAATTACTTCTATTAAAACATCTTTACCTTTCCAGTACTTATTAGCAGCTGTATGCTACAGAAGAAATTATTTTCATTTTTCATTTCTTTTTTGTGTTGTCCACAGTGCTCTCTGCTGACACTTGTTGCCCCTATCAGGAACTGTCCAGAGCAGGAGAAAATTCTCATAGCAAACCTATGCTACTCTGAGCAGTTCCTGAGAAGGACAGAGGTGTCAGCAGAGAGCACTGTGAACAAGACAAAAAAGAGATTCAAAAAGCAAAGAATTTCCTCTGTAGCATACAGCTGCTAATAAGTACTAGAAGGATAAAGATTTTTTAATAGAAGTAATTTACAAATTTGTTTAACTTTCTGGCACCAGTTCATAAAAAAAAAAAAAAAAAAAAAAAAGTTTTTCACCGGAGTACCCTTTTAAGCCTAATGAACTTTTTTCATAAAAGTAACATGAGTGGTGCATAGTATAAAAGAGTTGCACATGCTTGCGCAAAATGAGGCTTGCCGAAAATTTGCAGATTTTGCACAAAAGAAATCTGGCATAAAGGGCTAAATACATTCCTCCCTAAATGTCTATGCAGGAAATCTTGCAATCTTTATCGGGGAAAAAAATGAATCAGCACAGATTTCTGAAGCAGCATCGACTAAAAGAAAACAATGGTTTTCAAGGAATTACATTCACTCACAATACATAATACAAACATTGGCCAAACGTTTAAAATTACACAAATGTTTCAAGCAGGGTGTTGCAGTTTGCAGCAGCTGGAGGCACACTGGTTGAGAAACACTGGTCTGTAGTGTAAAACTTTTACCATTTGATTCTTTTAATGCAGTCAAATTAATAGGCTGCAATTAAAAAACATCTAGTAAAAACATCACACTTTTATGATAAAATAATTCACAATGATTTTTTATAATTATAATTATTATTATTATTATTCATTTACGTGCTTTTCATCTTTTAATATTTCAATTGTTATATCATGTCTACAGAGGCGGTCTGACCGGCCGGTCCGATCAGACGTCGTCCGAGGGCCCAGCCGGGTAAGGGGCCCGCTGCCGCCACTTCTAAGGATCCAGGACACTTGTCCCAGATCCCCAGCACACAGCGCTTCCTTCTGCGGTATGGGTGGTACACGCACATACAGAAGAAGGTGTCCCCTCTATCTGAGCCGCATCTGCTGCTTACACTGAGGAGACGTGACCTCTGCACCCACGCAGCGTAGGTGCCCATGACGTCACTTAGCACGAAGATGCGGGTCCCTGCTGCTGAGGAGATCGCTGCATGGAACACATACAGGTGAGCATCATTTTTTTAATTTTCCATCCGGGAGGGGGGGACTCTAACTCTGTTGCCTACACCTACTGGGGGGGACTCTAACTCTGTTGCCTACACCTACTGGGGGAGACTCTAACTCTGCTGTCTACATCGACTGGAGGGGACTCTAACTCTGCTGTCTACACCTACTGAGGGGGTTCTAGCTCTGCTGTCTACACCTCCTGGGGGGGGGGGGAGACACTAACTCTGTTGTCTACACCTCCTGGGGGTGGGGAGACTCTAACTCTGCTGTCTACACATACTAGGGGGGGGGGAGAGACACTAACTCTGCTGTCTACACCTCCTGGGGGGTGGGGAGACTCTAACTCTGCTGTCTACACCTACTAGGGGGGGACACACTAACTCTGCTGTCTACACCTCCTGGGGGGTGGGGAGACTCTAACTCTGCTGTCTACACCTACTAGGGGGGGGAGACTCTAACTCTGCTGTCTACACCTACTGGGGGGGGGGACTCTTACTCTGTTGCCTACCCCTACTGGGGGGGACTCTAACTCTGCTGTCTACACCTACTGGGGGGGAGAGACTAACTCTGCTGTCTACACCTATTGGGGGGAAGAGACTCTAACTCTGCTGTTTACACCACCTGGGGAGGGGGGGGAAGACTCTAACTCTGTTGCTTGAACCTACTGGGGGGGAGGACTCTAACTCTGCTGTCTACACGTACTGGGGGGGACTCTAACTCTGCTGTCTACACCTACTGGGGGGGACTCTAACTCTACTGTCTACACCTACTGGGGGGAACTCTAACTCTGCTGCCTACACCTACTGGGGGTGGGACTCTACCTCTGCGGCCTTCACCTACAGGGGGGGGACTCTAACTCTGCTGTGTACACCTACTGGGGGGGACTCTAACTCTGCTGTGTACACCTACTGGGAGGGGACTCTAACTCTGCTGTGTACACCTACAGGGGGGGTAACTCTAACTCTGCTGTCTACACCTACTGGGGGGACTCTAACTCTGCTGCCTACACCTACTGTGGGTGAACTCTGCTGCCTACACCTAATGTGAGGGAACTCTGCTGCCTATACCCACTGTGGGGGAACTCTGCTGCCCACACCCACTGTGGGGGAACTCTGCTGCCTACACCCACTATGGGGGTACTCTGCTGCCTACAGCTCCTATGGGGGAACTCTGCTGCCTACACCTAATGTGAGGGTACTCTGCTACCTATACCTAATGTGAGGGACTACTATGTTCCTGCCTAGCTAATATGGGGACTAACTACTAAACTAATAGGAGGGCTACCTACTACCTACATAGGAGGGTTTTCATAGTGCCCCTCCTGAGACTAGATTCTGGATCCGCCACTGGGTGAAGGGGGTGCTTGCTACCTAAATGACTAACACCCTGGCTACCTAACTTTGTACCTGGATGCCTAACTACTTACCTACATACCTGGCTGTCTAAATACCTACCTACATATCTTGCTACCTACCTACTTACCTGGCTACCTAACTATGTACATACCTGGCCTTCATAAATGGCTGCCTAACTACCTAGCTAGCAACCTACCTACCTGGCTAGTCACCTACCTACATATCTGACTTCCTGATCTACCTACCTAGTTACCTATTTACCTGGCTTCCTACCTACCTGCCATTTTACTGTGCAGGACACCAAGGAGGGCATTGTTACAGTTTGTGGGTCTATGGATGGGCAGATTGTGCAGAGGAGGGGAAGACACTGGAAAAATGTAAAGTCTGACATGTTTGTCCTGCAGATGTTAAGAGATGGACATGGCAGTCTGTTCTGTAAGCACTTATATGGTGCACACATCCTATGTACAGCTGATATATACCACCATATGGTCCTGTGTATCATCTCTTATATAGTATACAGATCTTGTATAGTGTACTGGTCTGTGTATAGAGGTTTTATTCAGTACAGTATGGCGGTATTATCCAATTTTTGTGTGGTGGTAAATATTTACTGATTGTATACTGGTATGGTCATGGACAATTATTTGACCTACATTAAAGTATTTCTTATATATATAAAATGTAGTTTATTTTGTGTGCAGGGCTGTTGGAGAGATTTGGGTGGAATAGGGGCAGAAGTGTGACCAGCAGCAGAGCATTGCAGGGGCCCTTACTTATTTTGGTCCAGGGGCCCTGAGGGTTGTCAGTCCGCCCCTGCATGTGTAACAATATTTCCTAACATATATGCTGTACAACAAAAACTAAATTTACAAAATAATATAGTTGTTTTCTTGATCTTTTAATGTCGGTACTGTAAGTCGGATAGAGAAGAATATGATGGCGGGGTGTGTGAGGCAGGGCAAATGTTGTTACCCTTTGGCAAGATGGCATTAACCCCTTGTATTTGTGACGCCAGGGCGTGGTTTAGCCAAAACCATCCGAAGGTATACCACTGGATCCTCGGCTAGGCACGGGGGCAGTAAAGACTCTGACGTCAAGTTATGGACAACGGTAGCTTTACTGAGGGTAGACAGTTGGTAAAGTCTATATAGTTCAGCCAGGGCCCAAGGAGGTGACCAGTGAATGCAGACCATGCTGACTTGACAGATCACAGGGACTGACTTGACTTGACTCATAAAGCTGTGACTTTAGCTTACTTGACTTTATGGTGGCTGCAGGACTTGACTTTGAGGCCTCCAACACTCTGGACACACACACTAGGCACGACTTCACTGGATCTCAGCTAGCAGAAGAGCAGAGCTCAAAGAGAGTGAAGCTAGCTCCACCCAGAGCTTATATGGGGGAGACTAGCAGGTAACCCATAGGTCACTCTTGGGATCACCTGTCACTGGTACCTCCTGGGTAACAATCATATGACATACCACATGGTATAACTCTTAAAGCAACATTACATTTTATAACACTTTACATGGTAAAACATATTTACAATGGGGAAACAAGTGCAGGGGGCCTTGGGGACAATGAAGGAGGCTGCCTGACAGGACAGCAGGAGCACAGGGTAACACCTCCTGTACTGGGCCACCACAAGAAGTACAACTTTGTGCAAGTGGTAAGTGTAGACTAGGATCTCAAAGGAGGGTGGAGGAACTTATGGCTGGGATGGAAAAATTGTTGTTATTATTTTATTTTATTTTATTTATTTATATAGCGCCTACAGATTCCACAGCCCTTACAATTATGGGGTACACACAAGTATCAGACATAAAATTACACAATAACTATTCAAACAAGAGGTGTGGGGATATGTTGAGGATATGTTGAGGCCAATTAGAGAATGTTATAGGCCTGTCTAAAGAGATGTGTTTTTAGGCCACATTTGAAACTATGGATGTAGTTGTTGAGTCTGAGGGATTGAGGGATAGCATTCCAGAGAACCGTGCAGCACGAGTGAAGTCTTGGAGACGGGAGTGAGAAGCGGATTATAGAAGATGTTAGTGTGAGATCATTATCAGATCGGAGAGAACGTGTAGGATGGTAGACAGAGATGAGAGAGGAGATGTAGGGAGGTGCAGCATTGTGGAGAGCTTTGTGTGAGAGACTGAGGATTCTGTACTGTATTCTGGACTGAATTGGTAACCAGTGTAGTGACTGGCACAGGGAGGAGGTGTCGGTGTAACGGCTGGATAGGAAGATGAGTCTGGCTGCGGCATTGAGGATGAACTGGAGAGAAGAGAGTTTGGAGAAAGGAAGGCCTATTAGTAAAGAGTTACAGTAGTCGAGGCGGGAGTGAATCAAAGCAATATTGAGAGTTTTAGCAGTTTCAGTAGTGAGAAACGGGCAGATCCCTGGAAATGTTTTTGAGATTCAGGTGACAAGAACGTGAAAGAGACTGAATATGGGGAGTGAAAGACAGATCAGAGTCAAGTATAACTCCAAGACAGCGAGCCTGCTGCCGGGAGTTATGGTAGTACCACATACCGAGATGGAAATGTCAGGGTTAGGTACAGTATCAGTTGATGGAGAAAAGACAAGAAGTTCTGTTTTAGAAAGATTTAGTTTCAGATATAAAGAGGACATGATGTCTGAGACAGCAGAGAGACAGTCACTGGTATTCTGTAGGAGTGCAGGGGTGATGTTGGAGGAAAAGGTATAGAGTTGGGTGTCATCAGCAGAGAGGTGGTACTGGAAACCAAATCTACTGATTGTTTTTCCAATGGGGGATGTGTGGAGTGAAAAGAGTAGAGGACCCAGGACCGATCCCTGGGGAACCCCGACAGCAAGGGGAAGAGGAGAAGAAGTAGAGCCAGAAAAAGAGACGCTAAAGGAGTGGCCAGAGAGATAGGAGGAAAACCAGGCAAGAGCAGAGTCCTTGAGACCGATGGAGCGGAGACTACTGAGGAGGAGTTGGTGATCCACAGTGTCAAAAGCCGCAGACAGGTCCAAGGGAATCAGTAAAGAGAAATTGCCATTTGATTTGGCCGTCAGAAGATCGTTAGTGACTTTGGTTAGGGCCGTTTCTGTGGAGTGAAGGGAGCGCAAACCAGATTGTAAGGGGTCAAGGAGAGAGTTCTTGGAGAGATAGCAGATAAGGCGGGAGTAGACCAAGCGTTCCAGGAGTTTGGAGATAAAGGGGAGATTTGAGACGGGTCGATAGTTGGCTGCACAGGACGGGTCCAGAGATGGTTTTTTCAATAGTGGGGTTATGATAGAGTGTTTGAAGGAGGAGGGAAAGACCCCAGAAGAGAGGTTAAAGATTTTAGTTAGGTGACAGCTGATAGCAGGAGAGAGAGACTGGATGAGGTGTGAAAGCATGGGGTCACTAGAGCAGGTAGTGGGGCGGGTGGAGGAGAGAAGCCTATAAACCTGGTTGTTACTAAAATAGGGGTATTGGGGGAGGTTTATCAAAACCTGTGCAGAGTAAAAGTGGTGCAGTTGCTCATAGCGACCAATAAGATTACTACTTTAAGTTTTCAGAGGTCTTTTCAAAATATAAAAGAAGCAATCTGATTGGTTGCTATGGGCAACTACACCTCTTTCCTCTACACAGGTTTTGATAAACCTCCCCATTGTGTCTGAAATGGTAAGTTGGCCAAAATAAGGGCTGGCTGTTTTTGTGCACAGTTTTGTCAACTGAACTGTATGGCCGACATTTATCATTGTCTTTTGACTGTTTTGCGCAAAAAAGCGCAAGCAGAGTTTATTTGCCCTTTTTTTGCGCCTTTTTGTTTACACATTTCTGCTGATTTTGAGTTGCAATCCACTGATTTTGGCAATACGCGATATGGAGGGGTTTTATGAACTCAAAGGTGCAAAAAGGGCACAAAGCCACTGAAAAGTCTCTAAAGTACACCAGCTTAGCATTATGGTGTATGTGAACAGTAAAATTTCAGAAAATGTTTACCTGCAGAAAATTTATGAAATGCTCTGTGACCATTTAATAAATTTGTTGTTCCTACACATTACCAGCACACAAAAAAGAGGTGTAGAAAAATGCTTCACTTAAACCTACAATGATAAATGCCCCCTTATGTGAATGGGGTGGTATATATCAGGCAGAAAGTGAACAGTCACTTCTAAAGATCTGAGTGACTTTAACAAGGGCTAAATAGTGATGGCTAGACTACTGGGTCAGAAAATCTCCACAATGGGAGGTCTTGTGAGGTCTTTTCAATATGCAGTGGTGAACCAATAGAGAGTGATGGCCAGTCCGTCTGTCCAAACCCACAGAGCTATTGTAGAAGAAATTACAATGAAAGTCAATGTTGGCTGTGAAAGAAGGTGGTTGAGACACACAAGCCCAGATTTACTACTGTAAATGCAGGAGAATTGTGGCACAATTTGCTCCAAAAACTGGAGTTCATTTATGATAAGTTTTACATACTTTTTTCTTACACTTTTCTACCTGGTCCAAAAAAGGGGGGTTGGCGTTATTAAGAGTTCTGGCAAATGATTCTGGTTTAAAGTACACCAACTACATTTTTGTGGACACTTTTAAAGTGTACCTGTCATTACCAAAAACTTGATATAATGTAGATAATAATATTATATGTATATTTGTCATTAGTGTTGGGCGCGAATATTAGCATTTCAAATTTTATTGCGAATATCGCAAATTTGCGAATTCGCGAATATTGCGAATAAATTTGCTATATATTCGAAATTGAGAATATTCGCTTTTTTCCCACATATGCACATATTCGCACATGTGAATATTCGCATATGCGCATATTTGCATATGTGAATATTCGCATATGTAAATATTTGCATATTCCATCTTTTCACTTGTGGGCCAATAAGAATGATGCAATTATCAGAGGTTGTCTGAGGTTATCAACAACAACAACATCCCTAGCAACCAATAGTAAAGTTGCCCACCCCCTCACTGTTTTCTTCCCCGGAAAATGTGAATATTCACATATGCGAATATTCGCACATGCGAATATAACGAATATGGGAAATTAGCTAATATAGAACGAATATTCGTCTATATATTTGCAAAATATCACAAATTTGAATATGGGCAATGCCGCTCATCACTATTTGTCATATACATTGATTAAACAATTTGTATATTTTTTTTTGTGAAAAAAACTGTCCCTGCCACTATTGCCTGTGTTTCTCTATGAGGAGTCCAAATACAAGCAGGGCTCTGTGCAGGCTGCTGGCTTGTCAGTCATTCTACTGTGTGAGCCGAGAGAGTGTCACAGAGCCTAACTACATAGAGCCCTGCTTGTCCTCAGTGTACAGAGCCCTGCTTGTCCTCCCTGCACAGAGTCCTGCTTGTCCTCAGTACACAGAGCCCTGCTTGTCCCCTGTGCTGTGTGAGCCAGGGCATGTCACAGAGCCTCACTGCACAGAGCCCTGCTTGTCCTCAGTGCACAGAGCCCTGCTTGTTCTTAATGAACAGAGCACTGCTTGTCCTCACTGCACAGAGCCCTGCTTGTCCTCACAACACAGAGCCCTTCTTGTCCTCACTGGAGATAGCCCTGCTTGTCATCAGTACACAGAGCCCTGCTTGTCCTCAGTGCACAGATCCCTGCTTGTCCTCAGTGTACAGAGTCCTGCTTGTCCTCACTGAACAGATCCCTGCTTCTACTCAGTGTACAGAGCCCTGCTTGTCCTCAGTGCAAAGAGCCCTGCATGTCCACACTGCACAGAGTCCTGCTTGTTCTCAGTGCACATAGCCCTGCATGTCCTCAGTACACAGATCCCTGCTTGTCCACACTGCACAGAGCCCTGCTTGTCCTCAGTGTACAGAGCCCTGCTTGTCCTCAGTGTACAGAGACCTGCTTGTCCTCAGTACACAGAGCCCTGCTTGTCCACACTGCACAGAGCCCTGCTTGTCCTCAGTGTACAGAGACCTGCTTGTCCTCAGTGTACAGAGCCCTGCTTGTCCTCAGTGCAGTGCACAGAGCCCTGCTTGTCCACACTGCACAGTGCCCTGCTTGTCCACACTGCACCGAGCCCTGCTTGTCCTCAGTACACAGAGCCCTGCTTGTCCTCAGTGTACAAAGCCCTGCTTGTCCTCAGTGTACAGAGCCCTGCGTGTCCTCAGTGCACAGAGCCCTGCTTGTTCTAAGTGCACAGAGCCCTGCTTGTCCTGTCCTCACTTCCTGTATTTGGACTCCTCACAGAGAAACACAGACCACAGCTGCAGGGACAATAATATACATCTTTTTTTTTTTACCAATGTATAGTAGAAATATACAAATAATGGTATTACCGTATATACTCGAGTATAAGCCGACCCGAGTATAAGCCGAGACCCCTAATTTCAACCCAAAATCCCAGGAAAAGTTATTGACTCGAGTATAAGCCTAGGGTGGGAAATACATCATCCCCTTCTGTCATCATCCAGACCCGTCATTAACATCTTCATCATCATCACCGCCTGTCATCATCCAGACCCTCATCATCATCACCTGTCATCATCCCCTTGTCATCATCCCACACATCCCCCCTTCATCATCCCCTTGTCATCATCCCACACATCCCCCCCTTCATCATCCCACCCCCCCCCTTCATCATCCTCTTGTCATCATCCCACACCCCCCCCCCCCTTCATCATCCTCTTCTCATCATCCGCCCTCAGTGGTCTTCGACCTGCGGACCTCCAGAGGTTTCAAAACTACAACTCCCAGCAAGCCCGGGCAGCCATCGGCTGTCCGGGCTTGCTGGGAGTTGTAGTTTTGAAACCTCCGGAGGTCCACAGGTTGAAGACCACTGCGGCCTTCAACATCATCCAGCCCCCTCTCACCCCCTTTAGTTCTGAGTACTCACCTCCGCTCGGCGCTGGTCCGGTCCTGCAGGGCTGTCCAGTGAGGAGGTGGTCCGGTGGGATAGTGGTTCCGGGCTGCTATCTTCACCGGGGAGGCCTCTTCTCCGCGCTTCCGGCCCGGAATAGAGGCGTTGCCTTGACAACGACGCAGAAGTACGTTGGCAATGAACGCACCTCTGTGTCGTTGTCAAGGCAACGTGACTATTCTGAGGCCGGGCCCGAAGCGCTTAGAAGAGGCCTCCCCGGTTAAGATAGCAGCCCGGAACCACTATCCCACCGGACCACCTCCTCTCCGGACAGTCCTGCAACACCGGACCAGCGCCGAGCGGAGGTGAGTACTGTACAGAACTAAAGGGGGGTGAGAGGGGGCTGGATGATGTCGAAGGCCGCAGTGGTCTTCAACCTGCGGACCTCCGGAGGTTTCAAAACTACAACTCCCAGCAAGCCCGGACAGCCTCTGGAGGTCCGCAGGTTGAAGACCACTGCGGGTGGAGAGTTCACTCGAGTATAAGCCGAGGGGGGTGTTTTCAGCACGAAAAATCGTGCTGAAAAACTCGGCTTATACTCGAGTATATACGGTATCTACATTATTTTAAAAGTTTTTGTAAACTTTAAACTGGTAACTTCTTATATACTGTATAAGCTAGTAACATCTTATATATTGGCGATGTTAATCTTTTCAGATGATACACAAAATTCCAGATTCTTTCCGTGATTTACAACTGATTCACAAGTGATGTTAGAGCACCTTATAGAGTATTTATTTATTGTGAATGTCATTAACATTTGTGTCATGTAGCTCGAATATGTATTATATCCAAAGTTGTGGATTTTGAGTTCAGCTTTAAGAAATAACTGGTTTTATTACATTACAATTTTCTTTTAATTTCTATGGTAATAGACTCCTCTCCAGAGCAGTATTGAGGCACTCCCCCAGTTGTTCATGAGGCACAGGAGGGGAGGAAGGTTTGGGGCTAGGTTTCCACTTTTGCAAAAACGCCCACCAAAATCACATTGACCGCATGGTGTTTTAGGTGAAAAAAATGCAACAGCTATATGTCAGCTAAAAAGTCAACAGGGAATTATGAAACCCCATACCAACTTTGCGCTTTTTTCTTTCGCGTTTTTGCATTCATCTTGGGTGTTTTTGTGTCAAGTGGCAGTTTTCCAAAATCGTAGAATGTTTAAACTCAGTGGCACTTGTAAATGTATCTAAATACATCACAGTGTACATAGCTTTTCATATGTCCCATTTGTTATTCTATAAGATAAGTGTCACAGGCACCTGTATTCCTTCTAAATATTCATACAGAATGTAAACTATTCCCAATAATTTGTAGTCTAACACTACTATAGGAAAAATAACAATTACATGACTAAAGTGGTATGATCTGAAATGCCTTACATCTATTATATAGCAACTTTATTAAAGGTTTTCTATAGAAAATTTAAATACTTTTTATTGCATACAGCAAAAGATCTACTCAAAGTTGTAATGTATTATGCAATATATATCATATGTCATGGATGGGTCTGAATTGTGAGTGACTGGCTCTAAACATAGGATGTCTTTATTAGGAAATCTAAATAATCTCTATGAGCAGGTAAAATCATTGAAGGGGTATTGTAAAGTAATCGTATATTGCTATTATATGCCATAACCGTTTCATCAGTGTCTGCAGTATACTACTGCACAGTTATGGTAAGTGGGAAGCCTATTGGCTGAATTTGTGTGAGGGGCGGGAGCTCCGCCCCACACGTGTTCAGGCGGGGTGTCAAGTAGTTGTGGTTAGGGGCGGGGGTATATAACGCCCCTGCTCCTACGGGAGGGGCGTACGTCACATTTTGCGGACGTGCTTGTGTTTGGCAGTGGTTCAGTTGCGGGGTACCGCCGCTAGCTCGGGCGCCCCCACCCCACACCCCTTGGGTCGTCAGTCTTTGGAGTTCGTTGGCGTCGGTGGCAAGTTTCGGACCTTTGCAGGTGTACCTATCGGGTATGGGCCGGTACCCCGGCCATTTGAATTGCTGTTTTATTTTATTCGCTCCTATATTAAGTAACTTACATAGCCGTACTGCGGGTCACTGTAACAAGTAGCTGGCAGACATGTGGGGCTGCAGCGCTGCCGAACACTGCGGTATGGTTCCCGGGGGGCCACGGAGGTTAAGTGTTCATACGGCACGTAGTTGTTAGTTATCATAAACCCTCTCGGGGACTCGCCTCCGCAACGCCGACACGGGTCTGGTGTTCTAGGAGGCAAGTTCCGGCAGTTCAGTTCCAGCTCCGGCTCGCTGCAGTACACGAACGCCGCCGCCATGTGGTGCTGCGTGCGCACGTGTGCGGTCAGTTATTCTGGTTACAGATAAAGAGGTATATAAAAAAAAAAAAAAGTGTATGGGTTCATATGTGTATATGTATAGGGGTGCATGCATGTATGTGTACATATATATACATGCTTATTTGGAAGGGTGTTGCAAGCTTAGTTCATCATAACATGAAGGTCGTTTTTAAGTCCAAGCACATGGTTAGGTAATAGTTTTTTTGTCATTGTAGTTATAAGATTATATACTATATTATTACTGCATTAGGTTGAAATGAACCCAGCGCAATAGTCTGCCAAGATCCCCAATATAAATTATCAATGGTCAAATACCAACCTCGGTAAAATGGTATTTAAAAAAAAATAAAATAAATAAATATATATATATATATATATATATAGAAAAAACTATAATGATCCAAAGGATGTAGGTCTCCCAACTCGTATAAATATATCAAAAATGAAAAAAATAGGGAACCTTTAAAATGTTAATATTTATTGTATCCATTAAAATATGAAATATTTTCATATTTTAATGGATACAATAAATATTAACATTTTAAAGGTTCCCTATTTTTTTCATTTTTGATATATATATATATATATATATATATAAAAAATAAATAAAAGATATATATATAAATATATGTATATATATACATATACGCGCATGACATTTGTTCTGTTCATACGTTCGTTGTCACGGCATTATACTGTCCATGCGCTCTCAGCATTTACACTGTTCATATGCTCATGGTTTTCCTTTACTCATGGCCTTGTATACTGTTCAGGTGCTCATAGCATTTCACTCGGTTCACACGCTCATTGTTTCTCTCCGTCCTCCCGCTCATGGCACTAATACTGTATGCACGCTCTTGGCTTACTGTATTCACACTCATAACATTCACACTATTCATACGCTTTTAGCACTAAGCTGTCCATACGCTCAAGGAATCTATCCCATACGCATTTGTTCATACGCCAATCGCGTTTGCACTGGGCATATGCCGTGGCATTGACACTGGGCGTTTGCTGCGGCTTTTGCGCCGTTCATGCGCCTTGGCAGTTATTGTTTTGTTATGCTCATGGCATTTATTCTGTTGATATGCTCAGGACGTCTATACTGTTAATATGGTCAGGACATCTACACTGTTGCATGCTGATCACGGGGCATTTACACTGTTCTTCCATTCATGACATTTCATGTACATGCTGGTGGGGCATACTCTGGGCGAGCGCACAGTGTTCATGCTGTTCAGAGCTCATGCCACTGGTATCGCTCACTTGTTCATGGCGTCATGCTGTGCGCACACTCAGGGCGTTTTGCGCATGGCATTGGCAGTCTACATGTTATGGCTATACGTTCTTAGGTGCTCATGGTATCCATTCGCTCATGGAACATACTGACGATATGTTTGTGGCATTCATGCTGGTCAAGCCATAGTAGTTGTACTGTCGGTTCACTCGGGCCAGTCATACACTGCAGACACCCGTGGCATGTATACCGCTCATGGTATTTACACTGACCGCTTGTTCACAATCTTATACTGTTCACACCCACGAGTTGCTGTTTTATGCACATGGTGTTTACCATTTACATGATCACAACATACATTCTGGTCATACTCTCACGGCACTGATACTGTTGCAGACACCCATGGCTGTTATACTGTTCATAAGCTCTTGGTTCTATAGTGGTCATATGCTCATGGTGTTTACATACGTCCATGGCATCATCACTGGGTTGTTAAAGCATACGGTTTCATACGTTATTGGCATTCTGGTCTTCCGCTTTTTGGCTTGCTCGTGGTTCATAAACGCATAGTCATACTGTCCATATGCAATAGCTTTATTCGGATCACAAGCTAAGGATATTTATACCGATCATCCGCTCACGGCAGTTACACGGGCCAAATGGCCTGTGGCATTGACATTCACCTATGACATTCATACGGTCCACGCGCTCATAGCATCCATACCATGCTGTTCATTCGTCCTTAGCTCTTACTGTTTTCATGCACTCTCATTGTTCAGCCATCCATTGCTTTTGTGCCACACATGCACTCTTGACACGGGACTGGTTGTGCGTGGGTGGGGATTGGTTCTTTGGGTTCCATGCGACCGGCATTCGGGTTGTTTGGACGTTCGTGGCATTGTTGCCATATGATGGGGTACGGCATCGGCGAGGTGGTGGTGTCGCTGTGCTGTATATGCTTATAGTATTCACGGTACGTAGTGAGTACTTCAATACAGTGCATGCAGTTCTAGGATGCACATACCATCGTACAGCTCATACAATATTAACTACACTGTGCTCACGCTTGGGGGCTTACGTTATAGTGTCCAGTTATTGCCAAAAGTTACTTCACACTGACAGGTTGTCAGTACCTGTCATGCCAGCCACTTCTGCAGGGGGGAGGCCCCACACAGGTCATTATTACTGACACGCCTTCAGAACAACAACATTATGATACGCAGGGGGTGGTTTACCTGTTGTGACTGCCACAACCACAGGGGGGAGACACACACAGACTATTGTCCGACACTGCTTCAGAACAACGATAGTATTACACACAGGTGGTGGTTCACCCGTTATACCTGCCACATTGCAGGGGGAGGCATTATGCTGGTTCTTGTTACTGACATTCCTTCAGAGAAATAACGCCATGATACACATACGTGGTTGTTTACCTGTTATGCCTGCCACGTCTGCAGGGGGAGGCACCACGCAGGTTATTGTTGCTGACACGTATTCAGAGCAATATCATCTCGATTCACAGGCTGTTGTACACCCGGCATACCTGCCACGGCTGCAGGGGAAGCACCACGGAATTGTTGCACTGACACATCTTCAGCGCAATAACATCACGACACATAGGTGGTTGTTTACCTGTTATGCCTGCCACGTCTGCAGGGGGGAGGCACCATGCAGGTTGTTGTTACTGACACATATTCAGAGCAATAACATCTCGATTCACAGGCTGTTGTACACCCGTCATACCTGCCACGTCTGCAGGGGATGCACCATGGAATTGTTGCTACTGACACATCTTCAGCGCAATAACATCACGACACATAGGTGGTTGTTTACCTGTTATGCCTGCCACGTCTGCAGGGGGGAGGCACCACGCAGGTTATTGTTACTGACACGTATTCAGAGCAATAGCATCTCGATTCACAGGCTGTTGTACACCCGTCATACCTGCCACGTCTGCAGGGGATGCACCACGGAATTGTTGCTACTGACACATCTTCAGCGCAACAACATCACGATACATAGGTGGTTGTTTACCTGTTATGCCTGCCACGTCTGCAGGGGGGAGGCACCACGCAGGTTATTGTTACTGACTTGCATTCAGAGCAATAACATCTCGATCCATAGGCTATTGTATACCCGTTATACCTGCCACGTCTGCAGGTCTGCACCACGTAATTGTTGCTACTGACACATCTTCAGCGCAATAACATCACGACACATAGGTGGTTGTTTACCTGTTATGCCTGCCACGTCTGCAGGGGGAGGCACCATGCAGGTTATTGTTACTGACACGTATTCAGAGCAATAACATCTCGATTCACAGGCTGTTGTACACCCATCATACCTGCCACATCTGCAGGGGATGAACCATGAAATTCTTGCTACTGACACATCTTCAGAGAAATAACATTATGGCACATAGGTGGTTGGTTTCCTGATAGGCCTGCCACGTCTGCAGGGGGAGGCACCATGCAGGTTATTGTTATCTGTCACGTGTTCAGAGCAATAACATCTCAATTCATAGGCTGTTGCACACCCATTATACCTGCACGTCTGCAAGGGGATGCACCATGTAATTATGGCTACGTACACATCTTCAGAGCGATAACATTACGACACATAGGTGGTGGTTTACCTGTTATGCCTGCCAATTTTGTAAAAAAAAAAAAAAGGAAAAGAAATTAAAAAAATAAATAAATAAATAAATAAATAAATACGCCACGCAGGTTATTGTACTGACACGGCTGTACAGCAATTATTATTATGACATATAGGTGGCTTGTTTACCAGTTACGCCTGCCATGTCTGCAGGGGGAGGCACCACGCAGGTTATTGGTACTGACACGTCTTCAGAGCAATAACATCTCGATTCACAGGCCATTGTATACCTGTGATACCGGCCACGTCTGCAGGGGGATGCACCAAGCAATTGCTGCTAGGGACACAGCTTCAGAGCGATAATATCACACTTCACAGACTGTTGTATACCCATGCTACCTGCAACTTCTGCAGGGGAAGGCACTGCGTAATTGTTTTATTGGCACGTCTACCGAGCAATTACATCACGACAAGTAGGCGGTTATAAACTTCTTACCTGCCACGTCTGCAGGAGCATTCACTGTGAAATTGTTGTCACAGACACATTTTCATGGAAATAATTTATGTCACTCAGGAAAGGTCTGTCAGCGTACTGTGGGTCACTTGCTAACAGTTTATTTTTGCCAACTACATTGCAGGGGGAGGCATTATGCTGGTTCTTGTTACTGACATTCCTTCAGAGAAATAACGCCATGATACACATACGTGGTTGTTTACCTGTTATGCCTGCCACGTCTGCAGGGGGAGGCACCACGCAGGTTATTGTTGCTGACACGTATTCAGAGCAATATCATCTCGATTCACAGGCTGTTGTACACCCGGCATACCTGCCACGGCTGCAGGGGATGCACCACGGAATTGTTGCACTGACACATCTTCAGCGCAATAACATCACGACACATAGGTGGTTGTTTACCTGTTATGCCTGCCACGTCTGCAGGGGGGAGGCACCATGCAGGTTGTTGTTACTGACACATATTCAGAGCAATAACATCTCGATTCACAGGCTGTTGTACACCCGTCATACCTGCCACGTCTGCAGGGGATGCACCACGGAATTGTTGCTACTGACACATCTTCAGCGCAATAACATCACGACACATAGGTGGTTGTTTACCTGTTATGCCTGCCACGTCTGCAGGGGGGAGGCACCACGCAGGTTATTGTTACTGACACGTATTCAGAGCAATAGCATCTCGATTCACAGGCTGTTGTACACCCGTCATACCTGCCACGTCTGCAGGGGATGCACCACGGAATTGTTGCTACTGACACATCTTCAGCGCAACAACATCACGATACATAGGTGGTTGTTTACCTGTTATGCCTGCCACGTCTGCAGGGGGGAGGCACCACGCAGGTTATTGTTACTGACTTGCATTCAGAGCAATAACATCTCGATCCATAGGCTATTGTATACCCGTTATACCTGCCACGTCTGCAGGTCTGCACCACGTAATTGTTGCTACTGACACATCTTCAGCGCAATAACATCACGACACATAGGTGGTTGTTTACCTGTTATGCCTGCCACGTCTGCAGGGGGAGGCACCATGCAGGTTATTGTTACTGACACGTATTCAGAGCAATAACATCTCGATTCACAGGCTGTTGTACACCCATCATACCTGCCACATCTGCAGGGGATGAACCATGAAATTCTTGCTACTGACACATCTTCAGAGAAATAACATTATGGCACATAGGTGGTTGGTTTCCTGATAGGCCTGCCACGTCTGCAGGGGGAGGCACCATGCAGGTTATTGTTATCTGTCACGTGTTCAGAGCAATAACATCTCAATTCATAGGCTGTTGCACACCCATTATACCTGCACGTCTGCAAGGGGATGCACCATGTAATTATGGCTACGTACACATCTTCAGAGCGATAACATTACGACACATAGGTGGTGGTTTACCTGTTATGCCTGCCAATTTTGTAAAAAAAAAAAAAAGGAAAAGAAATTAAAAAAATAAATAAATAAATAAATAAATAAATACGCCACGCAGGTTATTGTACTGACACGGCTGTACAGCAATTATTATTATGACATATAGGTGGCTTGTTTACCAGTTACGCCTGCCATGTCTGCAGGGGGAGGCACCACGCAGGTTATTGGTACTGACACGTCTTCAGAGCAATAACATCTCGATTCACAGGCCATTGTATACCTGTGATACCGGCCACGTCTGCAGGGGGATGCACCAAGCAATTGCTGCTAGGGACACAGCTTCAGAGCGATAATATCACACTTCACAGACTGTTGTATACCCATGCTACCTGCAACTTCTGCAGGGGAAGGCACTGCGTAATTGTTTTATTGGCACGTCTACCGAGCAATTACATCACGACAAGTAGGCGGTTATAAACTTCTTACCTGCCACGTCTGCAGGAGCATTCACTGTGAAATTGTTGTCACAGACACATTTTCATGGAAATAATTTATGTCACTCAGGAAAGGTCTGTCAGCGTGCTGTGGGTCACTTGCTAACAGTTTATTTTTGCCAACTACATTGCAGGGGGAGGCATTATGCTGGTTCTTGTTACTGACATTCCTTCAGAGAAATAACGCCATGATACACATACGTGGTTGTTTACCTGTTATGCCTGCCACGTCTGCAGGGGGAGGCACCACGCAGGTTATTGTTGCTGACACGTATTCAGAGCAATATCATCTCGATTCACAGGCTGTTGTACACCCGGCATACCTGCCACGGCTGCAGGGGATGCACCACGGAATTGTTGCACTGACACATCTTCAGCGCAATAACATCACGACACATAGGTGGTTGTTTACCTGTTATGCCTGCCACGTCTGCAGGGGGGAGGCACCATGCAGGTTGTTGTTACTGACACATATTCAGAGCAATAACATCTCGATTCACAGGCTGTTGTACACCCGTCATACCTGCCACGTCTGCAGGGGATGCACCACGGAATTGTTGCTACTGACACATCTTCAGCGCAATAACATCACGACACATAGGTGGTTGTTTACCTGTTATGCCTGCCACGTCTGCAGGGGGGAGGCACCACGCAGGTTATTGTTACTGACACGTATTCAGAGCAATAGCATCTCGATTCACAGGCTGTTGTACACCCGTCATACCTGCCACGTCTGCAGGGGATGCACCACGGAATTGTTGCTACTGACACATCTTCAGCGCAACAACATCACGATACATAGGTGGTTGTTTACCTGTTATGCCTGCCACGTCTGCAGGGGGGAGGCACCACGCAGGTTATTGTTACTGACTTGCATTCAGAGCAATAACATCTCGATCCATAGGCTATTGTATACCCGTTATACCTGCCACGTCTGCAGGTCTGCACCACGTAATTGTTGCTACTGACACATCTTCAGCGCAATAACATCACGACACATAGGTGGTTGTTTACCTGTTATGCCTGCCACGTCTGCAGGGGGAGGCACCATGCAGGTTATTGTTACTGACACGTATTCAGAGCAATAACATCTCGATTCACAGGCTGTTGTACACCCATCATACCTGCCACATCTGCAGGGGATGAACCATGAAATTCTTGCTACTGACACATCTTCAGAGAAATAACATTATGGCACATAGGTGGTTGGTTTCCTGATAGGCCTGCCACGTCTGCAGGGGGAGGCACCATGCAGGTTATTGTTATCTGTCACGTGTTCAGAGCAATAACATCTCAATTCATAGGCTGTTGCACACCCATTATACCTGCACGTCTGCAAGGGGATGCACCATGTAATTATGGCTACGTACACATCTTCAGAGCGATAACATTACGACACATAGGTGGTGGTTTACCTGTTATGCCTGCCAATTTTGTAAAAAAAAAAAAAGGGAAAAGAAATTAAAAAAATAAATAAATAAATAAATAAATACGCCACGCAGGTTATTGTACTGACACGGCTGTACAGCAATTATTATTATGACATATAGGTGGCTTGTTTACCAGTTACGCCTGCCATGTCTGCAGGGGGAGGCACCACGCAGGTTATTGGTACTGACACGTCTTCAGAGCAATAACATCTCGATTCACAGGCCATTGTATACCTGTGATACCGGCCACGTCTGCAGGGGGATGCACCAAGCAATTGCTGCTAGGGACACAGCTTCAGAGCGATAATATCACACTTCACAGACTGTTGTATACCCATGCTACCTGCAACTTCTGCAGGGGAAGGCACTGCGTAATTGTTTTATTGGCACGTCTACCGAGCAATTACATCACGACAAGTAGGCGGTTATAAACTTCTTACCTGCCACGTCTGCAGGAGCATTCACTGTGAAATTGTTGTCACAGACACATTTTCATGGAAATAATTTATGTCACTCAGGAAAGGTCTGTCAGCGTGCTGTGGGTCACTTGCTAACAGTTTATTTTTGCCAACTAATAGCGGGGACTAGATAGTTTCACAGGGGGCCTGATAGGTATCTATGGGTTTCCCTCTTACCACAATTTCACAGGCAAGCATGTTTAAGAGGCATTTATCTGCTTGTATGTCAGTTTGATCTGGTTTCAACGCCGACTCGTTGATTACAGAATAGTAAGTCTCCATCAGCTCATTGGTTCCAGGCATCAATTACTAGGCTAAGTAATTTGCAGATTCTTTATTTTGATCTAAATTTAGAGGTTGAATTTGGAGTACGTGTTAAGGTTGTTGGTGTTTGATCCATGTTTATTAACCCTTTTTCTATTCCTACCAGGTTCATTTTTGCCCACTATAGGCGTGCCCTCCGTCGCGGTCATTGGGCACAATTCTGACCGTTAGGTTTAGTATATTATTTTCCATACAGGTACGTATGTATTGCTGTAACCACGAGCATGAGCGTGAAGCCCCGAACACAAGTGGGAAGCCTATTGGCTGAATTTGTGTGAGGGGCGGGAGCTCCGCCCCACACGTGTTCAGGCGGGGTGTCAAGTAGTTGTGGTTAGGGGCGGGGGTATATAACGCCCCTGCTCCTATGGGAGGGGCGTACGTCACATTTTGCGGAACCCTCCCAACCCTCCCTTTTTTCAATTATCCATTACAGGGCATGCCCACTATAGGCGTGCCCTCCGTCGCGGTCATTGGGCACAATTCTGACCGTTAGGTTTAGTATATTATTTTCCATACAGGTACGTATGTATTGCTGTAACCACGAGCATGAGCGTGAAGCCCCGAACACAACTATAACATCCCTTGTTCAGCTAATGGTATGCATGCACGCCAAAATTGTAACACTGCATGGGACATATTAATATATATATATATTTTTTTTTTCCCTCTATAGTTTTTTAATGCTTCTTCACTGCCATCCTGTTTTAGTAGTTTAAATGCTTTATTTTTGTAATTTATTGCCCCTTTATCAATTTTATTCATCCATATTGGTTTTATTTTATTTCTGACCCTTTTATTCCCATAAGGTACATACATCTTACAGTGAGAATTTAAAATATTTTTAAAAGTCTCCCATTTAGTGTCAGTATTGTTCTTTTTGAGGACATTATCCCATTTTATATTGTTAAGGGCTTCTCAGAATTGATCGAACTTTGCCTTCCTAAAGTTCATTGTTATTGTGGCCCCTCGAGAGATTCCCTTATTGAAGAACAAGTTATAATGTATTATATTATGATCACTATTTCCTAGGTGTCCTTCTACCTGCACATTAGTTACTCTCTCAGGTACGGTGGTTAATATTAAGTCTAGTAGGGCACCCCCTCTGGTCGGGCCCTGCACCATTTGGGATAATTGTCTTTAGCTATAGTCAGAAACCTGTTTCCTGTATGAGATTCACAGGTCTCAGTCTCCCAGTTTATATCAGGATAGTAAAAGTCCCCCATTATTATCACATCATTCTGATTTGCTGCCTTGTTTATTTGCCTGAATAATTGATCTTCTGCCTCTTCCATTATGTTTGGTGGCTTATAACAAACCCCTATCAGAATTTGTATGAGAAACTGTAGCGCATTTTTCTGCCCTCATAAGTGCATACCGCATACGTACATCTAAGTAGTGTATTATTTTTTACCTGTTAATCTGTCAAGGGCCCACATACTGTGAAAGTCCAGGCAAAAGTACCGTCCGGCTGGTGTATACTTTTCAGATACTTTTTTAAGTGTACTGTAGAGCATTTTTCTGCCCTCATCAGTGCATACCACATACCTACATCTAAGTAGTATACTATTTTGTACCTGTTAATCTGTCAAGGGCCTAGATACTGTGAAAGGCCAACCAAAAGTGCACACCTGCTGCTGTTGTAGACAAATACTGTTTTAAGCATAGCGAAGCGTATTGTACTCCCCTCATATACGCATTAAGTATGTCAGGCAGAGAAGTGCCAGGACATGCACATATGAATGGCAGAGGCCTAAATCCTTCAGGCAGAGGTCGCAGCAGACTAGGGGCGATTGGCAGCAGGAGTCGCAGTGAGAGGCCTGAGCTCCCGTTATCAGCTAGCAGTCGTGTCTCGACCAGCAACCCATCTGCCGTCGTCGATTAGTTAACACACTCATGCACTTCATCACAAGTGACATCTGAAACCCACAGTCAACAGTCGGTGGGTTCCTCAGACACAACTCTCAGTTGGCATGGCCCGGGAGCAGTCCCTGTCCTCCCATTGCCTCTGTTCTATCCCTCCCCTACAGAAGTATATTATGCTGTGGGTTCAGCTCCACTATTCACTGAGGACGATATAATAGAGGACAGTCAGCAGCTACTGCCCAGCCAAGAAATGGAGGAGACATCCACCGCTTCCTCCGCTAGGCGGGCAAGTAGGGATTAGTGTTGAGCGGCATAAGCCATATTCGAATTCGCGAATATTCGCAAATATATGGACGAATATTCGTAATATATTCGCTAAATTTGCATATTCATAATTTTCGCATTTTATTTTCGCATATACGAAAAATTTGCATATGCGAAAATTAGCATATGTGACAATTATCATATACATAAATTAGCACAGACGAAAATTCGCAAATGCGAAAATTAGCATATGCAAAATTTTCGCATATGCGAAAATTCGCACGCCAGTCTCACACAGTAGTATTAGAGCCTTCCTTACACCACACAAGCTGGAAGCAGAGAGGGATGATCACTGTGATATGTACTGTGATAAAAAAATAATAATAAAGAAAAAATATATATTTATATTTGGAATTACGAATATATAGTGCTATATTCGCGAATATGCGATATTCGCGTATAAAATTCGCATTGCGAATATTTACGAGTAACACTAGTAGGGATGAGGAGAGTGACGTGGGAGGCGGTGTTGCCAGGGTTCAGGGTCCTGAAGCAGACACTGTTGAGGAACCTGAGGAGGACATCAGTGACGAGCAGACACTTGTTGATTATGATGAAGCCAATCGCAATTGGGAGCCAGGTGCAGAAGGGGCTTCATCATCATCAGGAGAAGAGAGTTGCAGGTTGCCCGTTCCAGGAGACGGCGGCAGTGGACTGTTGGTGGGAAAATCAGCTACTCGGCGGTGTGACAGTTTTTTATTCGGAGGAGGTTCACATAGCCACATGCAAGATATGTCGGCAAATGATCAAGTGTGGTCAGGGTCCAAATGTTGGCACCACGGCCCTGCGTCAACATATGCTTCTCCACTATAAAGCGGCCTGGGAGAACCGTGGCTCCGATGTAGTGGTCCAGCCTGCTGCATCCCCAGTGGCATCCCTCTTTCAGCCAGCCAAGGCTCCACCACCTCAGCCGAAGGGAGCTGTGTATCATACCCTCCTTCTGTCGCTCCAGATGTTTCTGCTCCTCCTACTTTTAGTCAGCCATTCAGCCAACAATCCATCGGCAAAGCCATGTCCAAGAGACAACAGTATGTGCACCACTCATCCAATGTCGCAGAAGCTGAATGTGCTGAATTTCAAAACCCTCAATTTCAATTTAAAAATCTTACATTTCTATTTAAAATTCTTAAATTTCAATGGTCTCCTCAGGCTGCTGCCAACTCCAAGCTGTGCCATTCAGACACTATATGGTCTCCTCATGCATCAGCCACCTCCAGGCTGTGCCATTCAGGCGATATATGGTTTACTGATGCTGCTGGGCCTGGGAATAAAAATGCTGTTATGGTAGCACTAGCTACCCAAAATCTTCAGTTTAAATTTCAGAATTAATCTTTTAATCTTAAGGATTGTGAAGCCCTAGGGTATACTCATGCTGCTGCCAACTCCTGGATGTGCCATTCAGACACTATATGGTCTCCTCATGCTTCAGCCAACTACAGGCTGTGTCATTCAGCCAATATATGGTTTACTGATGCTGCTAGGCCTTGGTCTGGGCCTAAAAATTTTTTTTATGGTAGCACTAACTACCATGAATGTTCAATTTAAATTTCAAAATTCATCTTTTAATCTTAGGGATTGTGAAGCCCCAGTGTCTACTCATGCTGCTGCCAGCTCCAGGATGTGTCATTCTGCCACAATATGGTCTCCTCATGCTGCCAACACTTCCACGCTGTGTCATTAAGCCACTATATGGTCTCTTCATGCTTCAGCCTCATCCAAGCTGTGTCATTCAGCGACTTTATGGTCTCCTCATGCTGCCAACACTGCTGCGACAGTGATTCTAAAAGCGATGCCTGTAATCTGCATGTCATACTGAATAACAGTATTATTTAATTACCCCAGCACACTCTATATGCATGTATTATAGGCCAGAAATAGCCGTTTTTAATTTACATTTGCGGCAAATAAATTCGGATCAAACCAAATTTTTTCGAAAAATTTGGCGAATCGGCCGAATCAAATTTTTAAAAAGTTCTCTCATCTCTAATTCTCACCCAGCCTATGATCACACTCTTGTTTTTAATGGAAATGTGGTGCTTGGGCAACAAATGTCACCTCATTTGTGGTCAGCAATTGGATGACCATATGTGAGTCCAATAAGATACTATCTTAAACACACAACTAAAAGCAGTGTTGGCACTGTCACACTCATATTTATAATAATATTATTACGTTTTTTCCCCCTCTCTATGATTTATAGAGTAGTCTTTTAGAATTCTGTGATTAAAGTAGGGTTGAAGTAGGCCATACTTTATGAAATTTGCAGATTTTATGTCCGACAGGAGGCTCCCAATATTTGCATTATCTTTCTTTACTGAACTCACATAGCAGCGAAACAGTTAATGAAAGTTTGTAGAGAAGAAAACTTAGGTGTAACCAAGCATGACAGGTAATCACAGGTGCACTAATCATACTCTTAGTACAGGTAATAAATAGCCAGGCAGGCTAAGTCCCACCCTCTTTCTTCGCTGCTCACTCAAGAGATAAGTACCATATTGTCTTCTCTCTCAAGTGTTATATTGCAGTAATATATTGTTTAAATATAATATAATATTGTTACCGGAATTGCAGTATTATACATTGTTCACACATATACGCTGGTACATTACATTACTCATTACACTATACACACTTAGACCGTCTCCCCCGCCCCCCCCTCCTCCGGTAATCTTTGTTCCATCATACATTCCCTTGTGTCAATGATATATACCTTGTGAACTTTTCTCTTTCACTCCAGCGCGCGCTCTCCCACACAGCTCAATTTCTCCTCACAGTTCAACTCCCGTTTATCGCGAGATCTCGCTTCTCACTGAATATCTCTGTAACAGCTCAAGTCTGCCTGTCAGCTCTCCCGCCGCGACCCTGTCACAGCTCCGCAGCGCTTCTCAGCTCCTGTCAGACTTTACCAAAAGATTTATTTCACACAGGAAAGTTATTCTCCGGCAGATAGCTATTAATTATAACTATTTTCCAGTCATACTTATATTTCTGAGGCCATAATTTATTACTACCCTATAATTTCTATCGGTATACTTACCATAGTAACTTACTATTTCAATGTCCTCTGAAAATAAAACCTCTAGAGAGGAACATTCCTCTACCTCTGGGGATATTGATATGTCAGACCCAACTGCCGTAAAAAATATGGTAGACCATAGAATACAATTAGCTATAAAATCAGCTATCTCCTCTATACGTGAGACCATATCAGAATCCGTGTCATCGGCTATGTCACACAATAACCCCAGTTTTAATAAACCCTCTACTCCTTCAGACATATTTTGGTCTGCAGAGGAGTCCACAACCGGTTTAGCTAAAGGTTTCAAATCTCAGGGGAAACGCACACATAAAAGACATTTCTGTGCAAATGACGACCATGAAACCCTGTCCAAGCGACACTCTCGCCCTGGGTTAGGTCAGGACACGAATGAAAATTTGGCTACAACTAGTCACCATACTGATGTTAACCCTAAACATCCCAGACCCCCTGCCCAGAGGGAAGTCAAAAGTGCTAGGGCAAAAAAGGCTCTTAAAAGATCCAAACCTGATTCATATGTGGTCCCATCTTCCTCAGATAATGACTCTGACTCATACTCAGATATATCTGATCATTCTTCTGCTGAAGAAATGGAGTATGAGGAAGGTGAAATTGCTGAAACACATAATGACCCAGAAACTGGGACAACTACAGAAACGGTTCTTCTAGATAGCCAGGGCACCCCATATTTCAACCCGGATCTGATTCATCACCCAAGATCCTCAGAATGGGTGCCAAATTCCCCTCTGGCAAAATATTTGTCTGCCAGAATTAGGAAACCTTTGGACAGATCCACCCGAAACAAGTTAAGATCCGAATGCCCTCGGCCTAATCTGCCTGAAAAAGCAGAATGCACCCCCGAACTTGACTCTATTCTAGTCAAGTATCTAAATAAAACGGGGAAGAATCCTAAAAAAGGTCTAGACAGATCCTTCAAGGCCTGTCAGGATAAATTGCTTGATGTCCTAGGCCCTCTAACACAGATATTAGAAATATCTGATTCAGCAATAGCCTCAGGACACCCCATTGATGCCAACACTTTGCGTGGTTGGGCACAAAGAGCCCTTTGCCTACTAGGCAATGCTAATTCAGCTATTGCGGTGGAACGTCGCCGCACAATTCTCATGAGGATGGATCCTCAATTAGCTAATCTAGCAACACATGAGTTGGAAAACTCTTCTGAAGGGCTTCTCTTTGGAGACGCTTTTATTAAGGAAATAGGGAAATTTGTCGGGATTTTTACATCCCTTGACAAAGCCCAATCATCTTTAAAGAAAGTTTTTCCCTCTAAAATTTTTGGGAAGGCTGGGAAAGGTAGGGGCCGCTTTCCCAGCAGAGCCTCCTCATCTAGGCAGTACCCTAGAGGCTCCAATCAAGAAAGAAGCAACTTTCAACAATCATCCTCCTTCACTCCAGCTCCATTCTTTCCAACTAGAGGACGCCCATGGAGATCCAGAGGCAACAGAGGCTACCCCAGGACCAGACCATCTTCAGGTAAATCCAGTTCCTCTATCTTCTTTCCTTCTTCCCCTAGGAGGAAGACTCCAACATTTTATTCATGCTTGGTCTTCAATAACCTCAGACCTTTGGATTCTGAACACGGTTTCAGGATTCCTGATAGACTTCATGACTCCACCAATACAACACACTCTTCCCATACCAATTCAGTTTTCAATTTCAGACCAAAAACTTGTAGATCAAGAGATCATAGACCTTCATTCCAAAGGAGCAATTATTCCAATCCCAAATCACACACAAGGCTTCCTCAGCAATCTTTTTCTTGTGAAGAAAAAAGATGGCGGATACAGACCAGTAATCAACCTTCGCCTTTTGAACAAGTTTGTATTATACCAACACTTCAAAATGGAAGGGATACACCTTCTCAGGGACATCTTGATTCAAGGAGATTGGCTAGTGAAGGTAGATCTAAAAGATGCCTACCTCACTGTTCCAATACATTCCACCCACCAACAATACCTCCAGTTTATCTGGAAAGGTCAAAAATGGCAGTTCACCTGCCTCCCCTTCGGCCTGTCATCAGCCCCATGGTGCTTTACAAAGCTCATGAAACCCATTACATCCATTCTCAGGAGCAGAGGTGTCCGTCTAATTATTTACTTGGACGACATTCTCATCATGGCTCAGTCTCAAACAACTCTTCTCCAACACCTTCAATGGACAATATCTCTTCTCACCTCACTAGGTTTTTCCATCAACAACAAAAAATCAATTCTGACCCCGTCAAGGGAAGTGGAATTCTTGGGTTTCATGATAGACACCCAGAAAACTATCTTAAGCCTACCTACCAAAAAAACTGAAAATAATTCGGAAAGAAATCCGATCTGCCTTGAGCAAACGGATGATATCCTTACGGGCACTTGCTCGGATAATTGGCCTGTTATCCGCCTCAATACAAGCTGTCTTCCCAGCACCGTTACACTATCGTGCTTTACAACGTCTCAAAATTCACCATCTGAGACAGGGCATGGACTATTCAGACTTGATAATCATCTCTATCGAAGCCAGGGAAGAACTTCTATGGTGGCTTTCTCACCTAGAATCTTGGAATGGCAAGACCATTTTTCATTACACTCCGGACATTATCATAGAGTCGGATGCCAGCCTATCAGGCTGGGGAGCTCGCTGTGGGATACTCACCACAGGAGGAAAATGGTCAGAGAACGAAGCCAACCTTCATATCAACTGTCTGGAACTCTTAGCAGGTTCCTTTGCCCTGAAGAGTTTCGCAAAGTTCAGATCACACTGCTGTATTTTGCTTCGAATGGACAATATCTCAGCGGTTCAGTACATCAACCGCTTGGGAGGTACAACTTCCAAAGCTTTATCAGACATTGCGAAGGATTTCTGGCATTTCTGCTTAGAAAAGAATATTATTTTGAAAGCAGAATACTTACCTGGTTTAGCCAATTCCATCGCAGACTGGAATTCTCGCTTCCTTACAGATTCCAGCGACTGGAGACTGGATTCCTCCGTTTTCTCCTCTATCAATTCCATATGGGGACCTCTTTACATGGACCTTTTTGCTTCCCGCTTGAACAATCAATTACCTCTTTTCTTCAGCTGGAGACCGGACCCGGAAGCTTTGGGAATAGACGCCTTTCTTCAACTGTGGCCACAAAAAACCCTCTACGCTTTCCCTCCATTTGCAATGATTCCGAGAGTATTATCCCAGGTGATAACTCAACGGTCGACCATGGTATTGATTACCCCATGGTGGCCATCCCAAACTTGGTTTCCCCAAGTTCTCCAACTATCCATGGATATTCCAAAAATCCTACCTGTCTTCCCTCTTCTTCTTCAGGACCCCCTAGGGAATCCTCACCCCTTGATCCTATCCGGCTCTCTATCACTCATCGCCTGGATGATCACAGGCAATCCTCACTTGATTGCGAACTTTCACAATCAACTAAAGACATCCTCTCAGAATCATGGGCTCCAGGTACCCACAAGGCTTACAGATCAGCCTGGAGACTTTGGGTTCATTGGTGCTCTCAACGATCTCTGGATCCCGTTCGAGCATCTATCTCCCATATCCTAAATTTTCTTTCAGAATCCTTTGACTCAGGCAAAGCCTACAGAACTATAAATCTGTATCGCTCTGCCATTTCGGCAGAGCACGAACACATCAATTCTCTCCCAATTGGTAAGCACCCTCTTATATGTAGATTATTGAATTGAATTCGCCTCAAAAGACCTCCTCGTCCTAAATATGAATACACCTGGGACGTCTCCCTAATTCTCAATCTCTTTTCTTCTTGGGAAGATAATGATCTCCTTCCCTTGAAATTACTTTCGATTAAACTTACAGTACTTCTTTGCCTCATTTCTATAAAGAGAGTTTCAGATGTCAAAGCTCTAGATATTTCAAATAGATCCTTTTCTCCCCACGGGGTTCATTTTGCTATTTCCCGACGTACAAAAACCAATATCCATTCGGTCTTCTATCCCACCTTCATTAACCATCCCAAACTTTGTGTAGTTAGATGCCTAAAATCTTACGAACATAAAACATCTTCTCTTCGTAATGACTCTCTCCCCCAATTACTCATATCTTATTATAAACCCCATCTTCCAGTTACATCAGTTACCTTAGCAAGATGGGTCAGGATAGCCATGGATATGGCTGGAATTGATACTTCCAAATTTGGAGCACACTCTACCCGAGGAGCTATGTCCACCAAAACCATTCAAAAAGGAGGATCTCTCTTTGATCTTCTTAAAGCAGCCAACTGGTCAACCGAACACAAATTTAAAACATTTTACTTCAGACCAGACACTCATGTCTCCATGTCTATTCTATAATGTATAATTTATTGCCTATGTTTTTATAGCTTTAAACTTGCAAATATTGGGAGCCTCCTGTCGGACATAAAATTGAAGATTTTCCTAGTTTTAATGACGGAAAATATAGATTTTATTAACGACAGGAGGCGAGCAATATCCCTCCCTATCATTTATATCCCTCCCTTATTATGATTTACCATTTTTATATTTTTCAGCATATTGATGATCTTCATCCCATATCCATGGACTACTCTTCGGAAGAATCCTTTCCGCTAAAAGTTTTTGATGACTCCATGTTCCAGTTCAAGATCTTCGTTTTCATCTAAGAGTCTTCAGTTTGATAGTCTGTTCGTTTCTTTCCGGAATTCTGGACTATGGTTTATTTTAATTGTTTATTACTTTGTCGCATCTCAGAAAGAGGGTGGGACTTAGCCTGCCTGGCTATTTATTACCTGTACTAAGAGTATGATTAGTGCACCTGTGATTACCTGTCATGCTTGGTTACACCTAAGTTTTCTTCTCTACAAACTTTCATTAACTGTTTCGCTGCTATGTGAGTTCAGTAAAGAAAGATAATGCAAATATTGCTCGCCTCCTGTCGTTAATAAAATCTATATTTTCCGTCATTAAAACTAGGAAAATCTTCAATTATTGAGCAACATTCTAATTTTTTGAAGAAAATACTGAAAAATCACAAACTTAACAGAAATAAGACTTTTTTATGCCAGCTTTCTAGTTGAAAGCATTGATAAACCCCCGTTTAGTGTCCGTAGTGAAAATGAATCTACTTATTCTCATGACTCATTTATCAGAGGTCTGAAAGGATTTTTCCCATCTCATTAAGTTATCCACTATGAACAGGATAGGGAATAACAAGCAGATCAGTGGGTGTCCAACTGCTGGGATCCTTGCCAATTCCGAGAATGAAGACATATTTGTACCTGGAATGAATGGTGCTGACCAAACCATTGTGTATGGGGCCACTGACCATTGCCTAACACTAAACTTGGCGGAGCATCTGACCTATCTGAACTTTTGACCTGTCTATACCACATGTTAAGTATTTTATTAAATGATTGTAGCGTTTTAAAGGGCCTAAGTGGCTGGATTTTTAGGGGACACTGTAGCTCAGTCACCCTATGCCAGTATTAACCCCTTAACGACGAAGGACGTATATGTACGTCCTCTGCCGACTCCTGCCATATGCCGCGGGGTCATGCGGTGTCCCCGCGTCATATCGGGTTGGTCCCAGTGGCTATCAACGGCTGGGACCTTTTCCCATAAAAAAAATAAAACAGTGTAAATAAAAATAAACATATGTGGTATCGCCGCGTGCGTAAATGTCCGAACTATAAAAATATATCGTTAATTAAACCGCACGGTCAATAGCGTACATGTAAAAAAATTCAAAAGTACAAAAAAGCTTATTTTTGGTCCCTTTTTAAACCATTAAAAAATGAATAAAAAGTGATCAAAAAGTCCGATCAAAACTAAAATGGTACCGATAAAAACTTCCAATCAAGGCGCATGCGCGCGGCTCACGGAGATGAAGCAGGTGATGTGAGCTCCGCGCCACTCGTGTCTTTATAGCCTTCTTAAGCTCCAAATCTCTGCTCCACAAAGCTGATCCACATACCAATCTACTCCTGAATATGCCCAGATCTGGAAGGAGGGGGTGCTCCGCAATTCGCAAGCTCTCTCACAGTCTATTCCTGACTTATTCCGCTCGGGGGCCCGCTCAAAGATGGCGGCGGAGCGGGATGCTTCCCCGCTGGGACTATCTGATGGGGAGGAGCCTGCTGCACCTTCAGACCTCACGCCAGCGGCCATGTTTCGCAACATCAAGAAAATGTTCCACTCGGCTCTGACTAAAGCAGTGGATGACTTCACATCTCAGCTGCAAGACTTGGGCAAGCGGGTCTCAGATAATGAAGCCAAGTTGGACGTGCTGGCTGATGCCGCCGAAGAAGACAGGAGGGACCTTGATGATCATTCGACCCAGCTGCGGGATCTGGAGCTGAAATGGGAGGACCTCGAGAACCACTCAAGGCGGGCTAACCTACGCATTCGTGGCCTTCCTGAACCTGATACAGATCTCACTAAAACGGTAACCTCTCTGTTTTTTGACCTTGCCCCCCAACTGGAGCCGGAGCTACTCAGGTTTGACCGCATCCACCGGGCCTTAGCCAAACCGAGGGGCCCTGACTTCCCCCGGGATGTGGTCTTAAAGCTGCACTACCCCAAGGTCCGCGATGTACTGCTGACCGCTGCCCGCAACCTAACGGTACTTCCTGGGATGCCTCCTTCGGTGCACCTGTACTCAGATTTGGCTCCCTCCACATTGGCCCGCCGCAGGGACTTTCGTCCGGTTACTTTGGCATTGCAGCGGGAACAGATAAAGTACAAATGGGGGTTTCCGTTCTCCCTGTCATTTCATCTGAAGGGGAAATCTTACACGGTACGCTCTTTACCTGATGCACAGGAGGTCCTGCTGCAGGCCCGCATACCCCTTGTGGACCTTCCATCCATGCCTCAAAAAGTGAATCATCCTTCCAGAGTATGGACCCCGGCGCCACGGGCTGGACGGGAACGGCCCCTCTCCCAGGAACCACGCCAGCCTACTTGAAGTCACCGTTCGGGACTCTTTGTGGGTTGTGTCCTACCTGCTACGTTTTACTCTGCCCGGGCCTCCATGTAACCCCTGTGGGACCCTCGATGGTGTTTGCGGCCCCCGGTTCCCCCCTTATTTTGCTGTGCCTGCATATGTGTTGGACCGAGGACCTGGGGACTTCCTTGCCCCATCTGCAACACATGTTGTTTTGCCCCTGACTTTTATGGGAAAATGGACGAGGCGACCTGGACCCTATTCACCTGGATTTTCTTTGTCCATGACTGCTCGCTGTTGCTTGCTTTCGAACTGCCTGTGTTTCCCTACTACTCATATGGGACCCCTGTCTTAGTGTGCAAGTCCCGATTCCCCCTTATCTTGACACGCTTGCCTGTATGCTGCGATGGATACCTGGGGACTTCTTACTGGAGCCTACAACGCCTGACCCTACCGCTGATGCCTTATATACTTTAGTCTGTACTGCTTGGACCTGGTCAGTCGGGCCTTTACCCTGTGTCACTACCTGCCCTTCTCTCATCCTCCTTCTCCTCTGCTTCTTTACCTTTTCCTACTCCCTTCACCTCTCCGGGCTCTCTGTTCTCTTTTTCTCTTGCTTAACCCCTTAATTCTCTGCCCTATGTTTTCTTTTTTGCCTTCTCCTCCTCCGCTTTCTCCCTTCCTCCTCCTATCTTGGCTTGGACTCCTTGCTTGGATCATCCATGTAATAGGCTAGACGTGAGTGGACTGATGTGCCTCATCTACCCCGGCTGGGGTGTGGGAAGTTCGATGGTTCTAGTGGTACTCTGGACCATCTTTCCTGAGTACAATTGTGTTCTTATTTGTATTGTTTTGTTTGTTTTTGTTTCTCTTGTTGTTTTAGGAGGGTCTCTATCTATGTACCTGTATTGCACTGCTGGAGATGTTCCTGGATCGGTCGTCGCCTTATGTAATGTATATCAGGAGGTGGCCCCTTCCTTTTTTGCCAACCTATTGCGCTCTATATTCTATTGCCTATGTGTAGAGTAATTTCTCATAATGTGAGGGGCTTTAATTCCTCCTCTAAAAGAAAGATGGCGTTCTTAGCTTACACCCGACTTAGGCCTGATATCATTTGTATACAAGAACCGCACTTTACTGTGTCCAGTTACCCTAACTTTTTCCATAAATCATATATGAGGGGGTATAGAGCGTCTTTCACTAGCAAGTGCAGGGGAGTTGCGTTTTTTTTACACAGCTCCCTCTGACTCGAGGTTTCCGACGCTAAATGCGATCCGGAGGGTCGCTACCTGATTATTTTGGGATCTTTGTATGGGAAGACAGTGTGTCTTATGAATACTTATGCCCCTACTGATAACCCTATTTTATTCTTTAAAGACATGTGCACCGCTCTTGGGTCCCTGACGTACGAGACCTTGATCTGGACTGGCGACTTTAATTTCGTATTTAATGGCAAGTTGGACCGATCTAATACGGTTCAGTTTCGTAGGTCGGGGACCCAACAGCGCCTGCTTTCTAACCTGTTCACTACACACTCCCTAGTAGATACTTGGAGAGAACATAACGGTACCAGTAGAGGATACACTTATTATTCCCCGGTTCAGTGTCACTATACGAGAATAGACTGGATATTGGTCAATGCTGCCACGGTACCCCAGCTACTTTACTCCCGCCATGTCCCCATGTCGTGGTCAGACCACGATGTGGTGTTGTCGGTCTTTAACTTTATGTCCCCCTTCACACTCGCTTATAGGTGGAGATTGAATGAATCACTATTGACTATGCCACGCATTAAGACCCAACTTTAATCTATCACTTCTTATTTCACTCAGAACAGCTCTCCTCAATCATCCCCTCATTGGACGTGGCTGTCTCATAAGGCCTATGTGCGAGGTCGCCTGATCTCTGTGGCAACGGGTTTGAAACGTGACAGAACAAGAGTTCAAGTGGCCTTGGAAGCCAAACTATCCAGGTTAGTTTTTGCCCACCAGCAGGACCCTACCCCCTATCTCTACAAATCTATTGTGGAGACCAGGTTGCAGCTGGATGCCCTACTCTCCACGAAGGTGGAAAAGGCTTTGAGATGGACTGGAGCGACATATTATAGACAGGCGAATAAGCCTGATAGACTGTTAGCTGCTATGCTCAAAAAAACATCCTCGTTCAATCGAGTCCATAGTGTTCAATTGAAGCCTGGCCTCCGCACTTCCCACCCCGACCGTATCTATGAAACTTTCTCTGCTTTCTATACTCACCTTTACTCAGCCCCTCCTCTTCCCAACTCTTTTTCCGCCTCTTTACATGCTTTTTTGTCCCCCCTGTCACTCCCTACTCTATCTGCTCTGGACCGGGAGGTACTGAATGGCCCCATCACGGCGGAGGAGGTAGAGCAAGCTATTGATCATCTCAAATTGGGCAAGTCCCCCGGCCCGGACGGATTTTCCTCTTCATACTTCAATACATTCTCTTCCCTGCTGATCCCCCATCTTGTCTCCTTCTTTAACTCCATAATGTCTGGTGCTACCCCCCCTTCTGAATTTCTCGATGCTTTGATCACTGTCTTATCTAAACCCTCTAAGGATCACTCTTTCCCCTCTAACTATCACCCTATCTCTCTTCTTAATGTTGACTCTAAGTTACTCACTTCTATCCTTGCTTCTAGACTTAATTCTTTCCTACCCTCCCTTGTCCACCAAGAGCAGGTGGGGTTCATTCCGGGCCGCCAAGTACCGGATAACATTAGGAAAATTCTAAATCTAATTAATTATTCTGATGTCACTAAAACTCCAATGTTGGCCCTTGCATTGGACATCGAAAAGGCCTTTGATACGGTTTCCTGGCCGTACTTATTTCAGGTGTTATCTAAGTTTGGCATCTCTGGTCCCTTTGTCCGCACATTGCAGAGCATTTACTCGACCCCGACAGCCTATCTCAAACTACCCTCTACGTCACCCTCCCCTATCTCGATAGGCCGAGGTACCCGACAGGGATGCCCCCTTTCGCCAGCGCTCTTTGCGCTGGTGATGGAACCCCTAGCAGTCGCTATTAGGGACAATCTTGACATTAAGGGGCTTACAGTGGGTACAACCGAATACAAAACTAACCTATTTGCTGATGATCTCTTATTGACGCTGACGAGTCCCCAGATTTCCCTTACTAATTTGACCTCGCTTTTGGATAAGTTTGCTGGGTTGCCGGGATTGAAAGTGAATGTGGCTAAGTCAGAGGTTATGTTCTGCAATGTTCCACCTGAGATGCGACATTTGATTTCCCTGAATTTTGGGTTCCATGACTCCTCACGGGGCTTTTCATATCTGGGGGTTACTCTTACTACGTCCCTCAAATCCCTGTATGTTGCTAATTATCCCCCACTCTTTCACTCTATTAGAGGGGACTTAACAAGATGGTCATTCCCTCATATCTCTTTGGTGGGCCGCATAAATGTTTTTAAGATGGTTATTCTGCCCCATGTCCTTTACCTGTTTCGTTTCCTCCCCATCCCGGTGGTGAAGAGGGACGTGTGCTCTCTCCAACGTGCCTTATTCCATTACATCTGGAATGGCCGTCGCCCCCGGATTAATAGGACAGCTATGCATTATCATAAAAGAATGGGTGGGCTTTCTGTTCCATGCCTGATGAAATACTATTATGCAGCCCGATTGGCCCAACTTGCCCTTACACATGCGGTACGGGGTGCTCCTAGGTGGGTGGCTCTGGAGGAATCTCTAATCTGTCCCTATTCTATCTCGGCTTTGATGTGGTCCTCTTGTCCTGTTGCAACCCTTCTCCCCTCTAAAGCGCAAATTACTTTATTCTCTCTGTCTCTTTGGCGCTCGGTCCGCTTAAAATTTTTCTTACAATCCTCGTTCCCTCCCATCCTTCCCTTTCTTTCTAATCCCGCTTTTCAGCCTGGCATTTCTACTGCTCCCTTTTCATGGTGGCACACTGCTAAATTGACTAGACTATATGACCTGCTGGTGGGCAAACAACTGATTACTCTGGCACAGCTATATTCTATACATCATCTCCCCCCTGGGCAGCACTTTCGTGCTCTACAGGTTTTATCATTTTACTCCTCTCTGGGCCCTGGAGGCTTTAGGGTGGACACCACTTTTTACGAAGCAGCCTTGCTGTACAGCCCTACACTGCCGGGCCTGCTTTCTAGAATTTATGCACATTTGAACGCAGACACCAAATTACGCTTCATGGAGGCCTGGGAGCATGACCTGAATGTCACCCTCACATTGCCCCAGTGGCACGCATGCTGTACGGCTGTCAGCAGGGGCAGCTGGCAAGTCTCCTTAATGGAGACTTCGATCAAGATTCTGCATACAGTCTATATGGTTCCCTCCAGACTGCATTCAATTTATCCCTCGGTCTCTCCCCCTGTGCTTTAGGGGGTGTCGAGTTGTTGGTTCTATGCACCATATTTGGTGGAGCTGTCCACAGGTGGCGCGGTTATGGAGGCAGATCCATGTAGTATTGAAGAACCTGTTTGGTGATCGCATGCCCTGTTCCCCTTCCTTTTGTCTCTTAAGTAATAAACCTAGCAGGATGCCGTTCCGTACATTTCAGATGGCTCAGTTCATTCTTATGGCCACCAGGATACATATAGCTGCACAATGGAAATCCCCATCTTTGTCATTTCATAAGGTTATTGACAAGGTTAACTATATCATGCTGTGTGAAAAGTTATCAGCCATCCGTGAGAGTAGAGTAGAATGTTTTGATAAGTTGTGGGAGGCATGGCTGCTTTCTCCTTATTGTCCTTCTATGTAAACATGCCTTTCTCTCTATTGATTGGGGGAAGGTGATGACCTCCATGTTTTACAATAGGCTGGGGTTCCCTTTGTGGCGACAACCGATCCAACCATTATCATTCTTACCTGTTTTCCTCCTATATATGCATTATGATTCCAGTGCAATTATTATTGTATGCTGATCAGATATTTCCTCCTAGTTATGTGTTGTGACTGTTCTATTTGTTACCATGTAATACACCGCCCATACGGGCGTTCATACCTACCATTTACATCCTGTATATTGCTACCAGCTCTTTTCAATAAAAGACTCATGGTTTGACTGTTAAAAACTTACAATCACGGCGCAAAAAATGAGCCCTCATACCATCCTGTACGTGGAAAAATAAAAAAGTTATAGGGGTCAAAAGAGGACATTTTTAAACGTATACATTTTCCTGCATGTAGTTATGATTTTTTTCCGAAGTACGACAATATCCAACCTATATAAGTAGGGTATCATTTTAACCGTATGGACCTACAGAATAATGATAAGGTGTCATTTTTATATAAATATGCACTGCATAGAAATGGAAGCCCCCAAAATTTACAAAATGGCGTTTTTCTTTGATTTTGTCGCACAATGATTTTTTTTCACGTTGCGCCGTGAATTTTTGGGTAAAATGACTAATGTCCCTGCAAAGTAGAATTGGTGATGCAAAAAATAAGCTATAAAATGGATTTTTAGGTGGAAAATTTTAAGGGTTATGATTTTTAAAAGGTAAGGAGGAAAAAACGAAAGTGCAAAAACTGAAAAACCCTGCGTCCTTAAGGGGTTAATCATTCATGGTACAGTGATAATATTTGATCTTGCTATAATACTATATAAGAGCACAGTGTTTTCTTTACTGTTATTTACTTTAGCATCAATTTGTCCCTTACAACTGAGTGATCTGTGAATGTATTCATTTAAATTTGCTTTGGACTACCCTCTATTCAGTCGCTGTTCGGGATACTGTGAAATCACGGTGTCCCAAACAGCTTGAAGGACACCAGGAGGATCCTTACCTGCTTCCTGCATGTTCGATCGCCGAATGATTGCTCCGTGCCTGAGGTCCAGGCACGAGCAATCGAGCGGCGATAACACTGATCAATGCCATGTTAATGCATGGCAGTGATCAGTGTAGGAAATCAGTGTGTGCAATGTTATAGCCCCCTATGGGGGCTATAACATTGCAAAAAAAATAAAAATAAAAATAGTTAATAAATGTGATTTAACCCCTTCCCTAATAAAAGTCAGAATTCCCTAATAAAAAATAATAAATAATAATAAAAATAATAATAAAAAATTTAAATAAACATATGTGATATCGCCGCGTGCCTAAATGTCCGAACTATAAAAATATATTGTTAATTAAGACGCACGGTCAATGGTGTACATGTAAAAAAAAATTCAAAAGTCCAAAATAGCGTATTTTTGGTCACTTTTTATACCATAAAAATTTTTTATAAAAAGCAATCAAAAAGTCCAAACAAAACAAAAATGGGACCGATAAGAATTTCAGATCACGGTGCAAAAAATTAGCCCTCATACTGCCCCGTAGGTGGAAAAATAAAAAAGTTATAGGGGTAAAAAGATGACATTTTTAAACATATACATTTTCCTGCATGTTTTTATGATTTTTGGTCCAGAAGTACAACAAAATAAAATCTATATATGTAGGGTATCATCGTATGGACCTACAAAATAAAGATAAGGTGTCCTTTGTACTGAAAAGTGCACTGCCTAGAAACGATAGTCCCCAAAAGTTACAAAATGGCGTTTTTTACTTCATTTTTGTCGCACAATGATTTTTTCTTCCATGTCGGGAATATTTTGGGAAAAATTACTAATGCCACTGCAAAGTAGAATTGGTGTTGCAAAAAATAAGACATAAAATGGATTTTTAGGTGGAAAATTTAAAGGGTTGTGATTTTGAAAAGGTAAGGAGGAAAAAAGGTGCAAAAACGGAAAAAAGGCTATGTCCTTAAGGGGTTAACCCCTTAAGGACCCAGGGTTTTTCCGTTTTTGCATTTTCATTTTTTCCTCCTTACCTTTAAAATATCATAATTCTTTAAATTTTTCACCAAAAAATCCATATGATGGCTTATTTTTTGTGCCACCAATTCTACTTTGTAATGACATCAGTCGTTTTACTCAAAAATCTACGGCGAAACGGAAAAGAAATCATTGTGAGACAAAAAAAAATTTTAAACGCCATTTTGTAAATTTTGGTGGCTTCAGTTTCTACACAGTATATTTTTCGGTAAAAATGACACCTTCTCTTTATTCTGTAGGTCCATACGGTTAAAATGACACCCTACTTATGTAGGTTTGGATAGGGGATAAGATGTCTTAGGGCCGGAGTACCCCTTTAACTCCTTAAGGGCTCAGCCCATTTGGGCCTTAAGAACTCAGACAATTTTATTTTTACGTTTTTGTTTTTTCCTCCTCGCCTTCAAAAAATGTTAACTCTTTTATATTTTCATCCACAGACTAGTATGAGGGCTTGTTTTTTGTGTGACCAGTTGTCCGTTGTAATGCCATCACTCACTTTAACATAAAATGTATGGCGCAACCAAAAAAATACTATTTGTGTGGGGAAATTAAAAAGAAAACTGCAATTTTGCAAATTTTCGAAGGTTTTGTTTTCACGCCGTACAATTTACGGTACAAATGACATGTGTTCTTTATTCTTTGGGTCAATAAAATTTTAATGATACCCATGATAATATACTTTTCTATTAGTGTTGTGGTTAAAAAAAAATCGCAAACTGTTTAACCAAATTAGTACGTTTAAAATCCCCCTTTTTTGAAGACCTATAACTTTTTCATTTTTCAGTATAAGCGGCGATATGAGGGCTCATTTTTTGCACCGTAATCTGTACGTTTTATTGATACCATATTTGCTTATATAAAACTTTTAATACTTTTTTTATAAAATTTTTGGGGAATAAAAGGTTAAAAAAAAAAGCAGCTATTTTGGACTTTTTTTTTTTTATGTTCACGCCTTTCACCGTACGGTATCATTAAAATTTTATTTTAATAGTTGAGATATGTACACACTTGGCAATACCAAATATATATATAAAAAAAAATTACACTTTTGGGGGGGTGAAATAAGGAAAATGGGACAATTTATGTTTTTATTTGGGGAGGGGGTTTTTCACATATTATTTTAGTTTTATTTTTTACTTTTTTTTACTTTTATTTTTACACTTTAACCTCTTAAGGACCCATGACGTATGCATACGTCATGAGTCCCGGTCCTGCGATATAACGCGGGGTCACACGGTGACCCCGCATCATATCGCGGCGGGCCCGGCGTCATAGTGAAGCCGGGACCCGCCTCTAATAGCGCGCGGCACTGATCGCAGTGCCGCGCGCTATTAACCCTTTAGCCGCGCGCTCAAAGCTGAGCCGCGCGGCTAAAAACAAAAGTAAAAGTGCCTGGCTAGCTCAGGGAGCTGTTCGGGATCGCCGCGGTATAATCGCGGCATCCCGAACAGCTGTAGCACAGGAGGAGGTCTTCTTACCTTCTCCTGTGCTGTCCGATTGCCGAATGAATGCTTCAAGCCTGAGATCCAGGCTTGAGCATTCAATCGCCGAAAACACTGATTGATCCATTCCTATGGAGATGGATCAATCAGTGTAAAAGATCAGTTAATGCAATGTTATAGCCCCTTATGGGAGATATAATGTTGCATAAGAAAAGTGTAAAAAAATCATTAACCCTTTCAATTATCCCTTCCCCTAATAAAAGTTTGAATCACCCGGCATTTCCAAAAATAAAAAAAACATTATGTAAATAATAATAAAAATAAACATATGTGGTATCGCCGCGTGCGGAAATGTCCGATTTATAAAAATATACTGCTTTTTAAACCGCTCGTTCAATGGCGTACGCGCAAAAAAATTCAAAAGTCCAAAATAGCGCATTTTTGATCACTTTTTATACCACAAAAAAGTGAATAAAAAGTGATCAAAAAGTCTGATCAGAGCAAAAATGGTACCGCTAAAAACTTAAGATGACGGCGCAAAAAATGAGTCCTCAAAGCGCCCTGAACACAGAAAAATAAAAAGTTATAGGGGTCAAAAGATGACAATTTTAAACGTATAAATTTTCCTGCATGTATTCATGATTTTTTTCGGAAGTGATACAAATTCAAACCTATACAAGTAGGGTATCATTTTAACCATATGGACCTACAGAATAAAGATAAGGTATCATTTTTGACATAAAATGTACTGCGTAAAAATAGAAGCCCCCAAAACTTACAAAATAGTGTTTTTTCATCAATTTTGTCGCACATTGATTTTTTTTCCCGTTTCACCGTAGATTTTTGGGTAAAATGACTAATGTCATTACAAAGTAGAATTAGTGATGCAAAAATTAAGCCATTATATATAATTTTAGGTGAAAATTTTTAAGAGTTATGATTTTTTAAAGTTAAGGAGGAAAAATTGAAAATGAAAAAACGGAAAAAGCCCGGGTCCTTAAGGGGTTAATAGTACCCATAGGGGACTATTTATAGCAATCATTTGATTGCTAATACTGTTCAGTGCTATGCATAGGACATAGCACTGATCAGTGCTCGATCGCAGACCAAAGCAGAAGACCCAAGGAAGGCAGCAGAGGCAGGTGAGGGGATCTCCGGCTTCCATGCGGGATGATCGGATCGCCGCGGCAGCGCTGTGGGCGTTCCGATCATCCATTCAAAGTACCACGATGCTGCAGATGCCGTGATTTGTATTGATCACAGCATCTGAGGGGTTAATGGCGGACATCCACGCGACCACTATCAGCAGCCGTGACTTGCCTGGTCACCCTACCTACTTGGATGGACTTTAGGACATCACTATTTGTAGCCCTCAGTTGATGTTGTCCAGTGACATAAAGCTCAGAGTTAAAATACTTTTATTTACTGGTTTCATACACTTTCTGCACACGGTCCACTTTCTGTGCTCAATACACCTTTTTCCACATGGTCTACCTTTTGCACACTGTCCACCTCCTTTACACAGTACACCTTTTGCACATGGTTCACATTTTGCACACAGTCCAACTTCTGCACACCTCCACCTTTTGCACTCAAGGCACTGTATAGGGAGAGCTAATCAACTTTATTGGATTATCTCCCAGACTCACTGTCACCTGTATTGTCTTTGTCACGATGCCGGCTGGCAGGAGGTGGATCCTCTGTGCCAGAGAGGGATAGCGAGGACCGTGCTAGTGGACCGGTTCTAAGACACTACTGGTTTTCACCAGAGCCCGCCGCAAAGCGGGATGGTCTTGCTGCGGCGGTAGTGACCAGGTCGTATCCACTAGCAACGGCTCACCTCTCTGGCTGCTGAAGATAGGCGCGGTACAAGGGAGTAGGCAGAAGCAAGGTCGGACGTAGCAGAAGGTCGGGGGCAGGCGGCAAGGTTCGTAGTCAGGGGAGATAGCAGAAGTTCTGGTACACAGGGTTTAAACACACAAAACGCTTTCTCTAGGCACAAGGGCAACAAGATCCGGCAAGGAAGTGCAAGGGAGGAGGTTAGATATAGTCAGGGACCAGGTGGGAGCCAATTAAGCTAATTGGGCCAGGCACCAATCATTGGTGCACTGGCCCTTTAAGTCTCAGGGAGCTGGCGCGCGCGCGCCCTAGAGAGCGGAGCCGCGCGCGCCAGCACATGACAGCAGGGGACGGGAACGGGTAAGTGACCTGGGATGCGATTCGCGAGCGGGCGCGTCCCGCTGTGCGAATCGCATCCCCAACGGCCATGACAGAGCAGCGCTCCCGGTCAGCGGGACTGACCGGGGAGCTGCAGGGAGAAAGACGCCGTGAGCGCTCCGGGGAGGAGCGGGGACCCGGAGCGCTAGGCGTAACAGTACCCCCCCCCTTAGGTCTCCCCTTCTCTTTATCGGGTAACTGCCTCCCCTGGGATGAGGACACCGGGAAAGGATGGAGGGATTCCTCAACGGCAGGCAGAACCGCAGGAGTAGGAATGGGGAGAGAGGGCAGAGGGCGAGACCTGGCACGGGGCAGTGTGACACCAGGACGAGGGCCATGAGGGGACACAGAAGCTTGCCTGATGGAACTGGGAGGGGGGGAGGGGCATTTCCTGTGGCAGGCAGAGTCCTTAATGACCTTAGGGGGACCGGATACAGGAGGAACCACAGGGTCACGGCAGGGAGTACTGGGAACCGGTTGAAGGCAGTCCTTGGAACAAGAGGGACCCCAACTCTTGATCTCCCCAGTGGACCAATCCAGGGTTGGGGAATGGTGTTGAAGCCAGGGTAGTCCAAGGAGAACTTCAGAAGAGCAATTAGGAAGGACAAAAAATATAATCTCCTCGTGATGAGGTCCGATGCACATTAGGAGGGGCTCCGTGCGGTAACGCACGGTGCAATCCAACCTGGCTCCGTTGACCGCGGAAATGTGGAGTGGCTTGACAAGACGGGTCACCGGAATGCGGAATTTATTCACAAAGGACTCCCGAATAAAATTCCCAGAAGCTCCAGAGTCCAGGCAGGCCACGGCTGAGAGGGGAGAGCTGGCTGAAGTGGAAATCCGAACAGGTACCGTGAGACGTGGAGAAGCCGACTTGGCATCAAGAGACGCCACACCCACGAGAGCTGAGTGCGAGCGTGCGTTTCCCAGACGTGGAGGACGGATTGGGCAATCCACCAAAAAATGTTCAGTACTGGCACAGTACAGACAAAGATTCTCTTCCTTACGGCGATTCCTCTCTTCCAGGGTCAGGCGAGACCGATCCACTTGCATGGCCTCCTCGGCGGGAGGCCTAGGCGCAGATTGCAGTGGAGACTGTGGGAGAGGTGTCCAGAGATCTAAGTCTTTTTCCTGGCGGAGCTCTTGATGCCTCTCAGAAAAACGCATGTCAATGCGAGTGGCTAGATGAATGAGTTCATGCAGGTTAGCAGGAGTCTCTCGTGCGGCCAGAACATCTTTAATGTTGCTGGATAGGCCTTTTTTAAAGGTCGCGCAGAGAGCCTCATTATTCCAGGATAGTTCAGAAGCAAGAGTACGGAATTGTATGGCGTACTCGCCAACGGAGGAATTACCCTGGACCAGGTTCAGCAGGGCAGTCTCAGCAGAAGAGGCTCGGGCAGGTTCCTCAAAGACACTTCGAATTTCCGAGAAGGAGTGTACAGAGGCAGTGACGGGGTCATCGCGGTCCCAGAGCGGTGTGGCCCATGACAGGGCTTTTCCAGACAGAAGGCTGACTACGAAAGCCACCTTAGACCTTTCAGTAGGAAACTGATCCGACATCATCTCTAAGTGCAAGGAACATTGCGAAAGAAAGCCACGGCAAAACTTAGAGTCCCCATTAAATTTGTCCGGCAAGGACAGGCGGAGGCTAGGAGCGGCCACTCGCCGCGGAAGGGGTGCTGGAGTTGGCGGAGGAGATGGTTGTTGCTGCTGTAGCTGCGACTGTACTTGCTGTAGTTGTGACTGGAGTTGCTGTGTCATGGTGGTCAAGTACGACAGCTGGTGATCTTGTTGCGCTATCTGTTGCGACTGCTGGGCGATCTGACGAGCTTGCTGGGCGACCAGCGTAGGGAGGTCAGCGACAACTGGCAGAGGAACTTCAGCGGGATCCATGGCCGGATCTACTGACACGATGCCGGCTGGCAGGAGGTGGATCCTCTGTGCCAGAGAGGGATAGCGAGGACCGTGCTAGTGGACCGGTTCTAAGACACTACTGGTTTTCACCAGAGCCCGCCGCAAAGCGGGATGGTCTTGCTGCGGCGGTAGTGACCAGGTCGTATCCACTAGCAACGGCTCACCTCTCTGGCTGCTGAAGATAGGCGCGGTACAAGGGAGTAGGCAGAAGCAAGGTCGGACGTAGCAGAAGGTCGGGGGCATGCGGCAAGGTTCGTAGTCAGGGGAGATAGCAGAAGTTCTGGTACACAGGGTTTAAACACACAAAACGCTTTCTCTAGGCACAAGGGCAACAAGATCCGGCAAGGAAGTGCAAGGGAGGAGGTTAGATATAGTCAGGGACCAGGTGGGAGCCAATTAAGCTAATTGGGCCAGGCACCAATCATTGGTGCACTGGCCCTTTAAGTCTCAGGGAGCTGGCGCGCGCGCGCCCTAGAGAGCGGAGCCGCGCGCGCCAGCACATGACAGCAGGGGACGGGAACGGGTAAGTGACCTGGGATGCGATTCGCGAGCGGGCGCGTCCCGCTGTGCGAATCGCATCCCCAACGGCCATGACAGAGCAGCGCTCCCGGTCAGCGGGACTGACCGGGGAGCTGCAGGGAGAAAGACGCCGTGAGCGCTCCGGGGAGGAGCGGGGACCCGGAGCGCTAGGCGTAACAGTCTTCATTGACCCTTCCCCCTGTGATGTCCTTCCTATAAAAGAAGACACTTGTTCCACAATAAAGAGTTGTGATTTTATACCTGAAGACTGGTGTTGCCTGGTTCTCTGGGTACAAGGATGCAATTATCTCTATTTCTGCCTGGGGATATTGCCTGTGATATGCTGGGGGCTTGTCATCCGGAAGGAGAAGTCACTTTTGGCGGAGTCAGTCCGTCACACCAAGTCCCTGCAGTACCTAGGAGTCCAAGTTCCTGCCCACTTACCTGACGCATACCTTCTTAACTATCCCCCCTTGCCCTAACTTATCAAATCGGATTTTGCCAGATGGGAGCGAAGTGATTTTTCATGGCTAGGACACATTAATATCCTTAAAATGAAAGTTCTCCCCATCTTCTATACTTATTTTCCGCAATCCCGACACACCTCCCTCGCCCATTTTTCCAGGACCTCGCTAGGCTCCTCTCTGGCTTTGTCTGGTCACACACACCCTCGGTTGGCATGGCACATCTTAATCCGAAGGAAGTCAGAGGGTGGCCTTGCACTGCCGGACTGCCTCTCCTACGACCTGTCCACTGTGTTTACTCGAGTGCTAGATAGTTTCCACCACCATAGGACAAAACAACGGGTACACCTGGAATGCTCATCCGCAGGCATTGACCCGAAATCCCTGCTCTGCCTCCCGACTCAAGACCTCCCCAAGATCTGCCCTGTCGACCCTGCCACTGATCTTACACGCCAATGCCATTGCGTATAACTCATACATGAGAAACACTGCCTTTCTCCTTCCAAATGGACCCCTGACTCCGGTATTTGGCATTAAAGCTTTTGCTCCAGCTCCTGGGTCACGACAGGAGTAATGGTTTGTCATTCTCCTCTCTTCTCTCCATGTCCTCATTAAAATCTCCATCTGACATTTTACAGGATAAATCCCTCTCTCCTTCCTTCTGTTTCCAATACATGCAACTACGCCATTTCTATCCACCCTCAACTTACACCGCCAGCTTACAACCTTTGAGCTGCTATGTGCCTCTGCAGCGCCAGTCCACCGCCTGGTGAGTGTGCTGTATGGCCTTCTGTTAGACCATTACCATAACACACCCTCTCGGCTAGACTGGGAGCGTGAACTGGGTGGTGCGTTCACTGACCAGGAATGGGACATAGCTGTGGCTCTGTGTCACAAAACCTTCATTTCTTGTAAGGCACAGGAGGAAAACTACAAGATACTCATCAGATGGTACAGAGTACCAACCCTCCTCTCTCGTATATATACCCATCCCTCCCGGTTGTGTGCTAGCGCTGTGGTTCCACTCGCTGTGGTTCCACCTTTTCATCTTGGGTCCAGGAAGTGTCCCATCTCTACAGGATGGAGGAATTCATAGCGGATTCCTATGGAAATTCAACCAAACATTTTACACTTTGGCGTTCATGGATAGAATTAATCTCCTCACCTGAGTTTAGGGATCTCCCCCCCCCCCCCCCCAGCTCCACCCTTGGCCCCATAGACCATCCATCTCCTTCTACAGCCTCTTCACGCGCAGTCTCTCCCCTGCCCTCTATACCCTCTATCCCCTTTTCTCCCCAATACTGCCATGGTCTCTTCGACTGGAGATCCGAACAAGTCCTGTTTTTCTTCTTTTTCTCCCCTTCCTTATTTTCCAGTGCACCCCCCCTTACCTCCCCCCCCCCTTCTTCCTAATGAGGCTCCATCCCTGGCATTAACACATGGTTTATCTACATTGACACCGATATTGCTAGTGCCCTGAGTTTGAGACCATTCTGGTCCCAATGCCTTTTTCACTCTTTCTGCCTCATGACCATTTTTCTACATGTAACTGTTTGGTATGCACATTTGTCAAAGTTTCTACTTTCCAAAAAAAAAAAAAAGTAATTTACAAATCTGTTTAAGTACCAGGACGCAAGGGTGTACCTGTACGCCCCTTAGTCCTAAAGGGGTTTAAAAAAACAAACTACATACACATTTATACCCAATTAGCTAAATTCACAGGAAACAGCTTGTGACAATTACTGAAAACTTCCACTGAATTATGATTCCTCTTATTTATAGGATTCTTTAGCCATTAAGGCAATGTTCACTGTAACCCATATACTCCACAACCAAAAAAAAGGACTCTGTTAAAGGTGAACCAACTAAGTGAAAACTATTTAAACAAAATTGCAGTAGGGAGACTTTATTAGCACATTAGAATAAAAGATTTGTCTTTACACAACAGGGTAAGAAGATGCCACATATCTTTTGCCATTTCCATATGATGAGTTGGCCCATGTGTATGTTTGTATTTTAAGAGTCTTTCCACCCATATTAAGAGTGCACCTAAAACATTAAATAAGACAATTTAGTGAGTGTAGAAATGCAAATGCGTATCATAATATCCATATAAAAATGATGAGACACAATGTACTCACAGACTATCAGGACGTGTAATGTAACACAGAGTGTACACTCCCATATCAAACTCTGGGCTGGTTCCTAAGAACATCGATCCCAAGGATTTAAGGTATGTACCCCATTTGAACTGAAATCCGTATACATCTGGATAACCTGTCCACTAAAAAAAAAAAAAAGAAAAAAAAAAGCAGAATAACCAGTGAGACATGTTCACATTGTACATGTAGATGAAAGAAGGTTTCACCATCATCAAAGACAGAGATTCTTTACTGTAAGAGCACAGAGACTATGAAACTTTCTGCCACATGATATAGTGATGTCAGACTTAATAAACAAGTTCAGGCCTGAATGTTTTTCTGGAAAAATATAATATTACAGGTTATGGATACTGGATTTATGTGGATAAAACGTTGATCGAGGGTCTTACTCTGATCGCCATATTGAAGTTAGGAAGGAATTGTTCCTCTGATATGGGGCAATAGGCATCTGCTCTTTTGCCTTCCTCTGAATCAACACAGTAGGGTTTTAGGTTGAACTTGATGGACTCTTACTATGTTAACGTAGGTCTTTGTGGGGTTTGGTTCTATTCCTTTTTCTGAAATGGTGCAATACCAAATCAAAGTACAAAGTATTTCAATGGAATTGCAAAACCAAGCTATTATTCACTTTAACAAGATTGAAATGTAATTTATAATGTCTGGTCGAGAAAAGTGCTGTTTCAGGGAAAAACTAACGTTATTTTGGTATAAAGTGTTTTTGATATTACAGGGCTCGCAAAGAGAATTGTTTTTAAAAGGCATTTGCTATACTATAACAGAAAACTATGTAAAGTAGTGGATCAGGAGTATCAACAGACGTTAAGTACTTACTGGGCCATCTGCACTGTAACTCAGATAGTTGAGCTCTCCTTTCTTTTCAAGCAGGTAGAACTGGACCCAACTGTGGAATCCAGATATTTTCCCACCGTGGATTTCACCTTTGTACAAGAAAGCACCAGTCAATAACATGTTTCTTATAAAATGAGGAATGTAATACTAAAGATGTGCTTGAGATACATAGGATAATACTGAAACTGACAATGAGGTGAATTCATCAAGCTATTTAGAATCTTTTTTCAGTCTAAAATTGTCACACCAAAAGTCTCAATCACTTCCCCTGCAACTTTTGTGCGACTTTTGCTATTGATCATTTTTGAAAGTTAACTACCATTTGCAGTGCTTTAGACTAGTTTTATGTAGTGGGCACTGATTCACTATCTGCAACTTTTCTTTGAAAGTCTCCAAAAAGTCACAGCGGACGACTTTTAGACGCAAACTTACACTATTTAACTTCAGCCCTGGAAAGCAGTCTAAATGGGTGGCATAAGTATAGGAACCGGGGGCTGGGAAGGGGGAACACATTCCCCCCGATGAATTCACTCGGTTTTGGTCCTCAAATGACATCCCTCATGTTAATATAATATATGGTACAGTCGTCCCGCAACATACGATGGTAATCCGTTCCAAATGGACCATCGTTTGTTGAAACCATCGTATGTTGAGGGATCCGTGCAATGTAAAGTATAGGACAGTGGTCTACAACCTGCGGACCTCCAGATGTTGCAAAACTACAACACCCAGCATGCCCAAACAGCCAATGGCTGTCCGGGCATGAAGGGAGTCGTAGTTTTGCAACATCTGGAGGTCTGCAGGTTGAAGATCACTGGTATTGGAGGTTATACTCACATGTCCCCGCCGCTCTGGATCGTCACTGCTCGTCACCGCTGCCCTGGATGTCGCCTTCCATGGCTGCCGCCGCGTCCCCGGGGTGTCCCCGACGCTCTGGCAAGGCCTCTGCTTCCCCGGCATCCTCGCTCTCCGTCGCCGCCATCACGTCGCTACACACGCCGCTCCTATTGGATGACGGGACGGTGTGCGCAGCGACATAATGACGACGAAGGAGAGCGCCGACGATGCAGGGGATCCTGAAGAAGACGCACCAGAGCCCCGAGGACAGGTAAGTGATCGTCAGCGGACCACACGGGGCACTGTAAACGGCTATCCAGTAGCAGCTGCAGCAGTCTGCGCTGCCAGATAGCCGTTTATGTGATGGCCCCAACATACAAAAGCATTGTATGCTGATGCTACCTTCAACATGCGATGGCCTCTGAGAGGCCATCGTATGCTGAAATGATCGTATGTCGGGGCCATCGTAGGGCGGGGGGTCACTGTACATAGATTGCATGGATCAGTGTTAACAGCTGTCCTTTGCTACAGCCTAAAATGGCTTCCTACAGCCTAGGAGCGAAGACCAAATGGAGGAGAGGCAGGTATATGGCTTCACTTAAGCTGATCGGGACAACGTGATTTCACTGCAGTTGTCTCGATCAGCTTCCCTGAGCTACCGGCATGGTGATATCCAAAATTTTAGACTCCTTGATCAAGTGTGATCACAAGGTCTAAAGGGTTAATGCAGGACATCTGCCGATAGCCAATGCCCGGCATTAAAAACAGAACATGGCAGTTCAGGAGCTGGTAAATAGCTTACTTTTAGACACCACGATTAAGTGTGATTGCGGTGTCTAAAGGTTTAATCCCGGACAGCGGCCAATAGCCGATGTCCGGCATTTGGCACCGTGCATGGCAGTTGGGGAGGAGGTGAAGGGCATCCCTGGTCCTTAAGGGGTTTCAAAAGGCAGAACAATTTAAATATATATGGCAGACCATGAGAGATCTGTTACTCACCCTGCCTCATATACACCAGACAGAACAGGCAGGAAAAATAGGAGGACTCGTAGGTAATGTTCCCGTGCACCAAATTCATCAAGTGGCGTGCGACTTTTTAATGAATTTGGCGCACGAAGGTGTAATCAAACGTGACTTTTTCCCTCTAAGATAGAACAAATACTAGAAAACAATTAATGAATTCCCTTAAATATGTTTTACTTGTGATGTCACCAACTCTTCCTTCCAGTGACGCAGCGTATACCAGGATAGGTATCATAATCTTTTGGCCCAAAAGACAGGTACCTCACTCGAAGAAGAACCGGTGGCACCACAGGTCATGTGTCGTGCCCTCACAGTGGAGAGCGGGCACATTTATGAAAGTGTATATAAAATACTTATTAGATGTGAACAGCCAGGTAGAAATTATCATTAACCCCTTAAGGACTCAGGGTTTTTCCGTTTTTGCACTTTCGTTTTTTCCTCCTTACCTTTTAAAAATCATAACCCTTTAAATTTTCCACCTAAAAATCCATATTATGGCTTATTTTTTGCGTCGCCAATTCTACTTTGCAGTGACATTATACCCAAAAATGCACGGCGAAATGGAGAAAAAAATCATTGTGCGACAAAATCGAAAAAAAACGCCATTTTGTAACTTTTGGGGGCTTCCGTTTCTACGCAGTGCATATTTCGGTAAAAATTACACCTTATCATTATTCTGTAGGTCCATACGGTTAAAATGGTACCCTACTTATATAGGTTTGATTTTGTCGCACTTCTGGAAAAAATCATAACTACATGCAGGAAAATTTATACGTTTAAAAATGTCATCTTCTGACCCCTATAACTTTTTTATTTTTCCATGTACAGGGCGGTATGAGGACTCATTTTTTGGGTCTTGATCTGAAGTTTTTATCGGTATGATTTTTGTTTTGATCGGACTTTTTGATCACTTTTTATACCACATATGTAAATTTTTTATTTTTATTATGGGAAAAGGGGGGTGATTCAAACTTTTATTAGGGAAGGGGTTAAATGACCTTTATTAACACTTTTTTTTAAAATTTTTTTGCAGTGTTATAGGTCCCATAGGCACCTATAACACTGCACACACTGATCTCCTATGCTGATCACTGGCGTGTATTAACACGCCTGTGATCAGTGTTATCGGCGCTTGACTGCTCCTGCCTGGATCTCAGGCACGGAGCAGTCATTCGCCGATCGGACACCGAGGAGGCAGGTAAGGGCCCAACCGTTGTCCGGTCAGCTGTTCGGGACGCCGCGATTTCACCGCGGCGGTCCCGAACAGCCCGACTGAGCAGCCGGGTCACTTTCACTTTAGAAGCGGCGGTCAGCTTTGACCACCGCTTCTAACGGGTTAATACCGCACATCGCCGCGATCAGCGATGTGTGGTATTAGCCGCGGGTCCCGGCCATTGATGAGCGCCGGGACCGACGCGATATGATGCGGGATCGCGCCGCGATCCCGCTTCATATCGCGGGAGCCGGCGCAGGACATAAATATACGTCCTGCGTCGTTAAGGGGTTACAAAAAAACCATTGAGGACTCGTTCACATAAGTGGATTTCTTTTCAAACCCGCAGCGAATCTCCTGCTAGGAGTTTGAAAAGGGACAGGGCCTCCATGCGCTTCCTGCAGCAGATTTTCACCAGCAGAATATCCGCTGTAGAAAATCGTCTGCAAACCCTATTGACTTCAATTGGGTCTGCAGCGGATTTTCAACAGCGGAGATTCCACTGGCGTAAATCTGCTGTGGGTAGCGCACTGAGGCCCCGTCCCTTTTCAAACTCGCAGCAGGAGATTCGCTGTGGGTTTGAAAAGAAATCCACTTGTGTGAACGAGCCCTAATTCTGACAACCACTTTGGTTTTATATACTACTGTGTAGCCATCACCTAACCGTCCTTAAACTTTTCCCCCTTATTGTTCACTTCCCAATATGACATGAGGGCCGCTCTAGGTGTTAAAGGCAAAATCTCAATTTTTACGAGCCATTTGATGCTTACAGCAGATGTAGGGAATCCTCTTTGAGACAACCACTTCAAGAGGTACTCCGGTGTAAAAAAAATGTTTTTAAATCAACTGGTGCCAGTAAGTTAAACAGATTTATAAATTACTTCTATTTAAAAAAAAATTATTCTTCCATTACTTATCAGCTGCTGTATGCTCCAGAGGGAGTTCTTTTCTTTTTGAATTTCTTTCTGTCTGACCACTGTGCTCTCTTTTGCCACCTTTGCCCATGTCAGGAACTGCCCAGAGTAGGTTGATTTAAAAAACAACAGTTAATTAAAAAAAATAATAATAATAAATTCCATCGGAGTACCCCTTTAACCCCTTAAGGACCAAGGACGTACCGGTACGTCCTTGGTCCTGCTCTTCTGATATAACGCGGGGTTACACAGTAACCCCGCGTCATATCACGGCGGGCCCGGCGTCATAGTGAAGCCGGGACCCGCCTCTAATAGCGCGCAGCGCCGATCGCGGCGCCGCGCGCTATTAACCCTTTGGCCGCGCGCTCAGAGCTGAGCCGCGCGGCTAAAAGTGAAAGTGAAAGTTCCCGGCTAGCTCAGTCGGGCTGTTCGGGATAGCCGCGGCTAATCGCGGCATCCCGAACAGCTGACAGGACAGCGGGAGGGCCCCTTCCTGCCTCCTCGCTGTCCGATCGCCGAATGACTGCTCAGTGCCTGAGATCCAGGCATGAGCAGTCATGCGGCAGAATCGTTGATCACTGGTTTCTTATGAGAAACCAGTGATCAACATAGAAGATCAGTGTGTGCAGTGTTATAGGTCCCTATGGGACCTATAACACTGCAAAAAAAAAGTGAAAAAAAAAGTGAATAAAGATCATTTAACTTCTCCCCTATTAAAAGTTTGAATCACCCCCCTTTTCCAATAAAAAAAAAACACAGTGTAAATAAAAATAAACATATATGGTATCACCGCGTGCGGAAATGTCCGAATTATAAAAATATATCATTAATTAAACCGCTCGGTCAATGGCGTGCGCGCAAAAAAATTCCAAAGTCCAAAATAGTGCATTTTTGGTCACTTTTTATATCAATAAGTCCTATCAATGTAAAAATGGTACCGTTAAAAACTTCAGATTACGACGCAAAAAATTAGCCCTCATACCGCCCCATACACGGAAAAATAAAAAAGTTATAGGGGTCAGAAGATGACAATTTTAAACGTCTTCATTTTCCTGCATGTAGTTATGATTTTTTCCAGATGTCCAAAAAAATCAAACCTATATAAGTAGGGTATCATTTTAATCGTATGGACATAGAGAATAAATATCAGGTGTCATTTTTACCGAAAAATGTACTTCGTAGAAACGGAAGCCCCCAAAAGTTACAAAACAGCGTTTTTTTTTTTCAATTTTGTCGCACAATGATTTTTTTTCCCGCTTCACCGTAGATTTTTGGGCAAAATGACTGACGTCATTACAAAGTAGAATTGGTGGCGCAAAAAATAAGCCATCATATGGATTTTTAGGTGCAAATTTGAAAGAGTTATGATTTTTTAAAGGCAAGGAGCAAAAAACGAAAATGCAAAAACGGAAAAAACCCTGGTCCTTAAGGGGTTAAAATGGTCTTTTACAAGGATGGTATTTTAAAAGAAAATGGCCACTCACCAAAATATATGGTGGACTGAACAAAATGTGGACTGATAAGGGTGCAGTCTTTTGGAGAGACTTCACTGTACATAGTTTGCAGTAATGCCATAGTGCCACTGAGGTACAGTAGAATTTAGAGTTGCTACAGGCTGGGGGTTCCTGAGCCACTGGTTTGGGAATATAAGTTTAGATAGTATTAATCCCACTTGTTGGGCTTAGTTAATATCAATTTGAACCTCAGCACCAGAATCGTGTAGTTTTGCCTTCTTGGATGAATTGGGGAATATAAACTGAGAGATATTATGTATAAATCTTGACAACCAGGATACACCTGAGTTTATTAGTTTACATCATCTTCTTATGTGGAATATATCTTGGCAACATAATAATAAATAAAGTGCAATCTATATATATATATATATATATATATATATAAAACTCAACGTGTGTATGTGTATGTGTGCGTGTGTGTATGTATGTGTGTGTGTGTGTATGTGTGTGTGTGTGTGTGTGTGTGTATGTATGTGTGTATGTATGTATATGTGTGTGTGTGTGTGTGTGTATGTGTTATGTGTGTTTGTTCCAGCATCACTTCCAAACGACTAAAGATAATAACATGAAACTTGGCACAGATGTTACTTATATGTCAACAACAAACATAGGATAGGTGATTTAACCCTTACCCACCACAATTTACGAGAGTCAGGGTTTTTATTTAAAGTCCTATACAAGTCTATGGGAAATATATGTTACTGCATAACTTCCAAATGGCTGGAAATATTTCGATAATACTTGGATATGAGGTCGGGATATGGGGTCGGGATATGAGGTCGGGATATGAGGTCAGGATATGAGGTCGGAATATGTGGACAGAATATGTGGATGGGATATTAGGTCGGGATATGGGGTCGGGATATGAGGACGGGATATGGGGATGAGATAAGGGACATGATATGTGGGCGGGATATGGGGTCGGGATATGAGGTCGAGATATGAGGACAAAATATGAGGACAGGATATGAGGAGAGAATATGAGGAGGGGATTTGGGGCAAGGATATGGGGCCAGGAATTAAAGAGCTTCCTCCTTTGTTGTTTTCCTCCCCCACAAGGATAAGGTAGAAAAACCAGGCAGCGCCGGGTACTCAGCTAGTTACTGTATAAACAAGAGAACAGGAGTACTGAATAAATATGTCAAGGCAGTTTTTTCCACTCAAATTATGTACAAGGACCAAACACCTTTTTCATGGTTGATAATATCACCTTCTCCAAATACACGATAGCATGATAAAAAAAATGTAGCCTTCACATCATGTGAACTTTGTGCTATACAACAGCTGGGTTCTCTATGGGAGAATCATTTTTCCATGTACCTATCTATATTACATTTTAAAATGCACTTTTCATACTGATCACTGAGCCTCACAATAGGCCGACATGCCCTGGTCTTCTTCATATACAGTCCACTTCTTATACTGTCATAGATTTACATACAGGAGACATTGTTGGATAAATTGGGACATATTATGCTTTAGACTTATGGCCTATTAAGTGGCCTGTTTGTTGCAGCCTTGTATGGCAAGTGAACTGGTGTAGTGAAGAGGGTCAAATTAAACCCAAAGGGCTTTTGGAAGATAAGCCAACTGAAAAAAAGATACTTAGGAATGTATATTTAGAGGCTTGCGGTCTGAAGGCTGAGTCTGAGGCCTGTAAAATTAGTTCTATGAAATGAATAGACTGGCAGGAAGTGGGACAAGTATTCCTGAAGGCCCTCTTCTATCATACAGTGAAACTGAAACTTGTGTTTTGCCGGTTGACATTTACCTGTGCTAAGTAAACCTCTGTCTGTGTAAGGATAATATTAACCTGAATTACAACTGAACATGGTGTAATGTTACAACTGTACTACGGCATTACTCCTCAGATGAAAGTCAATGAAAAGGATTAAGACTGACTATGACCTTCGGACCATCATGGAGCAGAGTGGTGGAAGTGCTTGTTTGAATTGAGTAGTGAGGCGTAAACTCTGTGAAAGTTAGTGGCCTAGCAGTCATAACAGCTTATGAAGCCACTGGGCAAATATATACAAAGTGGCTGGTGCAACAAAAGCCTTGTTTGGGCACACCATGGCAGCGTGTAGCTCCACAGAGAAGCACTGTAAAAAAGTCGAAAGGCACTTAGGCAACTTATCAGTAAACTCATAATGTTTTACTACTCTGGTCAAGGACTACTTTCCAAGGACTACTTGGAAACTATCAAGCGTATTGTGCCACAATTGCCCTGATTTACTAAGAGTGGAGTGTAGTTTTCTTTGTAGGTTTTTTTTCCCAACAGATATTTTTGCACTGTATTTACTAAGGTTTCCCAACATTTTGCACTTTTCCCTACATTTTGCTTCTTTACACATGCTCGGATCTGTTGGGTTTTCCTCAGCTCAAACTTACAACATTTTCTGTGGAAACCTTAGTAAATATGTTGTGATTTTTCAAAAATATCGGGGACATGCTACCTTTTCGGGGTTTTCTCAGTAAAATTGAGAGTTGTTCAGGTATTTTTCAATTTTGGCACAAATTCTGGCACAGACAGAATTTCTGACGCAATGCACCAGAATCTGGCGCACAACCTGACAAAACAGGTCGGGTTTACAATAGTAAATCAGAGCCAATGTGTTAATGTAACCATAAAGCTCTGACCATAAAGTGTCTGTCAAGGACAGGGCCGGATTATTATTGGAGCTTTTGGAGCTCTTGCTCTGGGCCCTGCACAGCCATGAAAGAAAGGGGGCCCGCTCCCTCTGCATCATGCAGGTCCTTCATATAGCCTTGTATACGAAAAAATAAAAGTGTTAAAGGGTTCAGAATGGGAACATTTTATGTATGTAAATTTTCTCAAAAAAAGTAGTAAAATATATATACATTAATTGGGTATTGTTGTACTCATATGGACCTACAGAATGAGATAATGTGTTATTTTAACCGTAAAATATATTGCGTAGAAATGAACCCACACCCCTAAAAACTTTCCAAAATTGTGTTATTTTGTAATTTTTTCTTTTGAATTAAAAAAATGTATTTATTGTATGTGGGCCGGGCATCTATATGGGTGTGGGTGCATGGGGGGCCCTATGAGTTGTCAGTCCTGTCAGGGACTGTCTTGGCGGTGTTGTTTGGGGGCCCCATCATACTGAAGTGCACCGTCTTCCAGGCAGCCTTAATCTGGCCCTGGTCAAGGGTATATGGAGGGTGGATTTCCCAACATATACCATCTGAAGAGTTTGTCTTCCAACACTCCTGCAGCTCAGTTAAAGTGCTTGACATCTACCCTGTTTAACATAGAGAGACAGCCACCAAGGGGTTACCATGGCAACTGGGGCCATGTCTATGTAGAGGTTTGCAGGATTTATTTTGTACTACTTTTTGCTTTTTATTTTTGGTTCACACTGAGAACTACTTGAAACATTCTCCTCAATTGCTCTCACCAGACTCCAGTGCATTATAAGAGCTTAGACAACAGTCACACAGTTAGAGGTAAACTGTTTTCCAAAACATTTAGGAAAATATGCAGGCAGATGTCTAGAAGGAGCTGGCGCAATTCTTTTTATTTTTTTTTTACTTTGCCATTGCTTGTTTAATAGAAAATTACATATTACTCATAACCAGTGCAGTATAGGAATATATTAACATAGTACTTTAACATCTTTATGTCAATTTTTCACTGTAAAACGTCATAAGTAAGGTTGGATGAGATATGTTGGGTCATGCTACGCACCCTTTACAATATACCACAAAGATCCACTACACATGTCAAGTAGACTTGATTTGTCTAGTCTTGCTAACCATTAGTTCTACATTAAAGCATTATTATTGCTGTTTTAGTGTATTTGTGGACTGTTTAATATAGCTAGTACTGTCCAAAAGCACCAAAAGTCATAAAGCAAGGCTAATCGGTCCAGCCATGACATACACCATATTATTACCTAAGGTATAACTACTACTAATTGTATTATTATCCTGTAGGAAATGTTACTATGTTTAACATAAATACACTGCTCAAAAAAATAAAGGGAACACTAAGAGAACACACCCTAGATCTGAATGAATGAACTAATCATATGAAATACTTTAGTCTTTACATAGTTTCTACAAGCTGATCCAAATTTGATGTAATGTCCTTAAAACAAGTCAAAATGAGGCTCAGTAGTGTGTGCGGCCTCCACATGACCATATGACCTCCCTACAACGCCTGGGAATGCTCCTGATGAGGAGGCGGATGGTCTCCTGAGGGATGTCCTTCCAAACCTGGACTAAAGCATCCGCCAACTCCTGGACAGTCTGTGGTGCAATGTAGCTGTTACGCCTAGCGCTCCGGGTCCCCGCTCCTCCCCGGAGCGCTCACGGCGTCTTTCTCCCTGCAGCTTCCCGGTCAGTCCCGCTGACCGGGAGCGCTGCTCTGCCATGGCCGTTGGGGATGCGATTTGCACAGCGGGACGCGCCCGCTCGCGAATCGCATCCCAGGTCACTTACCCGTTCCCGTCTCCTGCGGTCATGTGCTGGCGCGCGCGGCTCCGCTCTCTAGGGCGCGCGCGCGCCAGCTCCCTGAGACTTAAAGGGCCAGTGCACCAATGATTGGTGCCTGGCCCAATTAGCTTAATTGGTTCCCACCTGTTCCCTGGCTATATCTAGTCTCCTCCCTTGCACTCCCTTGCCGGATCTTGTTGCCCTTGTGCCTAGTGAAAGCGTTTTGTGTGTTTATACCCTGTGTACCAGAACTACTGCTATCTCCCCTGACTACGAACCTTGCCGCCTGCCCCCGACCTTCTGCTACGTCCGACTTTGCTTCTGCCTATTCCCTTGTACCTCGCCTATCTTCAGCAGCCAGAGAGGTGAGCCGTTGCTAGTGGATACGACCTGGTCACTACCGCCGCAGCAAGACCATCCCGCTTTGCGGCGGGCTCTGGTGAAAACCAGTAGTGTCTTAGAACCGGTCCACTAGCACGGTCCTCGCCATCCCTCTCTGGCACAGAGGATCCACCTCCTGCCAGCCGGCATCGTGACAGTAGATCCGGCCATGGATCCCGCTGAGGTTCCCCAGCATTCCATCTCTGATCTCACCACGGTGGTCGCCCAGCAATCCCGACAGATCGCCCATCTAACCCACCGGATGTCGGAAATGTCCACCATTGTGCACCAACTTCAGTCGCAACTGCAGCAGCAACCATCTCCTCCGCCACCTCCTGCACCCCTTCCGCAGCGAGTGGCCACTCCTAGCCTCCGCCTGTCCTTGCCGGACAAATTTAATGGGGACTCTAAGTTTTGCCGTGGCTTTCTTTCGCAATGTTCCTTGCACTTGGAGATGATGTCGGATCAGTTTCCTACTGAAAGGTCTAAGGTGGCTTTCGTAGTCAGCCTTCTGTCTGGAAAAGCCCTGTCATGGGCCACACCGCTCTGGGACCGCGATGACCCCGTCACTGCCTCTGTACACTCCTTCTTCTCGGAAATTCGAAGCGTCTTTGAGGAACCTGCCCGAGCCTCTTCTGCTGAGACTGCCCTGCTGAACCTGGTCCAGGGTAATTCCTCCGTTGGCGAGTACGCCATACAATTCCGTACTCTTGCTTCTGAACTATCCTGGAATAATGAGGCTCTCTGCGCGACCTTTAAAAAAGGCCTATCCAGCAACATTAAAGATGTTCTGGCCGCACGAGAGACTCCTGCTAACCTGCATGAACTCATTCATCTTGCCACTCGCATTGACATGCGTTTTTCTGAGAGGCATCAAGAGCTCCGCCAGGAAAAAGACTTAGATCTCTGGACACCTCTCCCACAGTCTCCACTGCAATCTGCGCCTAGGCCTCCCGCCGAGGAGGCCATGCAAGTGGATCGGTCTCGCCTGACCCTGGAAGAGAGGAATCGCCGTAAGGAAGAGAATCTTTGTCTGTACTGTGCCAGTACTGAACATTTTTTGGTGGATTGCCCAATCCGTCCTCCACGTCTGGGAAACGCACGCTCGCACCCAGCTCTCGTGGGTGTGGCGTCTCTTGATGCCAAGTCGGCTTCTCCACGTCTCACGGTACCTGTTCGGATTTCCACTTCAGCCAGCTCTCCCCTCTCAGCCGTGGCCTGCCTGGACTCTGGAGCTTCTGGGAATTTTATTCGGGAATCCTTAGTGAATAAATTCCGCATTCCGGTGACCCGTCTTGTCAAGCCACTCCACGTTTCCGCGGTCAACGGAGCCAGGTTGGATTGTACCATACGCTTCCGCACGGAGCCCCTTCTAATGAGCATCGGATCTCATCACGAGAGGATTGAACTTTTGGTCCTCCCCAATTGCACCTCGGAAATTCTCCTTGGACTTCCCTGGCTTCAACTTCATTCCCCAACCCTGGATTGGTCCACTGGGGAGATCAAGAGTTGGGGGCCCTCTTGTTCCAAGGACTGTCTAAGACCGGTTCCCAGTAACCCTTGCCGTGACTCTGTGGTTCCCTCAGTATCCGGTCCCCCTAAGGTCATTAAGGACTCTGCCTGCCACAGGAAATGCCCCTCCCCCCCTCCCAGTTCCATCAGGCAAGCTTCTGTGTCCCCTCATGGCCCTCGTCCTGGTGTCACACTGCCCCGTGCCAGGTCTCGCCCTCTGCCCTCCCTCCCCATTCCTACTCCTGCTGTACTGCCTGCCATTGAGGAAACCATCCATTCCTTCCCGGTGTCCTCATCCCAGGGGAGGCAGTCACCGGACAAAAAAAAGGGGAGACCTAAGGGGGGGGGTACTGTTACGCCTAGCGCTCCGGGTCCCCGCTCCTCCCCGGAGCGCTCACGGCGTCTTTCTCCCTGCAGCTTCCCGGTCAGTCCCGCTGACCGGGAGCGCTGCTCTGCCATGGCCGTTGGGGATGCGATTCGCACAGCGGGACGCGCCCGCTCATCGCATCCCAGGTCACTTACCCATTCCCGTCTCCTGCGGTCATGTGCTGGCGCGCGCGGCTCCGCTCTCTAGGGCGCGCGCGCGCCAGCTCCCTGAGACTTAAAGGGCCAGTGCACCAATGATTGGTGCCTGGCCCAATTAGCTTAATTGGTTCCCACCTGTTCCCTGGCTATATCTAGTCTCCTCCCTTGCACTCCCTTGCCGGATCTTGTTGCCCTTATGCCTAGTGAAAGCGTTTTGTGTGTTTATACCCTGTGTACCAGAACTACTGCTATCTCCCCTGACTACGAACCTTGCCGCCTGCCCCCGACCTTCTGCTACGTCCGACTTTGCTTCTGCCTATTCCCTTGTACCTCGCCTATCTTCAGCAGCCAGAGAGGTGAGCCGTTGCTAGTGGATACGACCTGGTCACTACCGCCGCAGCAAGACCATCCCGCTTTGCGGCGGGCTCTGGTGAAAACCAGTAGTGTCTTAGAACCGGTCCACTAGCACGGTCCTCGCCATCCCTCTCTGGCACAGAGGATCCACCTCCTGCCAGCCGGCATCGTGACAGTAGCGTTGTTGGATGGAGCGAGACATGATGTCCCAGATGTGCTCAATCAGATTCAGGTCTGGGGAATGAGCGGGCCAGTACATGGAATCAATGCCTTGCTCTTCCAGGAACCGCTAACACACTCCAGCCACATGAGGTCTAGCATTGCCTTGCATTAGGAGGAACCCAGGGCCAACCGCATCAGCATATGGTCTCACAAGGGGTCTGAGGATCTCATCACGGTAACTTACAGCAGTCAGGCTAACTCTGGCAAGCACATCTAGGGCTGTGCAGCCCCCCAAATAAATGCCACCCCACACCATTACTGACCCACCGCCAAATCGGTCATGCTGGAGGATGTTGAAGGCAGCAGAACGTTCTTCATGGCGTCTCCAGACTCTGTCACGTGCTCAGTGTGACCCTGCTTTAATCTGTGAAGAGCACAGGGCGCAAGTGGCAAATTTGCTAATCTTTGTGTTCTCTGGCAAATGCCGAACTCGTGCACAGTGTTGGGCTGTAAGCACAACCTCCACCTGTGGATGTCAGGCCCTCATACCACCCTCTTGGAGTCTGTTTCTGACCATTTGAGTGGACACATGCACATTTGGTGCCCGCTGGAGGTCATTTTGCAGGGCTCTGGCAGTGCTTCTCTTGCTCCTCCTTGCACAAAGTCGGAAGTAGCGGTCCTGCTGCTGGGTTGTTGCCCTCCTACGGCCTCCTCCACATCTCCTGATAAACTGGCCTGTCTCCTAGTAGCGCCTCCATGCTCTGGACACTACGCTGACAGACACAGCAAACCTTCTTGCCACAGCTCACATTGATGTGCCATCCTGATGAGCTGCACTACCTGAGCCACTTGTGTGGGTTGTAGACTCCTTATCATGCTACCACTAGAGTGAAAGCACCACCAGCATTCAAAAGGGACCAAAACATCAGCCAGGAAGCATAGGAAATGAGAAGTGGTCTGTGGTCACCACCTGCAGATCCACTCTTTTATTTGGGGGAGTCTTGCTAATTGCCTATAATTTCCACCTGTTGTCTGTTCCATTTGCACAACAGCATGTGAAATTGATTGTTAATCAGTGTTGCTTCCTGAGTGGACAGTGTGATTTCACAGAAGTGATTGACTTGGAGTTACATTGTGTTTTTAAAGTGTTCCCTTTATTTTTTTGAGCAGTGTATTATTATATATATTTTCTTACCAAGGAAGGCGTGCTCAAAGCCTGATGAATCCATTGGTCCTTTGGTGCGGGTGTACAGTCCAAACCACATCTCCTTGAAGTCAGTCTTAAAGCTTTCAGTAGAAGTGTAATAACCTGTAAATTATAACAGTCTGTCAAACACTTAAATAGACACTGTCTTTTGGACAAAATCAGCATAGATCAATAGTACAAGAAGATATGCGAAACTTTGTAAAATATCTTATTAGACAAAATGCTTCTTTCTCCTTTTATCAAACTTCTTCCCTCTCCCCCTTTCCTATGAGACTGTATTCCACTCTGAATATCAGCTCAGCTTTGTCCTGTGTCTGCAAGACAAGCCAATACAAGTCTGTGAAGGTGAAAAGAGGAAGCTCTGCACACAAGCTTTGGGAGAACTACAAATTAGAGATGAAGCCTGCAGAGCAGAAATCTGCCCAAAAATACCATATACAAGTTAATGTATGGCCAGAAATAGTGCTGCTCCCCATGTACATGGGACAGCTTATCCTAAAAGTCACCTGAAATTACTGATATGCTTTTACATGGACATACTAGTTGATGTAGTCTATTCTAGTTTTCTAAATATAGTTTTAACTCATGTAAAGTCTATTTCAACTGTAACAGTACTAGTAAAAAAAAATGGTCATAAAAATAACATAACACTGTGTGCTCTGTCTAAGCTACCATCTAAAACACTTATAATATTCTCTAAAACATTTGTAATATTGCAATCTTACCAGAGGTTTCCAAAGTGTTTACCTCTTTTTGGGACATTTGTCCATAATGTTTTATGGCAACATTTAAAGGGATATTCCTAGATTTTCTTTATTTGACTGTGCTATGGGGGGGGGGGGCTTTAAAGTTAGTTTAGTTCATAATAAAGTGTCTGTACCTGTGTTTGATGGCTAGTCTTGCAATTCTTATGTGATCTTTGCCACCATGTTCAATAAGTATTGTTTCACCTTTTTCCAGGTTGCAGTACAGCCCGGAACATTACATCGCTAGTCAGGTGTTGAAGGGAAGCCTGTCTGAGTGTCAATGGGTATATCAACCACTGGGTAGGAAGGAGATCATTCTCCACAGGGCTGCAGGGAATTGTAGTTTCAAGCATGGCACAGCATGCAAGGCCACTCAGCTGTGTTGCAATGGGTGGGGTGGCTGACGTGTCGGAAAGGGAAAAATTTACCTCATACTTACAAACAAGGGATCATGGGACTAGTTGGAGGGAGGGAACTCTAACAGGAAATAGCCATTTCACAAAAAGAAAGCAGCAGCAGCGGAGTTGTAGCTTTGCAACATCTGGAGGGACACACTTTGAAGACCGCTGATCTAGTGCAACAGCTGCCCTCCGTGCAATCCTACTGAACTTAGCTTAACAGAGAACCCCACAGGATCTGCAGTAACTCTCAGTATTTGGCACTAAAACTACAAAACAATAGAACAGTTGTAGAACAGCTTGTACCAACTGATATGTCTACTACTATGCATGAATTGTTGGTGCAGGTCACTGACAAATATACCTTTGGAAATCAAGAAGCTTGACAGTCGGCTGAAGACGGTGGTCCTGAAGATCTCATCTACGAAAGCATTTTGTTCAGTGATTTCACCGCTGGTCACTGACTCTGCTGTCCCTGTGGTCTTCACATAGTTGTCAAGCAGAGAGATTAGGCGAGAAAAGGTTGGACGGGCAAACAGTTTAGCCTCATTCACATAGCTGAAAAGCCTGATAAGAAGAAAGAAACATAGTCATAAAGAGTCAGTACTATCTGTGTATACAATGGATGGTTCACACTTATGAAGCTTCCGAGTTGGCGCTAGGACCATGCGGACGCTGACATCCCCATAGATGGACATCCTCAAAATGAAAAAATTCATTCTTTTAAGGGCAGAATTTCTCCTGGAATTACTCCTGGAATTCAGAAGTGTGCACTGTGCAGCGGAATCCCATTGCCAGCAATGGGGTTCTGCTGCAACAGAATTTCCAACACAAATTCCTAAACCAACTGTCGGTCGGAAATACTATACTGTGAACCTAGCCTAAGGCCATTTTGAAATTCTGCTTGGAAATTCCTGTGCAACGGGATTCCACTGCACAGTGCATACTGCAGAGTTTTTGAGGCAGACTTTCCACCAGGAAAATCCACTTGAAAAATTCCGCCAGAACATTGAAATTGTTCAATGTTTTGGTGGATTTCCGCTCCACCAAGGTCTGCAAGGTCCTAGAGCCAACTGATTCAGTCAGCGCTGGCAGTAATCAGAATTTCTGGACGGATTTTGTCTGGCCAGTAGTGTGAACCTGGCCTTAGAGAAGAATTAAGCAAACGTGCTATAAAAGATTACTTCCCAACAGTGCAAAAAGGGTGGAGTTTAATCAACCCACATACAGAAAAAGGTGTTTCTACTCCAGCTATTTTGAGGGTGTTTCCTGTAGGCCCCTGTCCTTGTTAACAGTTGATAAGCATGTATAAGGGTATGTTCACACTACAGAGTGAGAACGGAATCTTCGCTTGCTGAAATCAGCGAGCGGAGATTCAGACTGGCAGCCGGCGGAGGCGGATGGACCGCGCAGCACTGCGTCGTCACCATTGACGGCCATGCAGTGCTCGCGGACTTCCGCGCAAAGAATGAACATGTTCTTTCTTTGCACTGAACAATTTCAGCGGCGGAGGTGTCCGCGGAGACCCATTCACACTAATGTTAAGTTCACACTGCAGAATTCCGCTCGTGGTCGGACCCCCTCGATCAGAAACTTATAAGTGTCTAAGACTGCAGCACTCCTTTAAAAATCCTGACCCATTATTATTATCCTTACTTTCTTGGTCATGATTTCGCTCAGAAATCTTTATCTGTGTCAGCTCTAATTCAGTTTTTTTGTTTTTGTTTAGTTTTTTATTGTTTTTTAAATAATGGGCAAAGTCCTAACCTAAATATCATGTGTTAACATCGAAACATAGCCTTATGCAAAAAAAAAAGCTGAAAATACATATCCTCAGACTATGGTGATGGTGAGTGTGCATGATTTATAAAACAAAAAAAACCTGGAGAACTTCTACAAACATGGTGTCAAGACGCATCTAGAGTGGTAAGTAGAGATATTGCAACCCACACTCACTGCTACACTAAGGTACTTCCCATTAGTTAGTAAATACAAATTAAATGCACAGAAGTCAAAACACTATGGGGGAGATTTATCAAAACCCGTGCAAAGGAAAAGTTGCCCACTTGCCCATAGTAGCCAATCAGATCGCTTCTTTCATTTTTCAGAGGCAACTGGTCAACTTTTCATCTGGATAGGTTTTGATAAATCTCCCCCTATATCTACAATAATAAAAAGTGTTCTATGGTTAAAGGGGTACTCCAGTGGAAACCAATTTTTTCTTTTTTTTTTAAATCAATTGGTGCCAGAAAGTTAAACAGATTTGTAAATCACTTCTATTTAACATTTTTAACCTTTCCAGTACTTATCAGCTGCTGTATACTACAGAGGAAGTTCTTTTCTTTTTGAATTTTTTTTTTCCATTTCAAAAAGTTTATTAACAAAAAAAAAAAACAATACAAAAACAAACAGCATCCGCCAAAAACAGGGCAATAAGTATACACACAGCGTGAGTGATCATTAGAAAAAGGTGCACCATGTACGGACACAATATACGAAAAATAACTGTTCTAAGCAGGGCAGCAAGAAAGAACAGACCTCTGTCTGCATAGGGCATAAATTGTACATAAAAGGCACTTAGTGAGGTCAATAGTGCTGAGTCCAGCGTATAAACTGCCTAACCAAAACACATAGACAACAGCATAAAAAAGGGGTAGGCAAACAACACAAGAACTACAAGACACATAAGGGAAACAGTGAGGGTGAATTTCTTTTTTTTGTCTGACCACAGTGCTCTCTGCTGACACCTCTGTCCAGAGCAGAATAGGTTTGCTATGGGGGTTTTCTCCTACTATGTACAGTTCCTGAAATGGACAGAGGTGTCAGCAGAGAGCACTGTGGTTAAACAGAAAAGAAATTCTAAAAGAAAAGAACTTCCTCTGGAGCATACAACAACTGATAAGTACTGGAAGGATTAAGATTTTTAAATAGAAGTCATTTACAAATCTGTTTAAATTTCTGGCACCAGTTGATTAAAAAACAAAAAAAATTTCATCGGAGTACCCCTTTAACAAGAAGAAAGAACTTTCTATGACAGCTGAAGTAGCAGGCGCTCAGGGAAACAAAATACATCTTTATAAATGACCACAAGAGGACAGCAGAACAGCACAGACAAACACTGAAAGGCTGCATGAGCTGCTGGACTGTGGTAGACATGTACGGTCGCCTTCACATCAGTGTTACGGAGTTCCGTTTGGAAGCTTTACAGACGCTGATGATGGGGTGGACAGAGTGTCACAACAGACACCAACAGATCCTTGCAGGACATTGAATGGGGACCTGTGAGTTTCTATTAGATGTCCATTTTTATTTTTTTTTGCAGGATTTTAGAGGAGAAAAAACCTAATATCAGTAAACGGAGCTCCCCAACATTAATGTGAACATAGCCTTACATGTTCTTTACAGGAAGAACAGCAGTCCAGCTCATGTATCAATGTACCATAGAATGAACAATGTTGTAAACCAGGTTTTTAGCATATTACAATGAAGGTGAACTACAGTTTAGAAATCAAGCATTCCCTAGACATGGGGAGAATTTATCAAGCTAGAATGCATAGTTTCAGGCATCCTAAATTTGCAAATTTGTGAGCAAACCCACTCATGTGTTCCAAATGGCTTAACTCAAATGGGGCCACCCACATGCGCCAAATTTACTATATATTATACCTGCAAACAGACGTAAAATGTGGCTGAAACTTACACTAGTAACAAAGTGCCGTCCATTACTGAGGCTGCTGGGTGGCGGCCTGGCATGCGCCTTTCAAACAATCCACATGGGTGGGCTTTTACATGAGACACCCCCAGTGTACCACATGATGTATTTTAAAATGTTTATACTTGTCAGGTACTATTGCCTGTGTGTTATTTGCATAATAATCTAGCTCTGTTATTTTTGAGTGAACAGAGTTCTTTGGCATAAAATGGGGGGAGATTTATCAAAGCCTGTGTAGAGGATACCCCTTTAGACTTTTTGTAAGACTATCTCTGGTTTTCCAGTACATTACAACAATAACACTGCCATAAATAAAATATCCAAGCAAAGCCGATACTATACTATACTGTGTGGTGTCTAGTATGGGTCCCGTGAGAACTGTACATGACAAAACTTGTGGTCTGAAATGCCAGTGAGGCAGAAATTCAGCAGTGATATCTTAGCGGAAATGTTCAGAGAGGGTTCTGCAATGCTCTGTGTGTCAGGTTTACCGAACCCTCTCTGGAAATTTTCTCTAAAATATCGCTCCTGAATATCTGCCTTTTAGACATTCCCGACCACAAGTCCTTTCTTAAATGAACTGGTGACAGACAGTTAAACAGATTTGTAAATTTCTTCTATTCAAAAATCTTTATCCTTCCAGTACTCTTTAGCAGCTGTATGCTACAGAGGAAATTCTTTGAATTTTGAATTTCTTTTTTGTCTTATTCACAGTGCTCTCTGCTGACACTTCTGTCCATGTCAGGAACTGTCCAGAGCAGGAGAGGTTTGCTATGAGGATTTTCTCCTGCTCTGGACAGTTTTTGACACGGACAGAGGTGTCAGCAGAGAGCACTGTGGACAAGACATAAAAGAAATTCAAAAAGCAAATAATGTCTTCTGTAGCATACAGCTGCTAAAAAGTACTGGAAGGGTAAAGATTTTTTAATAGAAGTAATTTACAAATCTGTTTAACTTTCTGGCACCAGTTGATTTAAAAAAAATAAAATGTTTTCCACCGGAGTACCCCTTTAAATATCAATAACTATGATTTTGTTTTTGGGAATTCAAGAAGGCTGCACCGAAACACACTTTGGGGGGTGTCATCCTCTTACTCTCCCACACTCTGTGTCCATTTCTTCTCTGGTTTGTATCTTGCGGTTTACCACATGGTTTGATGCCCATGACTACCACACGGTCGATTATTACTTATGTATAATCTCTCCAGGGCAAAATCCCTATTATGTAATATACATATTTATTTGTGGTGTTGGGGTGGGTAGGGGATGCTGCCTTCGATTTTTCTGTAGTAGGACCTTCTTTATTTCTGGTATTTTTAAATTTACTTTTTTTTTAATTATTAAAATGTCATGGTTTTTTAAGTGTCTGTTTTAAGTGGTTTTTCAGAATTTGAGAATGAATAGAGAACCCCTGACATAACCCGGTCACTGTCAATAACATTGGTACTTAAACTAGTAAATATTTCTCAAAGTCTTTAGTTTTTTTCATAATTTTACATTGATATGATAAATGACAAATTAAACTAATATTTGTGAATGCTGAAAAAACTGAAACCATCTTCATCTTACTTTTGGCTGGCAAAGTCTGTTCCTGAGCTGGTCTGGGTACTGGATGCCTTGTACTGCACATTCAATGTTATGTCACTGCTCACAGCTCTGTTTGCATCTCCGGAAAATAACTGTTCAGACAGACTTACAATCTCGGCATTAGTGGCAGAAGCAAAAGTCTGTTGTCCTGAGTTAAAAAGTAAAAAAACAAAAAGGTAATGATATAAGGAATCAATAAAAACAAACATTGAATAAGTCTACAGAACTAGTAAGTGCTACACAACAAGGTTCATGTCATAAGAATCGAATTAACAAAATTGAAACTTAAAGGATAACTCCATGCCCCCTCCATGCAGTTCTACGGCAGAGCCGGAGATTGCCAAATGCAGTGCTCCGGCTCTGCCATAGAACTGCATGGAGGGGGCATGTTGTCCGCCGCTTTCGGCGCTGGTCGAAAATGCCCGTTCCATGCAGGGAGCCGGGGCTCCGTTTGGGAGATAGGGGGGGGGACTCCAGCTGTTGGACCCCCCACGATCTAACCCTTATCCCCTATATAGGAAAGGGGATTGGTTGTACATGCTGGAGGTATGCTTTAAAGGTTTACTTCATTTTGGGGGCTGATCGTCTGGAGTATTAGTCAGTTTAGATGTGTTTTCCCACATGAGAACTCTATAAAGAAATAAAAACTGCAGATTTTGGCTCAGTTATTTTCTTCTTGTTGGCTGGGTTCGCACAAAGTCATTATTTGGTCAGTTTTTTTAGCCAAAACCAAGCGGGATCCAAAACACAGAAAAGTGCATTCACACCACGTTTTTGCAATACAGTTCCCATATCAGGTTTTTGATGAAAAAAGGATTTCCTCAAAACTGTGCCAAACTATATCAAAACATGTATAAATTTTAACCCGTATATGGTTTGAAAAATGATGTCCGGTTGCATCCATCCTTTAAGAAAAAAACGTATACGTTTTTTAACTTTTCACTCCATTATGAATAAAGTTTTACTTGTTTAATTGAAAAAAAACTATGCAAAGTCAAAAACCGTATGGTGCAAACTGGATGAAACCGTACGCACATACAGTTCTGTACGGTTCCCACTGACTCCCATGTTTTAAAAAAAACGTATATGGTTTCAATACGTTTTTTTCACCCGGACCAAAAAAAGTGGTAGCTACGGACTAAACTGTACAAGACGCAATACGGATGCCACCGGATGCATCATTTGGCATACAGTTTTCAATGGAGAGTCAATGCATACGGTTTTCAATACGGTTCTGTACGTTTTTCAAATTGAAAATGTATATGGGAACTATGTTGCAAAAATGTGGTGTGAATGAACCCTTTACTCACCTTCCTCCATTCCCTTTGGTCACGTCACATTCCAAAAAATTTTTATAAGATGTGATTAAAAAGTCATACCCAAAGTGGTACCAATAAAACTACAAATCACGACACAAAAAAATCAGCCCTCATACAGCCCGTATACGGAAAAAGGAGAAAGTTATAGGGGTTAGAATAGGGCAAATTTAAACATACTAATTTTGTAAACAAAACATGAGTGTTCATTTACTCATATTGTCCCACAGAATTAGAAGGGTACAGCATAAGAACAAGAGCCTTCAAAAGATGCAAAATAGTTTTTTTCTTTTAGAGTTCCCCAGAATATTGGTTGTTTTGTCATACATTTTTTTTTTATTAAAATAAGTGATGTAGTTACAATTGGCCATGCAAAAAACAAGCCCTCATATGGGTCTAAAGATATAAAAAATAAAAATAAAATAAAAGAGTTATGCCCCTTAGAAATTAAGGAGGCAAAAACAAAAATGCCAAAATGAAATTGTCTGTGTCCTTAAGGGGTTAAATCAAGTTATTATGTTAACCATATTTTTTAAGAAACATAGCCTTACACATAATAAAGGAATGTCTAGATTCCATGCAATTGTATCCACCACAAAACTGGGAGCTAAACTAGATATGTACAGGCTTTTTTCCTCTAGATATAATCGGGGATGGTTTTGCCTACTATCAGAGATCTTATGTAAAAATTAATATTAAGCTTCATTTACTAATAAGTACACAGCCTACTAGCAGGTAAATATAACACTAGACAATATAGATACAGCATAGTACAATACAGTACAATATTGTTTATTTCATTAAGTTACTATATTTAAAATAAAAAAAAAGGTCACTCTACACTGGAATATCCTTTTATGACATAAGAAATATTGGAATAATTCTTACGTGGTTCTGGTAGGCTAGCTCCATAGATCACACATGGAAGGAGCAACAGAAGAACAACTGTGTGCTTCATGGTGAAGTACAGTGTAGTCCGGGTCCTGCACTCTTCACCGTACCTACAGGTGGTTTTTATAGGCATGCACCTGAGTGACCTCCCGGGGCCCGCCCGACATACACACAGGGATAACCTTGTAAGTCTCACAGACTCTTCAGGAATTGTGCAACATCAAGGAACTAGGTGAACTTTAGATGATATCATTTCATGCAGTGTTCTACATGATGTACATACTGAAGTGGGATATTATAAGTAATTGTAATAGAAGAGCAAAGAAGACTTGGCGACTCACCATTTCATGCCGAAATCAAGTTCCTTTAATCCAGGATGTAAGACGGGTAACACGTAACAGCAAGGGAGGGCAGGAGGGGAGGTAGAGGGTGCGGGTAGGACTGCGCGGTTTCGTGCCGGGCAGGCACTTCTTCAAGCTACATGGTGCATGTAGCTTGAAGAAGTGCAAGCCTGGCACGAAACCGCGCAGTCCTACCCGCACCCCCTGCCTCCCCTCCTGCCCTCCCTTGCTGTTACGTGTTACACGTCTTACATCCTGGATTAAAGGAACTTGATTTCGGCATGAAATGGTGAGTCGCCAAGTCTTCTTTGCTCTTCTATTACAATTGCCTGTATCTCTATACTTGTGGCACCACCTGATTCTGCACCTGTGACGGCCGGTAGCTAGGCCTACATTCTTCCACTAAGTGCTTGTACACACACAGTAGTGCCAGACGCTGCATCTCATACAGTTATTTGATATTATAAGTAGTTTGTTATATGTATATTACTATGGAAGTGATACATACATACCCTGCTGCAAAGTAAATACAGCTTTAGACTCCATGTAAACTGTCACCTATAACACCATGTTATTTTATGGAGAGATAAATCCTGTATTTGTGATACAGAGTTCAGTGTAAACACAGTATGCAGTGAGCTCCAAAGCTCCTTCTAGTGGTGACTGCAGGAAACCTGAATTTTATAATTTAACTAAGGGGCAAAATATGTTGGTGTAATGCGCCCCAAATTTATTAAGAGGTGTCCTTGCGCTACCAGTTTACCAGTGTAAAATGTAGTAAATGTACTGGGGAACTGGAGGCCATGCCCCTCCCATTAAGCCTCATTTTTTCAGAAAAGCACGAGTGGTGCATAGTATAAAAGAGTTGCACATGCTTGCGCAAACTGAGGATTGCAGTAAAATTTCAGCTTTTGCACAACAGAAAACTGGCGTAAATGTCTTTACAGGGAGTCTTGCGATCTTTATCGAGAAAAACCCCTATCGGACTTTTTTTAGAAATGAATCAGCACGGATTTCTGAAGCAGCATCGACTAAAAGAAAATAATGGTTTTCAAGGGTTAACATTCACTCACAATACATAATACAAACATTTGCCAAACGTTTAATATGTTTAATAATGCACAAATGTATCAAGCCTTTAAAGGGATATTCCGCTGCTCAGCGTTTGGAACAAACTGTTCCGAACGCTGGAGCCGGCGCCGGGAGCTCGTGACGTCATAGCCCCGCCACTCATGACATCACGCCCCACCCCCTCAATACAAGTCTATGGGACAGCCATCACGCCCCCTCCCATAGACTTGCATTGAGGGGGTAGGGCATGACATCATGAGGGGGCGGGGCTATGACATCACAAGCTCCCGGCGCTGGCTCCAGCGTTCAGAACAGTTTGTTCCAAACGTTGAGCAGCGGAGTACCCTTTTAAGTTTGTTCAGTTTTGCTATAATAGTTCTGAATTTGGTCTGTAGCAGTGTTTCCCAACTGTGTATCCAGCTGTTGCAAACCTACAACTGTCTTTGCACCACATTTATTAGTAGATGAGTTTTACATAACTTTTTTTGACCCTTTTCTGCCTGGTTCTACAAAGGGGGGGGGGGGGGGGGGAATTGGCCTTATCAGGAAATGAGGCACATGATTCTGGTGGGAAGTCCACCAACTAAAAGTTGGTATAAACTCAAACCAAACAGCCTATGGATTTACCAAACAGCTGAGACAATTTTACATATCTGGCACATTTAATAAAATCTATCTAAGTTTGGACTGTGAAAAGAATGAGATAGTTTTAGCAAATCTAGGCTACACAGCTTGCTGCACGTGGGAATGGATAGCCACAGACTGGCCAGAGTGCATAAGCGAGGCAAAGTTGCAGTTTTCCAAAATTGTAGAATGTTTAAACTCAGTGGCACTTGTAAATGTATCCAAACACATCAGTGTACATACCCATTTTTAGAACCCATTTGTTATTCTATAAGATAAGTGTCACAGGCACCTGTATTCCTTCTGAATATTCATACAGAATGTAAAGAATACCCAAATATTTGCAGTCTACTATAGGGAAAATAAAAATGACATAAGACGAAAGTGATACAATATGGAAGGCTTTATACCTATTATATAGACACCTCCATAAAGGTTTTGTATAGAATATGTATTACTTCTTATTGCATACAGCAAAAGATCTACTCAAAGTTGTAATGCATTATGCAATATATTTCATATGTCATGGATGGGACTGAATTCTGAGTGACTGGCTCTTTATAAGGAAATCTAAATAATCTCTATAAACATGTAAAATCATATATAGTAATGGTATATCGCTATTCTATGCTATAACCATTATACCAGTGTCGGCAGTGTACTATAGCACAGTTGCGTTATCTAAAAGGTCCCTTGTTCCCTTGACTGTATGCATGCAGGTCAGAAATGTAACACTATATGGGTCATACTAATAAATTGCTTATTATAGACTGAAATAGCCTAATTATTAGAGGGAGGTTTGCTCTCTCCTTACCCAACCTATGGTCATACTCTCCATTAAACTGGTGTTGCTTGGGCAACAAGTGTCACCTCTTTTGTGGTCAACAATTGGAGACTGCAGAGTCCAGTAAGATACTATCTCAAACACACATCTAAAAGCAGTGCTGGCAGCGTCCCACTGATACTTTAATTTATAGAGTATTTTTTTAGAATTCCAGGATTAAAGTAGGGTCATACTTCATGAAAGTCTAAGATTATTGTGCAACATTCTACATTTTTGTGCAAAATACTAAGAAAACCACAAACTTTTCAGTAAAAATAAGGCTTGCGGAAAAATTTGTTAATTCTTTTATATGACAGCTATCTGGTGTAAAGAATTGATAAATCCCCCCCTTAGTGTCCATACTGAAAATGAATCTACTTATTACTTATTCTCATGATTCATTTGTGCTCGGGGCTTAAACAGTCAGTACTTACCTGGAACATCTTACAACAATACATAAATACCATATACATAATAAGCGGCTGAGGTGTGCCATAACCATGATAGAGGGCATGCCTATAGAGGGCATACCCCATGAAGAAGTGAAGAGAAGAGGGGAGGGTTGGGTGGGGGCACAAACTCAACACACTCCTCGAGGTAGGGGATTCTGGGTGTTATATAGCCCACGCCCCTCCCACAAAACAGCCCTGCGGGCTTAATCACTTGTGCTCGGGGCTTAAACCATGAGTACTTACCTGGAACATCTTACAACAATACATAAATACCATATACATAATAAAAGGTTGAGTTGTGCCATAACAATGATCGAGGGCATGCCTATAGAGGGCAAAAAGCAAGAAAAGTAAGTATTAATATCATTTATTTGTATTTTACATATGACTACATTGTCAAAACCTTAAATACCTGTGACATTTCAAGCCAGGGGTTTGGGACATATCTAGCATAACAAAATGAATTCCATCTCCCCATTGACTTGATGATATGGGCTGGTACCTTATGCTGCGATGCGGCTGAGGTAGCCCCAATGCGAAAAGAATTCCCTGACAGAGAAGCAGGATTATGACCTAAGGATTTCGCTAGCATGCGTATGTGTTTTACAAAATTGCTGGTGATTAGGAAAGCATTGTTGAAGGATAGTAAGGGTGCTCTGCCAGGTCTGCCTGCCATTGCAATGAGTAACTCATTGAAAACTCGAACGGGACACCATTTGTGCCCCGTCGGAAAATACAAGATGTCACGATTCGGCAGGCTGGAGGTGGATCCTCTGTGCCAGAGAGGGATTGGCGTGGACCGTGTCAGTGGACCGGTTCTAAGTTGCTACTGGTATTCACCAGAGCCCGCCGCAAAGCGGGATGGTCTTGCAGCGGCGGTAGCAACCAGGTCGTATCCACTGGCAACGGCTCAACCTCTCTGACTGATGAGATAAGCGCAGTACAAGGAAGTAGACAAGAGCAAGGTCAGATGTAGCAGAAGGTCGGGACAGGCGGCAAGGTTCGTAGTCAATGGTGGAATAGCAGGAGGTCTGGAACACAGTATGGGTAACACAGTAAGCTTTCTCAAGGCACAAGGCAACAAGATCCAGCAAGGGAGTGCAGGGGAAGTGAGGTATAAGTAGGGCAAGGAACAGGTGCAAGCTAATCAGGGTGATTGGGCCAGGCACCATCATTGGTGCACTGGCCCTTTAAATCTCAGAGCGCTGGCGCGCGCGCGCCCTAGGGAGCGGAGCCGTGCGCGCCAGAGCATGACAGCCGGGGACCGGGACAGGTAAGTGACCTGGGATGCGATTCGCGGGCGGGCGCGTCCCGCTATGCGAATCGCATCCCCGCCGGCCATGTCAGTGCAGCGCTCCCGGTCAGCAGGTCTGACCGGGGCGCTGCAAGGAGAGAAACGCCGCGAGCGCTTCGGGGAGGAGCAGGGACCCGGAGCGCTCGGCGTAACAGTACCCCCCCCCCTTAGGTCTCCCCCTCTTTTTGTCGGGATGTCGCTCCACAGAGGACGAGGACATCGGGAGCGATTGTAGAGTCTCCTTCTGGGGGACAGTGAAGTCCTGGGTATAAACATGAATGGCAGACCGGTCAGAAGGAGTGGGAATGGGGAGGGGGGGGCAGAGGGTGAGGCTTGGCACGGGGCAGAGTGTCACCAGGACGGGGACTATGAGGGGGCAGGGCACAGTCCTGACAGGCCTTGGGGGGACCAGGCACAGGAGGAGACACTGAGGACCGACAGACGGGGCTGGGAGCAGACGTGAGGCACTCCTTGCGGCAAGCAGGACCCCAATTCTTGATCTCCCCGGTGGTCCAGTCAAGGGTGGGAGAATGGTGCTGGAGCCATGGCAGACCGAGGAGGATTTCAGAGATACAGCCGGGCAAAACCAAAAATTCAATTTCCTCGAGATGCGGTCCAATGTTCATAAGCAGGGGCACTGTGCGATAACGCACAGTGCAGTGCAGCTTGACCCCGTTGACCGAAGAAATATAGAGCGGCTTGATGAGACGGGTCACCGGGATGCAGTACGTATCAAGCAAAGAGGCCAGAATAAAATTTCCAGAAGAACCAGAGTCCAAGACGGCCACAGCAGAGAAGGAGGAGTTGGCAGAAGGAGAAATCCGTACGGGCACAGAGATAGATGGAGAAGCAGACTCCGTACCCAGAGACGCCAGGCCCACATGAGCAGGTTGCGTGCGTGCATTTTCCAGACGTGGAGGACGAATAGGGCAATTCACCAAGAAATGTTCGGTACTAGCGCAGTAAAGACATAGATTTTTATCCCTACGGCGAGACCTCTCTTCAATAGTCAGGCGAGACCGATCTACTTGCATAGGCTCCTCGGCGGGAGGCACAGGGGTAGATTGCAAGGGATACCGAGAGAGAGGTGCCCAGGGATTAAGGTCTTTTTCCTGGCGGAGTTCCTGGTGTCTTTCCGAAAAACGCATGTCAATGCGGGTGGCCAAATGGATAAGTTCATGCAGGTTGGCAGGAATCTCTCGTGCGGCCAGCACATCTTTGATGTTACTGGATAGGCCTTTTTTAAAGGTCGTGCAGAGAGCCTCGTTGTTCCAAGATAATTCGGAAGCGAGAGTACGAAATTGGATGGCGTACTCGCCTACTGAAGAATTACCCTGGACCAGGTTCAGCAGGGCAGTCTCGGCAGAAGAAGCTCGGGCTGGTTCCTCGAAGACACTGCGAACCTCAGAGAAGAAGGAGTGTACAGAGGCGGTGACAGGGTCATCGCAGTCCCAGAGCGGTGTGGCCCAAGACAAAGCCTTCCCAGACAGGAGACTGACCACGAAAGCCACCTTCGACCGTTCTGTAGGAAATTGGTCCGACAACATCTCCAAATGAAGGGAACATTGTGACAGAAAACCACGGCAGAGTCTAGAGTCCCCATCAAATTTGTCCGGCAGGGACAAGCGGAGGTTAGGAGCGGCCACTCGCTGCGGAGGAGGTGCAGGAGCTGGTGGAGGAGATGGTAGCTGCTGTTGCAGATGCTGTAGCTGCGACTGAAGTTGCTGTACCATGGTGGACACTTCCGACAGCTGGTGACTTAGATGGGCGATCTGTCGGGATTGCTGGGCGACCACCGTGGTGAGGTCAGAGACAACTGGCAGGGGAACCTCAGCGGGATCCATGGCCGGATCTACTGTCATGATTCGGCAGGCTGGAGGTGGATCCTCTGTGCCAGAGAGGGATTGGCGTGGACCGTGTCAGTGGACCGGTTCTAAGTTGCTACTGGTATTCACCAGAGCCCGCCGCAAAGCGGGATGGTCTTGCAGCGGCGGTAGCAACCAGGTCGTATCCACTGGCAACGGCTCAACCTCTCTGACTGCTGAGATAAGCGCGGTACAAGGAAGTAGACAAGAGCAAGGTCAGACGTAGCAGAAGGTCGGGACAGGCGGCAAGGTTCGTAGTCAATGGTGGAATAGCAGGAGGTCTGGAACACAGTATGGGTAACACAGTAAGCTTTCTCAAGGCACAAGGCAACAAGATCCGTCAAGGGAGTGCAGGGGAAGTGAGGTATAAGTAGGGCAAGGAACAGGTGCAAGCTAATCAGGGTGATTGGGCCAGGCACCATCATTGGTGCACTGGCCCTTTAAATCTCAGAGCGCTGGCGCGCGCGCGCCCTAGTGAGCGGAGCCGCGCGCGCCAGAGCATGACAGCCGGGGACCGGGACAGGTAAGTGACCTGGGATGCGATTCGCAGGCGGGCGCGTCCCGCTATGCGAATCGCATCCCCGCCGGCCATGTCAGTGCAGCGCTCCCGGTCAGCGGGTCTGACCGGGGCGCTGCAAGGAGAGAAACGCCGCGAGCGCTTCGTGGAGGAGCAGGGACCCGGAGCGCTCGGCGTAACACAAGACCTGTACTTTTGGTTGTGGAAGTTTAGGTGGAGACCAAGGTTAGCACATACACCTGATCTTGTAGGACTAATTGAGACTTGACCAGGGACCTGGACTTAGTGTTTGAACGGGAGAACTCCCCTGGCCTTAAAAACCCATAGAAGGCTAGATACATGGCTGCCTTGATTACAAGGCTGTTAAGTAACCCAAAAGGTGACCCATCCAGTAGGTCTGACCATTTCCTAAACATTTCCCCTGATAGTGGTACCCTGGCTGGGGTTTTGCTCACAGAAGTAGAGCATCCACTGCAACATTCTTAGACCCCTGAATGTGCACTGCCATGAAGTAAAAATTATTGCACATAGCTACCCACACCAACCTCCTTAGAAACTTCATGACCAACTCACCCTGGCTTGATTATCACAAATGAACATGACAGTTTTATGGGTCCAAGTCTGACCCCATACTACTGCAGGAACATTTCAAAAGCAGCCGAGGTCTGTCTAAAACCAGAAAAATACTTGACCTGCTCTGGCCAGACATCCGCTACCCATTGGTTGTTGTATATTGCTGCAAACCCTGTGCCTGATGAAGTGTCAGTAAAGACCTTTGGAGAGGAGTCTGATACTGCTGGATAAAAACATTGAGATGCCGTTCCAGTCATTGAGGAAGCGCTGCCACATTGCTAAATCTTACCTAGCTGGTGCCCCAAGGAAAATTAAACTATCCTAATAAGGACAATAATTCGAGCAGCCTGCGATAAATAACCTCCCTTGTGGTATGATCCTCATTGCGAATGATAGCCTCCCTAAGAGAGACTGAAGTTTGGCCTTGTTACCTAAAAACATAGAAACCTAGAATGTGTCGGCAGATAAGAATCATTTGGCCCATCTAGTCTGCCCAATAATCTGAATACTATGAATAGTCCCTGGCCCTATCTTATATGAAGGATAGCCTTATGCCTATCCCATGCATGTTTAAACTCCTTCACTGTATTTGCAGCTACCACTTCTGCAGGAAGGCCATTCCATGCATCCACTACTCTCTCAGTAAAGTTATACTTCCTGATATTACTGCATAAACCCTCTAATTTATAACTATGTCCTCTTGTGGTAGTTTATCTTCTTTTAAATATGCTCTCCTCCTTTACCGTGTTGATTCCTTTTATGTATTTAAAGTCTCTATCATATCCCCTCTGTCTCTTCTTTCTTCCAAGCTATACATGTTAAGGTCCTTTAACCTTTCCTGGTAAGTTTTATCCTGCAATCCATGTACTAGTTTAGTAGCTCTTCTCTGAACTCTTTCTAGAGTATCTATATCCTTCTGGAGATACGGCCTCCAGTATTGTGCACAATATTCCAAGTGAGGCCTCACCAGTGCTCTGTACAGCGGCATGAGCACTTCTCTCTTTATACTGCTTATACCTCTCCCTATACATCCAAGCGTTCTGCTAGCTATTTAAGAGCACAGTGTTTTCGTTACTGTTATACTTTGGCATCAATTTCTCCCCTAGAACTGTAAGAGATCTGTGGACCGATTCATTATAATCTGCTTTGGATTCCCCTCTATTCAGTCACTTTGTGGGGGTACTATTTGGTTAATATAGTATTATTAAATCATTATGGTATTATTTTGTCACTATATGTAATTTTAAGGCAAGCTATACATATTAAACATTGGAACAGACATTTGGTAGAGGGGATAAAACATAAAGGTTTTTATCACAGTGTTACATGATTTGTGCAACGTGAAATTATCCACTACCCTTCCTCCAACTTCTCAAGCAACCAGTGCCCAAAGAGTACTGTGGTGCTAAACCATTTATCCCCTATCTAAAGGATAGGTGCCCCGCTCTCCTTGTGCATGGAGGCATCTCCACTTCATGCAAGGAGACTATTAACCCCTGCACAAAGCGATGGTCAACATGCCCCCTCCATGTATCTCTATGGGAGGAGCCGGAGATACATGAACACTGTATCTCCAGCTCTCCCATAGAGATACATGGAGGGTGTGTGTCGGCCACTGCGGTGTGCCAGGCATGAGATTGCGGGGGGTCTGACCACTGTGTAGGACACTTATCTCCTATCCTTTGGATAGGGGATGAAGTCTTTAGCACCATAGTACTCCTTTAATATTTTACATCACTCCTGGTATGAAAGGCAAATATCCAAACAAACTTAAAGGGGTATTCCAGGCAAAAACCTTTTTTTATATATCAACTGGCTCTGGAAAGTTAAATAGATTTGTAAATTACTTCTATTAAAAAATCTTAATCCTTCCAATAGTTATTAGCTTCTGAAGTTTTCTGTCTAACTGCTCAATGATGATGTCACGTCCCGGGAGCTGTGCATGATGGGAAAATATCCCCATAGGAGCTGCACAGCTCCTGGGACATGAGTCATCAGAAAGCAGTTAGACAGAAAACAGCAACTCAACTTCAGAAGCTAATAACTATTGGAAGGATTAAGATTTTTTAATAGAAGTAATTCACCAATCTGTTTAACTTTCCGGAGCCAGTTGATATATAAAAAAAAGTTTTGGCCAGGAATACCCCTTTAAAATTAAGAGCATCAATTAATTTTTGTATACGCTATACTTTAGGCAGAATTGAACTCATTACCTGTCATGACCTGTCATGGTTTTACGTAATAAAAACAAAAACATAAAAAAAAGTTTGCAGCAGCACTCTATTTGATCAAGAAAGTAAAATTGAGAATGTTGGCACAATTTTTGATCAAAACAAGTCCCTCGTCCACCACGTGGAGGTGGCTTTGCCTCGGGTGGGACTCTAACATGCTCACTCTACTCACTTGGGCTGTGCATACAGCCTCTGACTTGGTGATATGCAGTAATATGCTATATATCCCAGCAGAGGCGAGTAGAGTGAGCATGTTAGGGTTCTACCTGAAGCAAAGCCACGTCTGTGTGGTGGATGGAGGACACATTTTGCTGTGAAAGCTAAGAACCTCAATTTTACTTTTTTTAAAATCAAATATAGGGGGCTGTTACAACCTTCTTTTTGTGTTTTTGTATTTGTCACAGCAGCATGCACCCGTGTATTTGGTTGTTGTGCTGGCTCCCTGTGTGTTTTTACTTTGCAGTAAATCGAGAGTTATGGAAAGTTAGGAAACTATCTAAAGACATCACAATGTACACAGCTATTTCTAGGTGCCATTTGTTAATCAATAATATACCAGGGTCACAAACACCTGTATTCATTCTGAATGTAGGATTTAAGAATACTCAGAAATTTGCAGTTTAACACTACTATAGGGAAAAGCAAAATTACATAAGACACAAGTGGTACGATCTGCATAGTCCTGCATCTATTACAGGGATCCTCAAACTTTTTAAACAGGGGGCCAGTTCACTGTCCCTCAGAACGTTGGAGGGCCGGACTATAGTTAAAAAAAAAAACTCTGAACAAAATCCTATGCACACTTATATATCTTATTAGTGGACTACCCCTTTAAGTACGTAGCACAGTTCCCCCCACATTAGGTTGACAGTCTAGTTCCCCCACATTAGGTTGGCAGTCTAGTTCCCCCACATTAGGTAGGCAGTATAGTTCCCTTACATTAGGTTGTAGTTCCCCCACATTAGGGCTGGCAGTATAGTTCCCCCACATTAGGCTGGCAGTATAGTTCCCCCCACATTAGGTTGACAGTATAGTTCCCCCACATTAGGCTGGCAGTATAGTTCCCCTACATTAGGCTGGCAGTATAGCCCCCCCCCCCCCCCCCCCCCACATTAGGTTGGCAGTATAGTTCCCTCACATTAGGTTGGCAGTATAGTAGTTCCCCCACTTTAGGTTGTATTTCCCCCACATTAGGTTGGCAGTATAGTTCCCCCACATTTAGTTGGCAGTATAGTTCCCCCTACATTAGGCTGGCAGTATATTCCCCCACAGACATACAGCCTACAGCCATACAGTGTATGGCTGGAGGCTCTATGCCTGTGTTTCCATGCCCCACTTCAGTGCTCCGACCACCGCTCCTCCAGGGACCGGAGGAGCGGTGGTCGGAGCACCGAAGCTGAGGTGCCGCAGGTAACACTTACCAAGCTAGCCAGCGCACGTCCTGCTCGCTGCTCCGCTCCTCCGCGTTCCGTTGCTATGGGCACATGCACGGGACGTCAGTGATGTCCCTGCGTGCGCTACCTCCCGGTGGTCCTTGCGTTTTTAAAGTAAATGAGAGGCTGTAGAGAGTTAACAGGGGCATACCTGTGTCCCGGATAAATGTCCTCGGCAGGCCGCATGTGGCCCTCGGACCGTATTATATAGCTACCTCCCTAAAGGCTTTGTATAGAATATTTTATTACTTTTTATTGCATACAGCAAAAGATCTACATCTCGAAGTTGTGATGTATTATGCAATATATCATAGGTCATGGATGGGTCTGAATTCTAAGGGACTGGCTCTAAACATAGGTTTTTTATAGTTAGTACCGTTGAGAAAAGATGCATGTCCATCAAGTTAAATTGAGGAGGCGAAGGTGAATGAAGGGGGAGGATGTGATTCTATATTTTCTGTAGATGTTTAATGTTATTTTGTATTAAGTGCCAAGTGGATACATCCCTGGTTGTGTGTTGAATTAGTTTAAGAGGAAGGACACAACATTAAATTATGCAGGCATACTACTTCACATTGTAGCAGAGTGTCATTTCTTCAGTGTTGTCACATAAAAAATATAATAAAATATTTACAAATATGTGAAGGGTGCACTCACTAGTGAGATACTGTATATAACCCTGTTTTGAAGCCCTCAACTATTCCTGCTGTGACCAGTTCCTGAGGTAGACTGTTCCATAAATTCTTAGTTTTTATGGCAAAGAAGGCTTGTTGGCCCTGGAGACTAATTTTATTTGTCCTGCTGGCCTTAGAAGCAGCTGCTCATTTTACATCTATAAAGAAATGTAAATAATCTATATAACATGTAAAGTAATATTATATGCCATCACTGTATGATCAGTGCACAGTAGCGGTATCTAGAAGGCTTTGATTGCAGAAATAGTAGTAGTTCTCTCTTTTTTATATACAAATGCATAACAATATCACATTCCCCCACAAAAACCCACACAACCATTATTGAAGTTCTGAGTAAACTGGTGCACAGTGGTTACATATGTGGGGGGAGTGGCTGCCTCCATCTTGGTTTTGCACTCTGACCATTCCAATGGGTTGTTTTAAGCTGGGAGTAGCTGGATCCTGCATGCCCAGAAACTGTAGGCATGTCCAAAAGTACTGCTGTAATTCTTCTGCTGTAATATCCTGTTCCCTTGATGGTATGCATGAATTCCAGAAATTTAACACTGGATTGGCCATATTACCATCTGACTTATTACAAGGACATAATAGCTTGAAATAAATTATTACATGGAGTGTAGTTTGCTCTCGCCTTGCCAATAGTCATCACTCAACCTATGATCACACCCTCGTTTATAATGGAGATGTATTGCCTGTGTATCAAGTGTACTTGATCAACAATTGGATGACCATATCTGAGTCCAATAAAATAGTGTATCAGACACACAAGTAAATGCAGAGCTGGCATTGTCACATTCATAATAATATCAGCAAAACAACTCAAAAATTATATTCAACTATATGTCCATTTGAAGAAGAGTGATTGGAGGTCTCCCACAGCAAATCTTCAATTTAGTATTATTTAGCATTACCTAAAAAAAATCTAGCGTATTATATCATAAACTAACAACAATATCAATAAAAAAAAAAATCCCTTTTGCAATTGCAACGTAATCTTAAATGACAAACAAGTTACATAGTTACAAAACAGGTTAAAAAAAAGACATGAGTTCATCAAGTTTAACTTATGGCTAGGTTCACACAGCCATTGTCTTCCCGTCTCAATTTTCTCCGTCAATGTGTCCTAAGCGGACCATACTACTAATGGATGCAAACTGATGCAAAGGCATGCCATATGCCATGATGGGAGTAGTAGTTCCCCTGGCTTCGGGAGTCTGCGGGCGGCTGGGGAGACTACAGTAGTGCTTGTACTACTTCCCCATTATGGAACAGAGTCTGTTCCATGTTGGAGGTAGTAGTACAGGGGCTGAGGGATTGATCGCACTGGGTTACACTTCTGAGACTGGATGCGATCCTAAGCTATTAACCAGGGGAGGGGGCGGCATTCTCCGCTCCCCAGCGATATATATACAGTGGTCCCTCAACATACGATGGTAATTCTTTCCAAACAAGCCATCATTTGTCGAATCCATCATATGTTGAGGGATTCGTGCAATGTTAAGTATAGGAAGCTGTACTCACCTGTCCCCGCCGCTCCGGACCACGTCCCGCCGCTCCTGATGGTGTTCCCACCACTCCCGATGGTGACCCCGGGCCTCCGCTGGGCTCTCCTGGTCTTCTCCGGTCCTCCGCTGTCTTCTCCGGTCCTCCGCTGTCTTCCGTAAGGCCTTACTGAGCCTGCTTAGCGACGTCATTACGCCGCTGCTTGCGCCATTCCTATTCGATGACGGGACGGCGTGCGCAACAGCGTAGTGACGTCACCAGAGAGGGCCGAGAAGAGGGCACCCCGGAGCATCGTGGAGGAGTAAGTAATACTCACCGCACCACACGGGGAACATTAAGCTGCTATCCGGCAGCAGCTTAAACATTTTGCGCTGCCGGATAGCACTTAATGCGATGGCCCCGACATAAAAAAGCATCGTATGTCGATGCTGACATCGACATGCGATGGACTCTGAGAGGCCATCGTATGTCGATTTGATCATATGTCGGAGCCATCGTAGGTCAGGGGGTCACTGTACTGTGCATTATACTCTTATTCTCAAATACCCCACCAGGAGCCCTGAATGGCTGGCATCGAGTGACCATTCACAGTTCTCGGCGGGGTTTTTAATCTTATACTGACGATTCATTCCCCTGACCCACTCTCCGCATCTCCAGTCCCCGCTGCCCATACCAATGCCTGCTCCGCATCTACTAGCACGATCACAGCGGAACACGGGGACATTTCACTCCATTCCCCGCTGCTCAGCCCCGTCGGGTATGGGTGAAGACAGCCGAAAATGTGCAAGCAGGTGACAAGCTTCCATGGCTTAGTTGTCACCTGCCTACACATCTCCCACCAGCCCGCCGTTGCATGACCACAACTCTCAGCATGCCCTTACAGTAAGAACATGCTGGGAGTTGTAGTCGTGTGGCGCAGGTGGGTGGGAGATGTGCAAGAGGGTGACAAGCTTCCCTGGCTTGCTTGTTACGCGCCTGCATATCTGCCATTACCCCATGCCGCATGACTACAACTCCCAATATGCCCTTACAGTGAGGACATTCTGGGAGTTGTAGTTGTACGGTGTGGGCTGGTGGGAGATGTGCAGGCCTTCCTTAGCTGTTCCTAAACTACAACTCCCATCATGGGAGTTGTAGTCTAGGAACAGGATGCTACTGGCTGTTGCTAAACTACAAGTTGGGCCATTTATATAGATACACCTTAATGAAATGGGAATGGTTGGTGATATTAACTTCCTGTTTGTGGCACATTAGTATATGTGAGGGGGGAAACTTTTCAAGATGGGTGGTGACCATGGTGGCCTTTTTTTAAGTCAGCCATTTTGAATCCATCTTTTGTTTTTTCAATAGGAAGAGGGTCATGTGACACATCAAACTTATTGGGCATTTCACAAGAAAAACAATGATGTGCTTGGCTTTAACGTAACTTTATTCTTTCATGATTTATTTACAAGTTTCTGACCACTTATAAAATGTGTTCAATGTGCTGCCCATTGGGTTGGATTGTCAATTCAACCCTCTTCTCCCACTCTTCATACACTGATAGCAACACCGCAGGAGAAATGCTAGCACAGGCTTCCAGTATCCGTAGTTTCAGGTGCTGCACATCTCGTATCTTTACAGCATAGACAATTGCCTTCAGATGACCCCAAAGATAAAAGTCTAAGGGGGTCAGATCGGGAGACCTTGGGGACCATTCAACTGGCCCACGACGACCAATCCACTTTCCAGGAAACTGTTTATCTAGGAATGCTCGGACCTGACACCCATAATGTGGTGGTGCACCATCTTGCTGGAAAAACTCAGGGAACGTGCCAGCTTCAGTGCATAAAGAGGAAAACACATCATCATGTAGCAATTTCTCATATCCAGTGGCCTTGAGGTTTCCATTGATGAAGAATTGCCCCATTATCTTTGTACCCCATATACCACACCAATACCATAAATTTTTGTGTTCCAACAGTCTTGAAGGGATCTATCCAATGTGGGTTAGTGTCAGACCAATAGCGGTGGTTTTGTTTGTTAACTTTACCATTCACATAAAAGTTTGCCTCATCAATGAACAAATTCTTCTGCGTAAACTGAGGGTCCTGTTCCAATTTTTGTTTTGCCCATTCTGCAGCACCTCCGCATTGACAATCCAACACAATGGGCAGCACATTGAACACATTTTATAAGTGGTCAGAAACTTGTAAATAACTCATGAAAGAATAAAGTTACGTTAAAACCAAGCACATCATTGTTTTTCTTGTGAAATTCCCAATAAGTTTGATGTGTCACTTGACCCTCTTCCTATTGAAAAAACAAAAGTTGGACTCAAAATGTCCGACTTCAAAATGGCCGCCATGGTCACCACCCATCTTGAAAAATTTCCTTCCTCACATATACTAATGTGCCACAAACAGGACGTTAATATCACCAACCATTCCCATTTTATTAAGGTGTATCCATATAAATGGCCCACCCTGTACAACTCTCATCATGGGAGTTATAGTTTAGAAACAGCGAGCCTCCAGCTGTTGCTAAACTGGAGGCTCACTGTTGCTAAATTACAACTCCCATCAATCCCAGACAGCCAGTATCCCACTCTGACATTAATCGTCACCAAAGGGATGTATACCACCATCTGAACATCCAGGTTTATGCACACATAAACTGTGCCCGTTCTTTGATAGATACCATGAGCCCAGACTTCATGGACTTCTGGGTCACCAGATTAGACCATTGGCCAGAACTTGCTCAGTTTGCCCTGGGTGTTCTGCCTTCTGTCAACCCTCCAGTGCAGCATCAGAGAGTGGCATCGGCCCTAAGCGAACAAGATTGTCTGTCAGCAACCTGTAAAAAGTCACGTTAGTTAAAATGAATCAGGTTTGAATCAATAAGGAATTTAAAACTCCTGTACCAGATGCCGCTAATTAGACAGTACTACCACCCTCCCTAAAGTACGCTGCCTACTACAATTCCCATCAGAACGAGCGAGGAAAGCGCTCCATGGTGCAACAGACTCGGTCCAAGTCATCTGCCACACAGGTCCAGCGGATCCACATACACCGGAGTTCCTGTCTTCAAAAGCGTTCACAAGTCGGAATTCTCGCGGATGAATTCCGCGAGCGGAGCTTCCGCCTGGCGGCCGCCGCCGTGAGTACTTCAACGCTAGGGCCGCGGGGCACTGAGCCGTCACCATTGACAGCTATGCAGTGCTCGCGGAATCCACGCAAAGAATGAACATGTTCTTTCTTTGCGCGGAACACTTTCAGCGGCGGAAATGTCCGCCGCTGAAATTCCGCAATGTGAACGGGTCTCGCGGAAACCCATTCACACTAATGTTAAAGTTCACACCGCGGAATTCCGCCCGCGGAATTCCACCCAGAAATTCCGCGGGAATTCCGTAGTGTGAACGGGGCCTTAAAGAGGAGCAGACAAGCACTGGGTTTGTTCACAAAGAAGGATTCTCATATGTGCTTCAGTTAAATTTTGAAATCCACATGACATTGAATTCAGTATAAAATGTTAAATCCAACCACAAAAACGGACATCAAGTTTTGATTTGATTTTCTTTCCTCTATAGTCAACGTGAAATCCTCTTCAGAAATCCACAAATGTATGCATGGAATTTACATGTGGATTTTTTTGCCAAAACCATCTGATATCTTACCCTTTTAGAAACTCTAACACTATGAGCTGCAGACACAGTTGGATAGATGTTAGCTTTTAAGGGTCTAAACGATGGTGGTCACCAAACTTATAACATATCCTTTTTATTTCTCAGCCAAATGTCAATGAGGTGGACCCCGACTGCTGCAGAGTCACAGCCTGGCATCCCTCCGTGCTTGACCTCACCTCTTAGCTCCTCCTTGTCTGATATACAGAGCCTGTATAGCAATAAAACAGAGCTGGAAAGTGAGGGCAAGAGAGGAGGAGTGCCTGGCCATTGCATTTGAGTAGTTCAGCTCTGCTGCCTTCAACTGCACTAAACCAAATATACTGGGTTATAGTGCGGGTTAATAGATGAAAATGAGGGTTCACTTACTTTTATTGGTGCCTTCTGTGTAGACTTATGTATGTAAATAAGCGTGCATTGGGGACGAGGAGCCATCTCTCCTAGCTCCCCTGCCTCATCCATATTTTGTTCGAATCTTGGTTATTCATATTCTTCACTCTCACATAACTAGGATGTGAGTGCCTGTGGGGGTTTAGTGCCTCTCTTTACCTGTGCTACTAAAGCCTTGCTACACCAACTTCCAGGTGTAGCGAGGAAGTGGCCAATGTCGCAGGCTCTCACGTCCTAGTGACGTGAGAGTGAAGAATTTGAATAATCAAGAGGAGGCGGGATGCGGGCCACAGCAGCGTGCACCCATGTATTAGGAATTTGTGCCGGCTATTTTTCTTTTCGTTTTTGCTGTGCAATTTCGGGGGAGTGGCACCCTCTGTAGCCGTGCACCCCTCCCTGTTTTACAGGAGGTTTTTTAAATTGATAGTGGATCCAGCATGTAACCCAGTCAGAGGCTATATGCCCAGCAGAGGTGAGTGAAACTAGTGTTAGGGTCCCATCCAAAATGAGGCCACCTCCGTGTGGTGGATGGGGACACTTTTTGATCAAAAAGTGCGCTAAGAACCTCCATTTTTCGACCAAGAGTGCTGCTGCAACCTTCTTTTTTGTATACTTTGTATTTGCCACAGCAGTGTGCACCTATGTATTAGGTAGTCGTGCTGGCTATTTTTCTTTTTGTTTATACCTTTTATACCTTGATATATTTATATAAATGTAAGCCTTGAAAGCTATGAAAATGTAGTGTCTTCCTATTATAATCAGACTTTCTACATTTTTTTACCTTACCTCTTAAAAAAATTAATTACTCTCTGCACAGATCATCTAGAAATTCAGCTCACAACAGAGAACTTTTGCCTTTGAGATTCTGGAGGTCTTCTCGGATGCTAGAATATGAGTAAGAAGTACTATTATTATTTTCCATAGGGCACTTTGTATTGGATTTCCCTAACACATAGTTCCATAGAATCGGAGCCTAATGCCATGACTTAATGGAGTGTCAAGAGTTTCTGACACATTTACATGTGGTATAATCTGTTCATTTATTATCAAATACAGTTTACCCTATTAGTATACGTGTGATATTGAATACTTATGTAGTACAAATCCAAGCACTCCTGCACTTTAACTGCATAGCCTTCTCCTAAAAAACTTTGTATCTATTGTTTTTTTATTATGATACTAACAAAATCTAAGTGTTTTAAGTAGAGATGAGCGAATCGAATATGACCAATCCGAATTCGTAACGAATTTCATGTAAAATTTGATTCGCAACGAATGCGAATATCACTGCAATTCTACCGTGTAAATCGCTTCATTAAACTCCATTTAGTGCGGTCCAGACTCCAGGGCATCTAAAATGGCAGATCCACTTGTGAGGACATGGGGCAAGGAATCCTGGGAAGGCGGGAACAAGGGTAGGCGGGATGACCCTGAATCACATGCAGCATGCCGCCTATCAGCAGCCAGTCACCCCATGTGACAGCCCTATATAAACGGCAGCCATATTCCGGCTAGTCACTTCATGCTTTCACTGCAGAGAGATAGGACAGACAGCGCTTTGTGTGTTACACAGAAAAGCTTTTTCCAGCAGCGTTTCACCTCCTAGTCACGTCAGCGTCACTGGTGGACAGAGAGCAGTGCGTTTTTCACAGAAAATAATTTTTACTGAAGTGATTAACCTCCCAGTCACTTTCTACAGCATTTTTTTTACAAGCTGGCTCAGCATTGTTGAATAAGCTGGCTCAGCTGGAGAAACCTTAGCAGAGAAGGGAGGAAAACGTTTTTAGTGCAACTCTGTTTCTTTGTTTAACAACAAAGGGTTTGCTGGTTATACTAGTCTGTAGACAGTATAATACATACCCAGCAGTCCATTCCTATTAGCCTTTGAGAGAGTGCAATTTTGGGTGTAGTACACAGCGACTGTGTGCTGCAGCACTGTTGTGTACTGCTGGTGTTGTGCACAAATAAGTTTTTTAAGTGTACTGTAGCGCATTTTTCTGCCTCAGAAGTGCATGCCACATACCTACATCTAAGTAGTGCACTATTTTGTACCTGTTAATCTGTCAAGGGCATAGATACTGTGAAAATCCAGGCAAAAGTAATCACCGGCTGGTGTTTTACTTCAATACGTTTTTAAGCGTACTGTAGCGCATTGTCCTCCCCTCATAAGTGCATACCACATACGTACATCTAAGTAGTGCACTATTTTGTACCTGTTAATCTGTCAAGGGCCTAGATACTGTGAAAGGCTAGGCAAAAGTAAACACCGCCTGGTGTTTTATTCCAATTCTTTTTAAAGCATACTGTAGCGCATTTTTCTGCCCTCATAAGTGCATACCACATACCTACATCTAAGTAGTGTACTATTTTGTACATGTTAATGTGTCAAGGGCCTAGATACTGTGAAAGTCCAGGCAAAAGTAATCACCGGCTGGTGTTTTCCTCCAATACTTTTTTAAGCATACTGTAGTGTATTGTCCTCCCCTAATAAATGCATACCACATACCTACATCTAAGTAGTGTACTATTTTGTACCTATTAATCTGTCAAGGACCTAGATACTGTGAAAGGCCAGGCAAAAGTAATCACCGGCTGGTGTTTTATGCCAATACTTTTTTAAGCGTAGTATAGCACATTTTTCTGCCCTTATAAGTGCATACCACATACCTACATCTAAGTAGTGTACTATTTTGTACCTGTTAATCTGCCAAGGGCCTAGACACTGTGAAAGGCAAGGCAAAAGTACACATCTGCTGCTGTTCTAGACAAATACTGTTTTAAGCGTAGTGAAGCGTATTGTACTCCCCTCATATACGCACTAAGTATGTCAGGCAGAGAAGTGCCAGGACATGCACAGAGGAGTGGCAGAGGCCTAAATTCATCAGGCGCAGGAAGAGGTAACAGCAGAGTAGGGGCGTGTGGCAGCAGAAGTCGCAGCGAGAGGTCTGAGCTCCCAGTGTCAGCTAACAGTCATGTCTCGACCAGCAACCCAGCAGCAATGATTGATTGGTTCACTCGGTCATCCACTTCATCCCAAGTGACAGTTGACACCCCAGTCAACAGTCGGTGGGCTCTTCAGACTCAACCCCCAGTTGGCATGGCCCTTATGCTGCTGCTGCCACCTCCAGGCTCTGTCATTGTGCTGCCATATGGTCTCCTCATGCTGATGCTGCCACCTCCAGGCTCTCCCATTGTGCTGCTCTATGGTCATCTCATACTGATGCTGCCACCTCCAGGCTCTGTCATTGTGCCGCCATATGGTCTCCTCATGCTGATGCTGCCACCTCCTGGCTCTCTCATTGTGCTGCTCTATGGTCTCCTCATGCTGATGCTGCCACCTCCATGCTCTCTCATTGTGCTGCTCTATGGTCTCCTCATGCTGATGCTGTCACCTCCAGGCTCTCTCATTGTGCTGCTCTATGGTCTCCTCATGCTGATGCTACCACTTCCAGGCTCTGTTATTGTGCCACCATATGGTCTCCTCCAGCTTATGCTGCCACCTCCAGGCTCTCTCATTGTGCTGCCATATGGTCTCCTCATGCTGATGCTACCACCTCCAGGATCTCTCATTGTGCTGCCGTGGATACTGCAAAACATAATTAAGGTGCTGGTCCCAAGTTACAGAAATTCCTCAAGTAAGTATTGAGTATATGCATTAGCTAAAACGTAACTTTTCTTAGGATAAAATATATGGACCCAAATTCTTTTTAAAATCTAACAAAAGGAAAGGTGAGAAAAACACCATGTGCCACCTACACCACCAAGTATTGATGCGATGCAGAGACCTCTAAAAGGTGGACGGTAACAACGTATGGTCCATTGTAACAGGTGGTGGTAAAAACCTCCCCTGTAAGGCCCTACTCTTGCACTATTAACCTTTTGAGGATGCCGGGCATATGCATACGCCCTGCATCCCGAGTCCTTAAGGACTTGGGGCGTATGCATACGCCCATGGGAATTCCGGTCCCCGCCGCTAGCTCGTCAGGACCCCCCCCCCCCCCCCCCCCATGTCGGCAATCGCAGAAAATCGCATTTCAATTCAGACATGTGATTTTCTGCTATTCCGGGCTGATCGGGTCTCTGGTGACCCCATCACCCAGAAAATAGGGATGATCGGAGCTGTCAGTGACAGCCCTTATCATCCTGAGGGATAGGAGCAAGGTCGCAGTGCTGCGATCTCCTCCTATCCCCTGCCATTGGTCAGAACTGATTCTGACCAATGGCAGGGCAGGACAGTGGTTTGCCATGGCAACCCCCCGTTCTGCCCACCCCTAGATGTCGAGGGGAACGTGGGGAGAAGATGGAGGCCAGTACCTGGAGGAGAAGCAGCCTGGGGACCCCCGATCGTCGCTGGAGACTGCTAGATCCTGGCTCAGGTAGGGAAACTACGGTGGGGAGGGGGAGTGAAAGTGAAAGTAAAGTGATCTTTACTGTGGCAACCCCTAGGAAGGCCAAACTGCAACTCCCAGCATGCCCAGACAGCCAAAGGCTTTTTGGGCATGCTGGGAGTTGTAGTTTTGCAACATCTGGAGGGTCACAGTTTGGAGACCACTGTTACAGTGGTGCCCAAACGGTAGCCCTCCAGATGTTGCAAAACTACAACTCTCAGCATGCCTAGACTGCCCAGGCATGCTGGGAGTTGTAGTTCTGTATCATCTGTCCCTTCAGGGTTTGCAATTTTCTTCAATTTTTTCAAAAAACTAAAATATGTCCATTTTATGATGCCAATATAAAGTGGACATATTGTATTTGTGAATAAAAATAAAAATTATTGGTAATATCCATTTTCCTTACAAGTAGAGAGCTTCAAAGTTAGAAAAATGCTAAATTTTCAAAATTTTCATGAAATTTGGGAATTTTTCACCAAAAAAGGATGCAAGTAATGCCGAAAATTTACCCCCAAAATAAAGTAGAATATGTCACGAAAAAACTATCTCAGAATCAGATTATTCGGTAAAAGCGTTTTCGAGTTATTAATTCGTAAAGCGACGGTGGTCAGAATTGCGAAAAAGGGCTCAGTCCTTAAGGTGAAAAAAGGCTGCGTCCTTAAGGGGTTAATTCCCTTCTTTGCAAGTGTTACTTGTCCTAAAAAGGGCAGCCCTACACAGGAACCTCTCTCTATTTCCAACTAAAAACCCTGGGAAATGGAAGTGTTTTTAGGTGGAAATAGGGAGAGGTTCCTGTGTGGGGACACCCTTTTTAAGGATGAGTAACACTTGCCAATAAGGGAATTAATAGTGCGAGAGTAGGGCCTTACAGGGGAAGTTTTTACCCCCACCTGTTACAATGGACCATATGTTGTTCCCTTCCACCTTTTAAAGGTCTTTGCATCGCATGAATGCTTAGTGGTGTTAGTGGCACATGTTTTTTTGCACACCTTTTCTTTTTGTTTGATTTCAAAAAAAAATTGTGTCCATATATTTTATCCTAAGAAATGTTAAAAGTTAAGTTTTACATAATGCATATCCTCAATACTTGTGCACACCAACACTTTGACAAAAAGGACTGCTTACCTGCTTACTGCTGCCTACCTGCCTCAGCTACTATTCTTATCCTGCCACTTGCCTGATGCCACACATCTGATGTCAAGTTCTCCTCCTTTCACCCACCTTCGTTACCGGGTACTGGTATTAACACCCACCACCCCACTCTACCAAAGTGTACAGCAGCGCCGACATATGGAACTGTAACTATGGTCATGGACAATACATGTCCTTTACTGCTCACTGGGTAAATGTGGTTCCTGCACAGCCACAACAGCAACTTGAATAGGTCCCGCTGCTTACGCCGCTACGCTCTCAGGTCGTTGGTCCTGTGACAGTATTCGACTGACCTTTGTGAAGATGAATCAGGCATGGATCAGCCAGGATTTCCACCCACCAATGCCTGATGCATGAGAGTAGATTGACCATGGTGCCACACCAACACTTCACAAATATGTATAGTGCCAAACAGATTTAAGGCACTGCTCCCGAGTTACAAACATTCCTACGCATCAGACCTTTTTTCATCCACCTTCGTCACCGGGTACTGGTATTGCCACCCACTGCACCACTCTGTCACCGGGTCACTTTCAGGACTAATGATGCTGCTGCTGCCACATTCTGCCACCATATGTTCTCCTCATGCTGCCGCCACTCCACGCTGTGCCATTCAGCCCCTATATGTTCTCCTCATGCTGCTGCCACCTCCAGGCTGTGCCATTCAGCCACTATATGGTCTCCTTATGCTGCTGCCACCTCCTGTGTCATTATGCCATTATATGGCTAACTCATGCTGCTAGGCCTGGGAGATTAACTAAAAAAAATTATGGTAGCACTAACTACCATAAATCTTCAATTTAAATTTGAAAATTCATATTTTAATCTTAGGGATTGTGAAACCCTATTGTCTCCTCATGCTGCCGCCAGCTTCAGGCTGTGTCATTCAGCCCCTATATGGTTTACTGATGCTGCTGGGCCTGGGACATTCCCTAAAAATGTTTATGGTAGCACTAACTACCATAAATCTTCAATTTAAAAATTCATCTTAATCTTTAATCTTAGGGATTGTCACGACTCGGCTGGCTGGAGGTGGATCCTCTGTGCCAGAGAGGGATTGGCGTGGACCGTGCTGGTGGACCGGTTCTAAGTTGCTACTGGTATTCACCAGAGCCCGCCGCAAAGCGGGATGGTCTTGCAGCGGCGGTAGCAACCAGGTCGTATCCACCAGCAACGGCTCAACCTCTCTGACTGCTGAAGATAGGCGCGGTACAAGGGAGAAGACAAGAGCAAGGTCGGACGTAGCAGAAGGTCAGGGCAGGCAGCAAGGATCGTAGTCAGGGGCAACGGCAGGAGGTCTGGAACACAGGCTAGGAACACACAAGGGAACGCTTTCACTGGCACAATGGCAACAAGATCCGGCGAGGGAGTGCAGGGGAAGTGAGGTATAAGTAGGGAGTGCACAGGTGAGAATACTGATTAGGCCTGCTGCGCCAATCAGTGGCGCAGCGGCCCTTTAAATGGCAGAGACCCGGCGCGCGCGCGCCCTAAGGAGCGGGGCCGCGCGCGCCGGGACAACACAGACGGGGAACGGGTCAGGTACGGGAGCCGAGATGCGCATCGCGAGTGGGCGCGTCCCGCATCGCGAATCGCATCCCGGCTGGGAGTAATATCGCAGCGCACCCGGTCAGCAGGTCTGACTGGGGCGCTGCGAATGAGAGAACGCTGCGAGCGCTCCGGGGAGGAGCGGGGACCCGGAGCGCTCGGCGTAACAGTACCCCCCCCTTGGGTCTCCCCCTCTTTTTGGAGCCTGAGAACCTGAGGATAAGACTTTTGTCCAGGATGTTGTCCTCAGGTTCCCAGGATCTCTCCTCAGGGCCGCAATTCTCCCAGTCGACCAAAAAGAATCTTTTACCTCTGACCGTTTTGGATGCTAGAATCTCCTTCACAGAAAAGACGTCAGAAGATCCGGAAACTGGAGTGGGAGAAACAACTTTGGGAGAGAAGCGGTTAAGGATGAGTGGTTTAAGGAGAGAGACATGGAAGGCATTGGGAATACGGAGAGAAGGAGGAAGAAGGAGTTTGTAAGAGACAGGGTTGATCTGGCACTTGATTTTGAAAGGACCAAGATAGCGTGGTCCCAGTTTGTAACTGGGGACACGAAAGCGGACATATTTAGCGGAGAGCCATACCTTGTCTCCGGGAGCAAAAATGGGGGGAGTTCTTCTTTTTTTATCAGCAAATCTTTTCATCCGGGATGAAGCCTGTAAAAGAGAATTTTGGGTCTCTTTCCATATGGTGGAAAGATCACGAGTCACTTCATCCACAGCGGGCAAACCAGAGGGCAAGGGAGTAGGGAGGGGGGGAAGAGGGTGACGGCCGTACACCACGAAAAATGGGGACTTGGCAGAAGATTCGGAGACTCTGAAGTTGTATGAGAATTCGGCCCATGGTAGAAGATCTGCCCAGTCATCCTGGCGGGAGGAAACAAAATGCCGTAAATAGTCACCCAGGACCTGATTAACTCTTTCTACTTGCCCATTGGATTGGGGATGATAAGAAGAAGAGAAGTTTAATTTGATCTTGAGCTGTTTACAGAGGGCCCTCCAGAAATTAGACACGAATTGGACGCCTCTATCTGAGACGATATGCGTGGGCAAACCGTGAAGGCGAAAAATGTGTACAAAAAATTGCTTTGCCAACTGAGGCGCTGAAGGAAGACCAGGAAGAGGAATAAAATGTGCCATCTTGGAAAATCGATCAACGACCACCCAAACAACTGTGTTGCCACGGGATGAGGGCAAGTCCGTAATAAAGTCCATACCAATCTGTGACCAAGGCTGTTTAAGAACAGGCAGAGGATGAAGGAGACCAGCAGGCTTCTGGCGAGGAGTCTTATCCCGGGCACAGACAGTACAGGCCCGCACGAAATCAATAACATCAGTCTCCAGAGTCGGCCACCAATAAAATCGAGAGATGAGTTGCAAGGATTTTTTGATGCCCACATGGCCTGCGAGGTGGGAGGAGTGTCCCCATTTGAGAATCCCGAGACGCTGGCGTGGAGAAACGAAGGTCTTCCCTGGAGGAGTTTGCCTGATGGAAGCTGGAGAAGTGGAGATCAGACAGTCCGGAGGAATGATGTGTTGCGGAGAGACCTCTACTTCAGAGGCATCAGAAGAACGAGAGAGGGCATCGGCCCTAATGTTCTTGTCAGCAGGGCGAAAATGGATTTCAAAGTTAAAACGGGCAAAGAACAACGACCACCTAGCCTGGCGAGGGTTCAGTCGTTGGGCAGACTGGAGGTAGGAGAGATTCTTGTGATCAGTGTATATGATAACTGGAAATTTTGATCCCTCCAGCAGGTGCCTCCATTCCTCAAGCGCCAATTTAATGGCCAGTAGTTCTCGATCCCCGATGGAATAGTTTCTCTCCGCCGGGGAGAAGGTCCTAGAAAAAAAACCACAAGTCACAGCATGCCCGGAAGAATTTTTTTGTAGAAGGACAGCTCCAGCTCCCACTGAGGAGGCATCTACCTCCAATAGGAAGGGTTTAGATGGGTCAGGTCTGGAGAGCACGGGAGCGGAAGAAAAGGCAGACTTGAGATGTTTAAATGCGTCTTCCGCTTGGGGGGACCAGGACTTGGGATTGGCATTTTTCTTGGTTAAAGCCACGATAGGAGCCACAATAGTGGAAAAGTGTGGAATAAACTGTCTGTAATAATTGGCGAACCCCAAAAAACGTTGGATAGCACGGAGTCCGGAGGGGCGTGGCCAATCTAAGACGGCAGAGAGTTTATCTGGGTCCATTTGTAGTCCCTGGCCAGAGACCAAGTATCCTAGGAAAGGAAGAGATTGACATTCAAAGAGACATTTCTCCATTTTGGCATAAAGTTGATTGTCACGAAGTCTCTGAAGAACCATGCGGACATGCTGGCGGTGTTCTTCTAAGTTGGCAGAAAAAATCAGAATATCGTCCAGATAAACCACAACACAGGAATATAGGAGATCACGAAAAATTTCATTAACAAAGTCTTGGAAGACGGCAGGGGCGTTGCATAGGCCAAAGGGCATGACCAGATACTCAAAGTGTCCATCTCTGGTGTTAAATGCGGTCTTCCATTCGTCCCCCTCCCTGATGCGGATGAGATTATAAGCACCTCTTAAGTCCAGTTTGGTAAAGATGTGGGCACCTTGTAAGCGATCAAAGAGTTCCGAGATAAGAGGTAAGGGGTAGCGTTTTTTTACCGTGATTTTATTAAGTCCGCGGTAATCAATACAAGGACGTAGGGAGCCATCTTTTTTGGACACAAAAAAAAATCCAGCTCCGGCAGGAGAGGAGGACTTGCGGATAAACCCCTTTTTTAAATTCTCCTGGATGTACTCCGACATGGCAAGAGTCTCTGGAGCAGACAGAGGATAGATTCTGCCCCGGGGTGGGGTAGTACCCGGGAGGAGGTCAATAGGACAGTCATAAGGCCTGTGAGGAGGCAAAGTCTCAGCTTGCTTTTTGCAAAAAACGTCAGAATAGTCCATATAAGCCTTAGGAAGACCGGATACAAGGGGAACCACAGGGTCACGGCAAGGAGTACTGGGCACCGATTTAAGACAGTCCTTGTGACAAGAAGTACCCCAGTTCTTGATTTCTCCTGTGGACCAATCAAGGGTTGGGGAATGGCGTTGAAGCCACGGTAATCCAAGAAGAATTTCAGAAGTGCAGTTGGAGAGGACCAAAAATTCAATTTTTTCGTGATGAGGTCCGATGCACATTAGGATAGGTTCCGTGCGGTAACGCACGGTACAGTCCAATCTTTCATTGTTAACAGAATTGATGTAGAGGGGTCTGGCGAGACTGGTCACCGGGATGTTGAACCTGTTGATGAGAGAGGCCAAAATAAAATTTCCTGCAGATCCGGAATCCAAGAAGGCCGTAGCAGAGAAGGAGAAGGTAGAGGAAGATATCCGCACAGGCACAGTAAGGCGTGGAGAAGCAGAGTAGACATCAAGAACTGTCTCATCTTTGTGCGGAGTCAGCATACGTCTTTCCAGGCGGGGAGGACGGATAGGACAATCTTTCAAGAAGTGTTCGGTATCGGCACAGTACAGGCATAGTGTCACGATGCCGGCTGGCAGGTAGTGGATCCTCTGTGCCAGAGAGGGATTGGCGTGGACCGTGCTAGTGGATCGGTTCTAAGTCACTACTGGTTTTCACCAGAGCCCGCCGCAAAGCGGGATGGTCTTGCTGCGGCGGTAGTGACCAGGTCGTATCCACTAGCAACGGCTCAACCTTTCTGACTGCTGAAGATAGGCGCGGTACAAGGGAGTAGACAGAAGCAAGGTCGGACGTAGCAGAAGGTCGGGGCAGGCAGCAAGGATCGTAGTCGGGGGCAACGGCAGGAGGTCTGGAACACAGGCTAGGAACACACAAGGAAACGCTTTCACTGGCACAATGGCAACAAGATCCGGCGAGGGAGTGAAGGGGAAGTGAAGTATAAATAGGGAGTGCACAGGTGAACACACTAATTGGAACCACTGCGCCAATCAGCGGCGCAGTGGCCCTTTAAATCGCAGAGACCCGGCGCGCGCGCGCCCTAGGGAGCGGGGCCGCGCGCGCCGGGACAGGACAGACGGAGAGCGAGTCAGGTACGGGAGCCGGGGTGCGCATCGCGAGCGGGCGCTACCCGCATCGCGAATCGCATCCCGGCTGGAGACGGTATCGCAGCGCACCGGGTCAGTGGAGCTGCCCGGAGCGCTGCGGTAGCGAGAGAGAAGCGAGCGCTCCGGGGAGGAGCGGGGACCCGGAGCGCTCGGCGTAACAGTACCCCCCCCCCTTGGGTCTCCCCCTCTTCTTAGAGCCTGAGAACCTGAGGAGCAGACTTTTGTCTAGGATGTTGTCCTCAGGTTCCCAGGATCTCTCTTCAGGTCCACAGCCCTCCCAATCCACCAAAAAGAACTTTTTTCCTCTGATCGTCTTGGAGGCCAGTATCTCTTTCACCGAGAAGACGTCAGAAGAACCGGAGACAGGAGTGGGAGAAACTAACTTGGGAGAGAAACGGTTGATGATGAGTGGTTTAAGAAGAGAGACATGAAAGGCATTAGGAATACGGAGAGAAGGAGGAAGAAGAAGTTTGTAAGAGACAGGATTAATTTGGCACAAGACTTTGAAAGGACCAAGATAGCGTGGACCCAGTTTGTAACTGTGGACACGAAAGCGGACATATTTAGCGGAGAGCCATACCTTGTCTCCGGGAGCAAAAATGGGGGGAGCTCTTCTTTTCTTATCGGCAAACTTTTTCATGCGAGATGAAGCCTGTAAAAGAGAATCTTGGGTCTCTTTCCATATGATGGAAAGATCACGAGTCACTTCATCTACAGCGGGCAGACCAGAGGGCAAGGGAGTAGGGAGGGGGGGAAGAGGGTGACGGCCGTACACCACGAAAAATGGGGATTTGGAGGAAGATTCAGAGACTCTAAAGTTATACGAGAATTCGGCCCATGGTAGAAGATCTGCCCAATCATCCTGGCGGGAGGAAACAAAATGTCGTAAATAATCACCCAAGACCTGGTTAATTCTTTCCACTTGTCCATTGGATTGAGGATGATATGCAGAAGAAAAGTTTAATTTAATCTTGAGTTGTTCACAGAGAGCCCTCCAGAATCTTGACACGAATTGGACGCCTCTATCCGAGACTATCTGTGTGGGCAACCCGTGAAGACGAAAAATGTGTACAAAAAATTGTTTAGCCAACTGAGGCGCTGAAGGAAGACCAGGAAGAGGGATGAAATGTGCCATCTTGGAGAATCGATCAACGACCACCCAAACAACAGTGTTGCCACGGGATGGAGGTAGATCTGTAATAAAATCCATACCAATCAGAGACCAAGGCTGTTCGGGGACAGGCAGAGGATGAAGAAAACCAGCGGGCTTCTGGCGAGGAGTCTTATCCCGGGCACAGACAGTGCAGGCTCGCACAAAGTCCACGACATCCGTCTCCAGAGTCGGCCACCAATAGAAGCGAGAGATGAGTTGCACAGATTTCTTGATGCCTACATGACCTGCGAGATGGGAGGAGTGACCCCATTTGAGGATTTCGAGGCGTTGGCGTGAAGAGACGAAGGTCTTTCCTGGAGGAGTTTGCCTGATGGAGGCTGGAGAAGTGGAAATCAGGCAGTCAGGAGGAATGATGTGTAGCGGAGAGAGTTCAACTTCCGAGGCATCCGAGGAACGAGAGAGAGCATCGGCCCTAATGTTCTTATCGGCAGGCCGAAAGTGAATTTCAAAATTAAATCGGGCAAAGAACAGAGACCACCTGGCCTGGCGAGGATTCAGCCGTTGGGCAGACTGGAGATAGGAGAGGTTCTTGTGATCGGTGTAAATAATAACTGGAAATCTTGATCCCTCCAGCAGATGCCTCCATTCCTCAAGTGCTAATTTAATGGCTAGAAGCTCTCGATCCCCGATGGAGTAGTTTCTCTCCGCCGGAGAGAAGGTCCTAGAAAAAAACCCACAAGTAACAGCATGCCCGGAAGAATTTTTTTGTAGAAGGACCGCTCCAGCTCCTACAGAGGAGGCATCAACCTCCAATAGGAAGGGTTTAGAAGGGTCGGGTCTGGAGAGCACGGGAGCCGAAGAAAAGGCAGACTTGAGCCGTTTAAAGGCGTCTTCTGCTTGAGGAGGCCAAGACTTGGGATTGGCATTTTTTTTGGTTAAAGCCACGATAGGGGCCACAACGGTAGAAAAATGTGGAATAAATTGCCTGTAATAATTGGCGAACCCCAAAAAACGTTGGATAGCACGGAGTCCGGAGGGGCGTGGCCAATCTAAGACGGCAGAGAGTTTGTCTGGATCCATTTGTAGTCCCTGGCCAGAGACCAAGTATCCTAGGAAAGGAAGAGATTGGCATTCAAACAGACATTTCTCTATCTTGGCATAAAGTTGATTGTCACGAAGTCTCTGAAGAACCATACGGACATGCTGGCGGTGTTCTTCCAGATTGGCAGAAAAAATCAGGATATCGTCCAGATATACAACAACACAGGAGTATAAGAGATCACGAAAAATTTCATTAACAAAGTCTTGGAAGACGGCAGGGGCGTTGCACAGGCCAAAGGGCATGACCAGATACTCAAAGTGTCCATCTCTAGTGTTAAATGCCGTTTTCCATTCATCCCCCTCTCTGATGCGGATGAGATTATAAGCACCTCTTAAGTCCAGTTTAGTAAAGATGTGGGCACCTTGGAGGCGATCAAAGAGTTCAGAGATGAGGGGTAGGGGGTAGCGGTTCTTTACCGTGATTTTATTAAGACCGCGGTAGTCAATGCAAGGACGTAGAGAGCCATCTTTTTTGGACACAAAGAAAAATCCGGCTCCGGCAGGAGAGGAGGATTTACGGATAAAGCCTTTTTTTAAATTTTCCTGGATGTACTCCGACATAGCAAGAGTCTCTGGGGCGGACAGAGGATAGATTCTGCCCCGGGGTGGAGTAGTGCCCGGGAGGAGGTCAATAGGACAATCATAAGGCCTGTGAGGAGGTAGAGTCTCAGCTTGTTTTTTGCAAAAAACATCCGCAAAGTCCATATAGGCCTTAGGGAGACCGGTTACAGGGGGAACCACAGAGTCACGGTAAGGGGTACTGGGAACCGGCTTTAGGCAGTCCTTGAAACAAGAGGGCCCCCAACTCTTGATCTCCCCAGTGGACCAATCCAGGGTTGGGGAATGGAGTTGAAGCCAGGGTAGTCCAAGGAGGATTTCGGAAGTGCAATTGGGGAGGACCAAAAATTCAATCTTCTCGTGATGAGGTCCGATGCACATTAGAAGGGGCTCCGTGCGGAAACGTATGGTACAGTCCAATCTTTCATTGTTTACACAATTGATGTAGAGGGGTCTGGCGAGACTGGTCACTGGGATGTTGAACCTGTTGACGAGAGAGGCCAAAATAAAATTTCCTGCAGATCCGGAATCCAAGAAGGCCATAGTAGAGAAGGATAAGGCAGAGGCAGATATCCGCACAGGCACAGTAAGACGTGGAGAAGCAGAGTAGACATCAAGGACTGTCTCACCTTTGTGCGGAGTCAGCGTACGTCTTTCCAGGCGGGGAGGACGGATAGGACAATCCTTCAGGAAGTGTTCGGTACTGGCACAGTACAGGCAGAGATTCTCCATGCGGCGTCGTGTCCTCTCTTGAGGTGTCAGGCGAGACCGGTCGACCTGCATAGCCTCCACGGCGGGAGGCACAGGAACGGATTGCAGGGGACCAGAGGAGAGAGGAGCCGGGGAGAAAAAACGCCTTGTGCGAACAAAGTCCATATCCTGGCGGAGCTCCTGACGCCTTTCGGAAAAACGCATGTCAATGCGAGTGGCAAGATGGATGAGTTCATGTAGGTTAGCAGGGATTTCTCGTGCGGCCAGAACATCTTTAATGTTGCTGGATAGGCCTTTTTTAAAGGTCGCGCAGAGGGCCTCATTATTCCAGGATAATTCTGAAGCAAGAGTACGGAATTGTACGGCGTACTCGCCAACGGAAGAATTACCCTGGACCAGGTTCAACAGGGCAGTCTCAGCAGAAGAGGCTCGGGCAGGTTCCTCAAAGACACTTCGAATTTCCGAGAAGAAGGAGTGTATAGAGGCAGTGACGGGGTCATTGCGGTCCCAGAGCGGTGTGGCCCATGACAGAGCTTTTCCAGACAGAAGGCTGACTACGAAAGCCACCTTAGACCTTTCAGTAGGAAACTGGTCCGACATCATCTCCAAGTGCAGGGAACATTGGGAAAGAAAGCCACGGCAGAATTTAGAGTCCCCATCAAATTTATCCGGCAAGGATAGTCGTAGACCAGAAGCGGCCACTCGCTGCGGAGGAGGTGCAGGAGCTGGCGGAGGAGATGATTGCTGAAGCTGTGGTAGTAGCTGCTGTAGCATCACGGTCAGTTGAGACAGCTGTTGGCCTTGTTGCGCTATCTGTTGTGACTGCTGGGCGACCACCGTGGTGAGGTCGGCGACAACTGGCAGAGGAACTTCAGCGGGATCCATGGCCGGATCTACTGTCACGATGCCGGCTGGCAGGTAGTGGATCCTCTGTGCCAGAGAGGGATTGGCGTGGACCGTGCTAGTGGATCGGTTCTAAGTCACTACTGGTTTTCACCAGAGCCCGCCGCAAAGCGGGATGGTCTTGCTGCGGCGGTAGTGACCAGGTCGTATCCACTAGCAACGGCTCAACCTTTCTGACTGCTGAAGATAGGCGCGGTACAAGGGAGTAGACAGAAGCAAGGTCGGACGTAGCAGAAGGTCGGGGCAGGCAGCAAGGATCGTAGTCGGGGGCAACGGCAGGAGGTCTGGAACACAGGCTAGGAACACACAAGGAAACGCTTTCGCTGGCACAATGGCAACAAGATCCGGCGAGGGAGTGAAGGGGAAGTGAAGTATAAATAGGGAGTGCACAGGTGAACACACTAATTGGAACCACTGCGCCAATCAGCGGCGCAGTGGCCCTTTAAATCGCAGAGACCCGGCGCGCGCGCGCCCTAGGGAGCGGGGCCGCGCGCGCCGGGACAGGACAGACGGAGAGCGAGTCAGGTACGGGAGCCGGGGTGCGCATCGCGAGCGGGCGCTACCCGCATCGCGAATCGCATCCCGGCTGGAGACGGTATCGCAGCGCACCGGGTCAGTGGAGCTGCCCGGAGCGCTGCGGTAGCGAGAGAGAAGCGAGCGCTCCGGGGAGGAGCGGGGACCCGGAGCGCTCGGCGTAACACATAGGTTCTCCATGCGGCGTCGTGTCCTCTCTTGAGGTGTCAAGCGAGACCGGTCAACTTGCATAGCCTCCACGGCGGGAGGCACAGGAACGGATTGCAGAGGACCAGAGGAGAGAGGAGCCGGGGAGAGAAACCGCCTCGTGCGAACAAAGTCCATATCCTGGCGGAGCTCCTGACACCTTTCGGAAAAACGCATGTCAATGCGGGTGGCAAGATGAATAAGTTCATGCAGGTTAGCAGGAATTTCTCGTGCGGCCAGCACATCTTTAATGTTGCTGGATAGGCCTTTTTTAAAGGTCGCGCAGAGGGCCTCATTATTCCAGGATAATTCGGAGGCAAGAGTACGGAATTGGATGGCGTACTCGCCAACAGAAGAATTACCCTGGACCAGGTTCAGCAGGGCAGTCTCAGCAGAAGAGGCTCGGGCAGGTTCCTCAAAGACACTTCGGATCTCCGTGAAGAAGGAGTGTACAGAGGCAGCGGTGTGGCCCATGACAGAGCTTTCCCAGACAGAAGGCTGACTACGAAAGCCACCTTAGACCTTTCAGTTGGAAACTGGTCCGACATCATCTCCAAGTGCAGGGAACATGCGAAAGAAAGCCACGGCAAAACTTAGAGTCCCCATCAAATTTATCCGGCAAGGATAATCGTAAGTCGGAAGCGGCCACTCGCTGCGGAGGAGGTGCAGGAGCTGGCGGAGGAGATTGTTGCTGGAGCTGTGGTAATAGCTGCTGTAGCATCACGGTCAGTTGAGACAGCTGGTGACCTTGTTGCGCTATCTGTTGCGACTGCAGGGCGACCACCGTGGTGAGGTCGGCGACAACTGGCAGTGGGACTTCAGCGGGATCCATGGCCGGATCTACTGTCACGACTCGGCTGGCTGTAGGTGGATCCTCTGTGCTAGAGAGGGATTGGCGTGGACCGTGCTGGTGGACCGGTTCTAAGTTGCTACTGGTATTCACCAGAGCCCGCCGCAAAGCGGGATGGTCTTGCAGCGGCGGTAGCAACCAGGTCGTATCCACCAGCAACGGCTCAACCTCTCTGACTGCTGAAGATAGGCGCGGTACAAGGGAGAAGACAAGAGCAAGGTCGGACGTAGCAGAAGGTCAGGGCAGGCAGCAAGGATCGTAGTCAGGGGCAACGGCAGGAGGTCTGGAACACAGGCTAGGAACACACAAGGGAACGCTTTCACTGGCACAATGGCAACAAGATCCGGCGAGGGAGTGCAGGGGAAGTGAGGTATAAGTAGGGAGTGCACAGGTGAGAATACTGATTAGGCCTGCTGCGCCAATCAGTGGCGCAGCGGGCCTTTAAATGGCAGAGACCCGGCGCGCCCTAAGGAGCGGGGCCGCACGCGCCGGGACAACACAGACGGGGAACGGGTCAGGTACGGGAGCCGAGATGCGCATCGCGAGCGGGCGCGTCCCGCATCGCGAATCGCATCCCGGCTGGGAGTAATATCGCAGCGCACCCGGTCAGCAGGTCTGACCGGGGCGCTGCGAATGAGAGAACGCTGCGAGCGCTCCGGGGAGGAGCGGGGACCCGGAGCGCTCGGCGTAACAGGGATTGTGAAGCCCTATTGTCTCTTCTTGCTGCTGCCAATTCCAGGCTGTGTCATTCTGCCAGATTTTGGTCTCCTCATGCTGCTGCCACCTCTAGGCTCTGTCATTGTGCCGCCATGTGACTCATTGTTAGATTGTTTTTTTTTGGGTCATACAGTATTAGTTGAAAGTAAAGACCGGGACATTAAACTTGGGAATCTAATATAAATCTTAAATTTTGATAAAAGAAAAATCTATGTAATCTTTTCAAGACTGAGGCCCTATGTTTGTCGATATCATATATTACCTGTGGAATTATCAAAAGAATACAATGTAACAGCTTGGGGCATTGAGTCAGAAAATGCTGTGGGCCAGAATGTGGACTGTGGTTGTGACTTGTATTAACCTAAAGAGACCTGGCTTAAATAACTCAACAACAAAAAGATTTTAAATAAAAGGGATATTTATTAGTACATACTGTAAATAAACAAAGATACCTAAGAAAAATCACTGTGCGACGCGACCAGCCTAAGCAATAAGGAGGGGTGGGTGCCAGGCTAAACAGTTTTGGTGCCGAGGCTCAGGCCTCCTAGAAGCAGTATATTTAAACTGCTCAATGACTTTGTTATATGCCCGTGATTTTTGCCTACACTAACGTTTCCTGTACCTCATGCATTTTTTGAGCTGACTACTGCTTGTCACTTGACTCTGCCTTTGACTGCTGACCTTGTACTTTGCAGCTCTCTGGGTTTGACCCTTGCTTGTCCTGATTTGAACGGCAGAAAAAGATAAAAATAATGGAGCACTCACCTACTGTTCCTCATCCATTGTTTATTCCAACAAAATAAATTGTGTGGAGTACAATGGAGGTGCAGGGGATCAGATGATGCGTAGGAGAACATAAACACTTCGACCAAATAGGTAGGGACAGTGGTTCGGGTGAGCTCTAGTCTGCACTGATCCCAGCCGGACATGACATCCTCATAGATGGTATGCTTACATGGGCATGGGTCTAAGACAATGTGATTTTATGGATGTTTTTTTCTCATTATGTCTCTCCTAGTTGAGGTATACCAATGATGAAAATTACAGGCCTCTCTCATCTTTTTAAGTGAGAGAACTTGCACAATTGGTGGCTGACTAAATACTTTTTTGCCCCACTGTAAATGTGTTGACTCTTAAAATATAATGTTAATGTTTCCCTACAGTGAATGGCATAAACAAAACCCTCAAAAATTAGCTAAATTGCGGTTTTCTTTTCATTTCCCTCTATGGTTTTGCCATTCCTGTATGGTTTTGCAATACATTTTATGGCAAAAAGAGTGATGTAATTACAAAGTACAATTGGTCACACAAAAAAAAGGACTCATATGGGTCTGTGGTTGGAAATATAAAAATAGAAGGCAAAGAGGAAAAACCGAAAATGCAAAACACCTCGACGTACGTCTCGTAGAAGGATCTCCTGACAAAGTGGTGTTTCACGAAACATACGTGAAGGTGTTTGGCAGGGGTTCCCCCATTGCATGGAGGATGTTTATCACAGATATTTCATGTTGGAAATATGATTTTTTTTCATAATGGCATATATTGTGATGAAAAACAGATTCCTTAAAACCGCACTAAACTGTATCAAAACGTGTGTACAAATTTTAACCCATATACGGTTAAAAAATATATACGGTTTGAAAGACGATGCCCGGTTGCATCTGTTTTGTAAGAAAAAAAGTATAAGTTTTTAACTTTTCACTCCATTATGAATAAAGTTTCACTTGTTTGATTGAAATATTTCAAGAAAAAAACTGTGCAAAGTCAAAAACCGTATGGTGAAAACCGTATGGGACCGTTCGCACATAGGGTTCTCTACGATTCCCATTGACTCCCATGTTAAAAAAACGTATACGGTTTCAATATGTTTATTCGCCAGGACCAAAAACCATAGTAGGCTTCTAAGATGTCTGATCGCGGGGGTCCCGCTGCTGGGGAACCCCACAATCTCTCCTGCAGCACCCCTGTTCACCAGTTGCACGGAACAAAGAACGCTCCATGGCTGATGACGAGCGATACAGGGGCCGGAGTATTGTGATGTCACAGCCCCGCCCCCTCATGACATCACACTCCATCCCCTCAATGCAAGCCTATGGGAAGGGGTGTGACTGCTGCCACTCGCCCTCCCATAGGCTTGCATTGAGGGGCGGAGTGCAACATCGAGATGGGGCGGGGCGGCAGTCACGCTGACGTCACGATACTCCGGCTCCTGTATCGCCCGTCATCAGCCACGGAGCGAACGATACTAGCATATTGTTACATACTACCCTTCTAAATTTAGTGTTAGTGCTAAGCAGTTAATATGATTTATTCTGCTCTACCGGGTAGGAGAGTACCTAGTAGTGGAAGGGGGGAGGGATTTGGTTTTTTTTTTGTATTTGTTTTTTATTTTACATATATATTTTTTTATTACACCTTCTTAATGAATTTGAGTAATTTTTTATATTTGTTGTTGTAGATGTTTTAGTGGGAAGGGTGCTCTGCAGCAGTTTTGTTTTCTACCTGGGATTGAGAAAATATAATTGGCCTATGGTTGTTTCAGTGCTTGTTTTTTTTTGTCTATATTTTTTATCATCATTAGTACTCGTAAAGACAGATGACATTATCGATAGTTGTAACGTAAGAGGAATGTCAGATGGTAATAAACGTAATGGAATTTTTTGTTTGCTTAAATTTCAGCCAGCTATTTTCTGTTTGCAGGAGATGCATGTAACTCTTGATTGTCTGCATATCTTTCAGAACTCAAAAATCCAGGCTGCCTACCATTCCACATATACTAATTATTCAAGGGGCTTGAGTATTTTGGTCCATCGGAATGTTCCTTATGAGTTCCTTGGATGAGCATTCAGACAATCAGGAAGATATACCGTATAAGCCGAGTTTTTCAGCACGATTTTTCGTGCTGAAAACGCCCCCCCTCGGCTTATACTTGAGTGAACTCTCCGTCTGTCAATCCCTTCTCAGTGGTCTTCAACCTGCGGTCCTCCAGATGTTGCTAAACTACAACTCCCAGCATGCTGGCAGTTGTAGTTTAGAAACCTCTGGAGGTCCGCAGGTTGAAGACCACTGCGGCCTTCGTCATCATCCAGACTCCCCCTTTAGTTTTCTACTCACCTCCCCTCGGTGGGAAGGAAGGGTGAGCTGGTCCAGGCCATCTATGCTGCAGGGACCGTCCGGTGGGGAGGGTTAGTCGTTCCGGGCTGTCCACTTTCACCGGGGGGGGCCCTCTTCTCCACGCTCCAGGCCTGCCCGGGACTAGTGACGTTGCCTTGACGACGACGCACAGGGAAGCGCATGAACGTCCCTGTGCGTCGTCGTCAAGGCAACGTCACTAGTCCGGGGCCGGAGCAGAGAAGAGGGCCCCCCCTGGTGAAAATGGACAGCCCGGAACGACTAACCCTCCCCACCGGACGTTTCCTGCAGCATATATGGCCCGGACCAGCTCACCCTTCCTTCCCACCGAGGGGAGGTGAGTAGAAAACTAAAGGGGGAGTCTGGATGATGACGAAGGCCATAGTGGTCTTCAACCTGCGGACCACCAGAGATTTCAAAACTACAACTCCCAGCATGCCCGGACAGCCGATGGCTGTCCGGGCATGCTGGGAGTTGTAGTTTTGCAACATCTGGAGGTCCGCAGGTTGAAGACCACTGATGAAGGGATTGACAGGCGGTGATGATGAAGAGGGGGGGGGATGATGACAGGGGTCTGGATGATGACCTGGGAGGAGGATGTATTTCCCACCCTAGGCTTATAGTCGAGTCATTAACTTTTCCTGAGTTTTTGGGGTGAAATTAGGGGCCTCAGCTTATATTCTGGTCGGCTTATACTCGAGTATATACGGTATATGTCTTTTATGTACTATACATAAAGTAAAAATTTTATTATTAATATTTATATCCCTCCACCTTATGCTCCATTAATCATTCATAAAGTGTTAGCAGTTTTTTTGTTGTATCCAGATGTACCAATATTAATGATTGGAGATTTTAATAATGTGGGAATTTGGGCCTGGACACAGGTTCTCCTAATCAAGTTATCGGGCAGTCTAAAATAACACCATTTGAAGTCTTGTTAGAAGAGGTTGGATTAATAGGTCTATGGAGAAGCAGATAACCACAGGCAAGACAGATTTCCTGTAAGGCTAAGTTTCCACTTGTTTTTTTTCTGTCAGTTTTTGGATATCTGCCACTGCGGTTTTTGAGCCAAAGCCAGAAGTGTATTCAAAAGGAATAGGACATATAAAGGTAGAACTTACACTTCTCCTCCCTTATGGATCCACTTCAGATTTTGGCTCAAAAACTGCAGTGGCAGTTTTCCAAAAACTGCCAGAAAAAAAAAAACAAGTGGAAACTTAGCCTTACTCTTCAACCTTTGCTTCACTGTCTCGAATAGATCTAGCGTTGGGAAATGTGTTGTTACTCCCCTTCATAAGGAAAGTCTAAAATAATATTAGGGCAATGTCGGATCAATCCCCATTATATATACAATTCTCCTGTCAATCGGACGGCCCCAAAACTAGTATGTGAGAATTAAACCCCCACTGGTTATCTATATTAGGGGAAGATGCTAACCTAGAAGCTCAAATTTCGGAATACTTTTTATATAATGATAATAGTAAGTATATGAGCTATGTTTGGGAGGCTATGAAGGCATTCTTCAGGGAGATATTGAAAGCTAAAATGTCTTCTACTATGGATATGTTAAATGATGAGGTATGGAACTTGGAAGCTAGGTTTGTGGACGATCCTTCTGAACAGATAGGAGGCAAGCTCCGAACTGCACATCATTTTTTACGCATCCATCTGCTGGAAGACGCTAACAATGGGAGGGAAGTTAATGCAGAAACATGTTTTTTATGCAGAAGGGAAATCAGTGGGGCATATGTTGTCTAATATTGCTAGAGCCCAGGACCCTCCTGCTTAGAGATGAATGTGGTTGTATTGTAAACTCTAACTCTGATATTCTCAAGGTCTTAGAAAAATTCTATTCCTCACTTTATGAGTCTAGTTTCTGTTCATCTGCTGAGGAAAAATTTAAATTCTTGAAAGAGGCAAGATTACCTGAATTTTCTAGAGATGGCAGCAAATTTTTAGAAGGCCCCTTGACTTTGGAGGAGCTAGAAAATGCGGTAATATCAACATCTAATAATAAAGCGCTTACGGTGGATGGCCTACCTTCAAAAATCTACAAAAAATTTGGTGAGGTACCATTACCTAGATGTTAGACGTCTTTAAATGGGCACTGTCAGATATAAAAACTTTTGATATGTTGTAAAGCATGCAAAACCAATAGGTTTTGCTATTGCTTTCATTAGAAATTTTTCAGTATTTCATACTGAAAAAGCCAGTCACAGAACTGCCCCCCTGCCTCGTGGGATGCATTCCAGTCCTGCTGTGTACACTGCTGTGTCACTACGTCATGGAACTGTCAAGGATGCCTTGCAGTGAGGCCTTAAACTGTGAGTGACTACCGCTGTGCTATTTTGCTGAGTGTCGACATAAGCAAATTCCCACCAATATTGGTATAAATCCCCTTCTCAGCACTGACTCCCAAGGACTTCTGCCGTTAATTAGAAAATCACATTCGTTTTTTACAATTGACAAAAAGGGGAGGTTAAAACTATTGGATCTAAATATCGTTTTATATGCTGATTGGTCATTTGAGCATGGCGTGGCATAGGTCACTCATGTTGCATCTTCTCTGTCTTGAGATTTTTCCATCCTTCCACAAGGCCCAATGTTTAGACTTCAACTGCTAACTTCTTGTATCTTGGCTCCATCCAAGGTTCTCATCCTAATTACAGGCAAAGAGCAAGCTAAAATGTTTTGAATTAAGGAAAACAAAGTTCTTCTGCAATATTTTAGCAAGAGTATATAGCATTTAGCAAAGGCATTTGAGTATAGATATAGCGATCAATATATCAGAATATTATAGACCCAACAGACCCACTTCATGATTGACAGCAAGCTGCTCTGCTCTCAGCTCCATCACTGCCTGTGTTTACTTGTCTGCCGTGTGAAGAGAAGGGGAGGGGGAGGGCCAGGAACACACTGCAGCTGGGCTCTCACTGACTGTCTGCTCATGTGAAGAGAAGGGGGAGAGGGGCAGAAACACACTGCAGCCTGTTAATAGAGGATTTATTTGTTTAAAAAGTAAGTGTCCCTGTATGTATGTGTATGTATGTGTGGATATATATGTATGTGTGTATATCAGTGAATATATGAAGTGAATGTGTGTGTGTGTGTGTGTGTGTGTGATACAGAGGGACTACAATCATATGCCTCCAGCTGTTGCAAAACTACAACTCAAAAGGATGTGTGGGCATGCTGGGAGCTGTAGTTTTGCCAAAGCTGTAGGCACACAGCTTGTGTGTGTGTGTGTGTGTGTTTGTGAATAGCATAAAACCAGAAAGGAAAGGGTTACTGCTCCCAGAGCTGAGAGAGGGAGGGGGAGTGGTTATCACAGAAAAGGACCCACCCCCTGCCTGTAAATGAAAAGTACTTTCACTTTGCAATCACTCCAAGTAAATAAAGTGAATTCTAAGAAAAATATTGGGCATAGGCACATAAAGATTATATGTTCATGATCAGGATGAGATACTGAGCAACATATAACAGTTTTTTTTTTTTTGGGTGATCTGACCGGTACGCTTTAATAGAGCCCTAGAAGTTGGGATACTAACTCCTCAATGCGGGAGGCAATTATCGTAGTTATTCTTAAAAAAAGGATCCTCAATTTACTGATTCCTATAGGCCCATCTCACTATTATCTTGTAATGTTAAATTCTTGGCAAAGATTCTGACGGCAAGGTTAAATAAGGTGATTACATCAATAATTCACACAGATCAATCAGGTTTTATTTCATCAAGATCTATGTCCACGAATATTCGACGATTAGTTTTAAGTTTACAAATCCATCCGGACTCCACCGAATATAGGGCCATTTTCTCATAAAGCGTTTGATTGTGTGGAATGGTCCTATCTTTGGCTGACTCTGGAGGAGATGGGATTTGGGCCCAGATTTGTAACCAGGGTTCAATTATTATATGAAAAACCTAAGTTAGGACCAATGGTGTGATGTCTAATAGCTTTACATTATATCGTGGCTCTAGACAGGGGTGCCCATTGTCCCCATTATTAATTGCAATAGCTATGGAACCCTTAGCGGCAGTATGGCCAGTACGCAAATAAAATTGCCCTATACACAGACGATGCTTTGTTATTTTTAAATGATACAGATACATTTATAAGTAAACTCAACCAATGAGGCGTAGATAGTATAAAATATAACTTTTGCTAAATACTTATAAAATTAGCGACAATGACAGTGTAATATACAAATAAAATTATTTGGACAATATATACAAGTGAATGAACCTCAGCAATGCTGCATAAGCAGATAATGGCAATTGATATCAGCAGACTGGCTGACTAATGGGAGGGAATATGGATACAGGTGAGTACCCTATACATTAAATTTCCCTACCTAGTCTTAACCTTTGCCCTCACTTCTATAAGTCTGGATAGGGAAAGGGTATGCAGTAGCCACTCTCAGGTAGTAATCAAGTGGTATTCTCATGTACAAATGTTCTCATGCTCCATATTCCTATGCGTTTCTCCCATATATTTCAGATGGGTTCATTTCATCAGGGTTGAAGGAGAAATTAAGAACATATTACAGATTATACAAAAAATTATGAAATGTACTTGAGATGAAGAAAAGAAAGTAATACCAAGTGTTGATAAGACAGTCACTGTCGGTCATAGTCAAAGACGGTCATGATTAATCATCAGCAGTCATATTGAGATGTAAGTGTAGAAAGGGGGTTTGATAGTAACATCCAATTCACTGTCACACAAATATTAGAGGTAGATATATGCACAGGATTATATAGCACATTATATTCAGCAGTATCTGATAATCTGCTCGCTTGTTCGTTGTAATAAAGATGTCAGTAGACAGATGCCGTAGTACTTATGCATCAACAGTGGTGTCCTAAAAAAAATTAGGAAAATACCATTCAGTTTACTGATAGCATACATGTAGTAATTATAAAAAAAACTATAAAAAGATGTATAGGTCTCTACCTTATTTATTGGATTAAACAGGACAGATGAATTAGCTGGAGACAGTAATAAGATGATACCCCAAATTTAGACAGCTGTATAAAAACTATGAAAGTGTTAATTAGGTACATACTTCAGCCCCTCACAGTACACAGTGAAACACTCATTTGGTGATGTTCTTACCAGACTTATGTATTCACAAGATGAATCTTAAGGATATGCTGCATGATCCCCTTAGAGATGATGCCGACAGGCCCAGCAGATATCTGATTGTGGGGAACAGTTAGGATAAAAGAAAAGGGGGATAGTCTTAATTATTTCTTATGTTATTGGATAATAAGGCTGACCAAATTCAGGTGAATGAAGAGGTCACCATAAAGTTTGTAAGCCATATTAAATACTTAGGTATTGAGATTACCCCCACATATTTCTGCTTTTGTAAAGCTGAATCTTATTCCATTCTTGAACGGGTTTAAGCGGAAGGTGGTGGCCTGTGGAAGTTCCCTCTATCAGTTATAGGTCAAGTTAATCTTATTAAGGGTGGGTTCACACTACGTTTTCTCCCATACGGGAGTGCATACGGCAGGGGGGAGCTAAAATCCCGTGCTCCCGTATGTCACCGTATGCGCTCCCGTATGTCATTCATTTCAATGAGCCGGCCGGAGTGAAACGTTCGGTTCGGTCCGGTCGGCTCATTTTTGCGCCGTATGCGCTTTTACAACCGGACCTAAAACCGTGGTTGACCACAGTTTTAGGTCCGGTTGTAAAAGCGCATACGGCGCAAAAATGAGCCGACCGGACCGAACGTTTCACTCCGGCCGGCTCATTGAAATGAATGACATACGGGAGCGCATACGGTGACATACGGGAGCGCAAGATTTTAGCTCCCCCCTGCCGTATGCGTTCCCGTATTGGAGAAAACGTAGTGTGAACCCAGCCTAAGATGGTTTATATGCCTCAACTTGTGTACAGATTGCATAATTCACCCATTTGGATTTCACCCAACTTTTTCCAATGGATCAATACTCAATTCAGGGAATTAATATGGAACGGACGGAAGCCAAAGCTTAAACTAGAAAATAGGCAGAGACCTAAAGATGAGGGTGGGTTTGCATTGCCCAATCCCTGGCTATATTTTCTAGCTTCTCATAGTGAACATATGGTGGAATAGAGTGGAGATGACCAAGAGAGTAGTATAATATCAATGATATCTCACTCTTTTTACCATAATTGTCTTTTGACTCTATCAGAAAGGGGGGATTTCTCAGGGAAAAAAGTTGCGTTTCTCATAAAGTTTGGAATAAAGTAAAACAAATTACAAAGGTGGGGAAGTGTTACAGAATAAACTCCATTGTGGGATAACCCCGTACTAGCGGAATTTGGGAAATTAGCAGGTTTTTATGTGTGGAAAAAGGTGGTGGTTTTGAGAGTAAAGAATCTATTTAATAATGGGATTTTTAGGATTTTCAGCAGGAATATCAAATTTCATGGCAAAAAATTTTCTACAGGTGAGACATGCTGCCTCAGCTCAACAAAAGGTGGTCTCCTTGCAGGTTATAAATGACATTGCACTGGACTTGATAGTAAAATATAAATGTTCCACAGGGTTTAATTCCAAGTTGAATAGACTTTTAATTATCAGTTTTCTGATTTCTGGCAACAAGAGCTAGAGATAGATGACAGACCGTACATGCTGGGAGTTGTAGTTTTGAAACAGCTGGAGGCACACTGGTTGTGAAATATTGAGTTAAGTAACAACCAGTGTGCCTCCAGCTGTTGCATAACTACAATCCCCAGCATGCAAGGACAGAGTTGTAGTTTTGCAACAGCTGGAGGTTTGCCCCCCCCCCATGTGAGCTCAAACTCCCAGCGGAAAACTCGCTGTGAACCCCCGCCGTGTGAATGTACCCTAAAAACACATACCCCTACACAGTTAGCTTAGAGACCACTGTATAGTGATCTCCAAACTGTGCTCTTCCAGATGTTGCAAAACTACAACTCCCAGCATGCTGAGACTGTCCAGCCCTGCTGGGAGTTATAGTTCTGCAACATCTGAAGGGCCAGATGTTAAAGAACTACAACTCCCAGCATTCCTGAACTGTCTGGGCATGCTGAGAGTTGTAGTTTTGCAACATCTGGAAGGACACAGTTTGGAGACCACTGCACAATGGTCTCCAAACTGTGGCCCTCCAGATGTTGCAAAACTACAACTCCAAGCATGCCAAGACAGCCAAAGGCTGTCTGGGCATGCTGGGAGTTGTAGTTTTGAAACTCCTAGAAGCTGCAGTGAAGATCAAGGCGATCTTCACTGCAGCATCTGACACCGCAGCAGCACCACTTGCCTGCTGCCGGTCCTGGTCCCCGCGTGACTGCTGCCGGTCCCCGCCGCATCAACGGCCCCCACTCTGCCCCGACATCCAGGGGAGGGCAGAGTGGGGGAAATAAATATTCCCCCCGCCCCGCGATTTGCCGATCAGTCCGCCGATCGGCCAATAGCAGGGGATAGGAGGAGGTGGCACCTCTCTCCTATCCCTTAGGATGATCGGGGCTGTCACTGACAGCTCCGATCATCACTATTTTCCGGGCGATCGGGTCATCAGAGACCTGATCAGCCAGAAATTGAGCAAATCGGCGATTTGCGCCGATCTCCGACAAGGGGGGGTCTCAGGGTCCCCCTTGCACTTGCACGGGATGCCTGCTGAATGATTTCAGCAGGCATCCCGGTCCAATCCCCGTCCGGTGAGCGGTGAAGACCAGAAATGCTCAGGGTGTACAGGTACGCCCTGAGTCCTTAAGGATCGGGCATGCAGGGCGTATGCATACGCCCTGCGTCACCAAGAGGTTAAAGGGGTTATCCAGGAAAAAACAATTTTTTATATATCAACTGGCTTCAGAAAGTTAAAGAGATTTGTAAATTACTTCTATTAAAAACTCTTAATCCTTTCAATACTTATGAGCTGCTGAAGTTGAATTGTTCTTTTCTGTCTAAGTGCTCTCTGATGACGACACCTGTCTTGGGAACTGTCCAGAGTAGAAGCAAATCCCCATAGCAAACCTCTTCTACTCTGTTCAGTTCCCGAGACAAGCAGAGATGTCAGCAGAGAGCACTGTTGCCAGACAGAAAAGAACAATTCAACTTCAGCAGCTGATAATTATTGGAAGGAGTAAGATTTTTTAATAGAAGTAATTTACAAATCTGTTTAACTTTCTGGAGCCAGTTGATTTATGGGAAAAAAACATTTTTTTTCCCCTGGAATACCCCTTTAAGGTGAAAATGGGCTTGGTCCTTAACCCCTTAAGGATCTGGGGTTTTTCCGTTTTTGCATTTTCGTTTTTTGCTCCTTGCCTTTGAAAAATCATAACTCTTTCAATTTTGCACCTAAAAATCCATATGATGGCTTATTTTTGCGCCACCAATTCTACTTTGTAATGACGTCAGTCATTTTGCCCAAACATCTACGGTGAAACAAAAAAAAAATCATTGTGCGACAAAATTGAAAAAAAAACGCCGTTTTGTAAATTTTGGGGGCTTCCGTTTCTACGTAGTACATTTTTTGGTAAAAATGACACCTTATCTTTATTCTGTAGATCCATACGATTAAAATGATCCCCTACTTATATAGGTTTGATTTTGTCGGACTTCTGGAAAAAATCATAACTACATGCGGGAAAATTAATATGTTTAAAATTGTCATCTTCTGACCCCTATAACTTTTTTATTTTTCCGTGTATGGGGCGGTATGAGGGCTCATTTTTTGCGCTGTGATCTGAGGTTTTAACGGTACCATTTTTGCATTGATAGGACTTATTGATCGCTTTTTATTCCTTTTTAAAGGATATAAAAAGTGACCATAAATGCACTATTTTGGACTTTGGAATTTTTTTGCACGCACGCCATTGACCGAGCGGTTTAATTAATGATATTTCCGCATGCGGTGATACCATATATGTTTATTTTTATTTACACTGTGTTTTTTTTATGGGAAAAGGGGGGGGATTCAAACTTTTAATAGGGGAGGAGTTAAATGATATTCATTAGCTTTTTTTTTTTCACTTTTTTTTTGCAGTGTTATAGCTCCCATAGGGACCTATAACACTGCACACACTGATCTTTATAATTGATCACTGGTTTCTCATAGGAAACCAGTGATCGACGATTCTGCCGCATGACTGCTCATGCCTGGATCTCAGGCACTGAGCAGTCATTCGGCGATCGGACAGCGAGGAGGCAGGTAGGGGCCCTCCCGCTGTCCTGTAAGCTGTTCGGGATGCCGCGGCTATCCCGAACAGCCTACTGAGTTAACCGGCAACTTTCGCTTTCGGTTTTAGCGCTGCGCGCTATTAGAGGCGGGTCCCGGCTTCACTATGATGCGGGGCCCGCCGTGATATGATGCGGGGTTACCGTGTAACCCCGCGTTACATCAGGAGAGCAGGACCAAGGATGTACCGGTACGTCCTTGGTCCTTAAGGGGTTAAGGGGTTATATTATAATAGTTTGGACATTTACACCTGCGCGGATTCCACATATTTTTTAAAATGTTTCTTTTTTTGTAAAATAGGAAAATAAGGGGGAGAGTTACATAATTTTAGAAACTTTATTTTTATTTTACTCCTCCTAATTCCCCATAGGGGACTTTTATATGCTATCATTAGATTGCATTCATTGTACTATGCTGTGCCTACAGCATAGCCAGGCTAGATCAGTGGATCGCTGATCACACTATATAATGCTAAGTCAGGCTACATGATTGGATTGGCAATTGGCGGCAGGTAAGGGGAGCCTGCTCTGCCATTTTAGCTCATGGAACTCCCATGATCATGTTGCGGGGTACCGTGAGCTCCCCTGGGCTACCAGCAACTTCCACTTTGACTTTAGACTCTGACATAAGCATTCTAAAGGGCGTCTAAAGGGTCAAATGCCAGGCAGTGAAGAGATTACTACTGCCTGTCATAAGCAGTGACTGTCTGGCTACTTATAGTAGCCAACACTCACTGCTCTGAAGCCGCTGAAGGATTCAGGGTGTGCAGGTACTTGGTCCTTAGAAACCAGAACACAAGGGCATACCTGTACGCCCTTGGTCCTTAACTGGTTAAATAAACAAATCCATACTTCATGCAAAATTACTTAGTTACAGAAACATTGCAACAAACACCTCTCCTCTGCACACAAGATTAACCCTTACAACTGTTATTAACCCCTTAAGGACGCAGGACGTAAATGTACGTCCTGGTGCGGTGGTACTTAATGCACCAGGACGTACATTTACGTCCTAAGCATAACCGCGGGCATCGGAGCGATGCCCGTGTCATGCGCGGCTGATCCCGGCTGCTGATCGCAGCCAGGGACCCGCCGGCAATGGCCGACGCCCGCGATCTCGCGGGCGTCCGCCATTAACCCCTCAGGTGCAAGGATCAATACAGATCCCGGCATCTGCGGCAGTGCGCGATTTGAATGAATGATCGGATCGCCCGCAGCGCTGCTGCGGGGATCCGATCATTCATAACACCGCACGGAGGTCCCCTCTCCTTCCTCCGTGCGGCTCCCGGCGTCTCCTGCTCTGGTCTGTGATCGAGCAGACCAGAGCAGAAGATGACCGAAAACACTGATCTGTTCTATGCCCTATACATAGAACAGATCAGTATTAGCAATCATGGTATTGCTATGAATAGTCCCCTATGGGGACTATTCAAGTGTAAAAAAAAATGTAAAAAAAAGTAAAAGTAAAAAAAAAGTGAAAAATCCCCTCCCCCAATAAAAAAGTAAAACGTCCGTTTTTTCCTATTTTACCCCCAAAAAGTGTAAAAAAAAATTTTTATAGACATATTTGGTATCGCCGCGTGCGTAAATGTCCGAACTATTAAAATAAAATGTTAATGATCCCGTACGGTTAACGCCGTAAACGAAAAAAAAAATCCAAAATTCCTACTTTTTTAATACATTTTATTTAAAAAAAATTATAAAAATGTATTAAAAGTTTTTTATATGCAAATGTGGTATCAAAAAAAAGTACAGATCATGGCGCAAAAAATGAGCCCCCATACCGCCGCTTATACGGAAAAATAAAAAAGTTATAGGTCATCAAAATAAAGGGATTATAAACGTACTAATTTGGTTAAAAAGTTTGTGATTTTTTTTAAGCGCAACAATAATATAAAAGTATGTAATAATGGGTATCATTTTAATCGTATTGACCCTCAGAATAAAGAACACACGTCATTTTTACCATAAATTGTACGGCGTGAAAACGAAACCTTCCAAAATTAGCAAAATTGCGTTTTTCGTTTTAATTTCCCCACAAAAATAGTGTTTTTTGGTTGCGCCATACATTTTATGATATAATGAGTTATGTCATTACAAAGGACAACTGGTCGCGCAAAAAACAAGCCCTCATACTAGTCTGTGGATGAAAATATAAAAGAGTTATGATTTTTAGAAGGCGAGGAGGAAAAAATGAAAACGTAAAAATTTAATTGTCTGAGTCCTTAAGGCCAAAATGGGCTGAGTCCTTAAGGGGTTAATGTTTCCCTCTAAAAGTGAAACTGCATTTCACCTTTTCCTTGTTATGTGCACATACTAAAACACCAAGGGCGCGCCCCCAGAGTCCCTAGTACCAATAAACACAACCTCTCTATTGACAAGATTGTGTACACATAGGACCAGGTTAGTCTGGGGACTACCACACCATTTGCAGCACAGCTGACAGTCCAGGACCACTACTAGTCCCAGCAGACAATCTTCTGAACCTCAATAAAACCATTCAGAGCTCAGCTTTTATTTCTGATATTGGGCGGGTAAAGTGGATGCTGAGCTGGTTGCTATAGGCAACAAAGATAACCCTACTACACTACAACAACAAAAAACACTCCCATTGTTCCTAAGGAAAGGAGTGGCAGGTGTATGAACATGGCTGACTTCCGCTGACGTCACACCAGCGCCGGAGGCACGTAGTTTTATTCCGGAAATACTGTGCGCCGTAAAGTAGGCGGGGCTTTCCGCGCAGCCAATGAGCGCTCTGCACTGATTTTCCGGTGGGCGGTCTCTGACGTCACCGTCTAGCGGTGCATAGAGAGGAAAGAGGAGAATTCCCTCTTAAAGAGACATCCCCGTTATTGGCTGGGTCCCCGGTATCGGCCGGTGTGCGGAGGAGGATGGTGTGCGGCGGCTTCACCTGCTCAAAGAACGCGCTATGTGCGCTCAACGTGGTGTACATGGTACGTAGGAGCCGCTGCCTGCTCGTCCTGATAGAGGGCGGCCTGTGGTGAGGAGCTGTGTAATGTCCGGGGGTTATCAGGACAGTGACATCTATGTATACACCTCGTCTATTCACTGACAGCAAGCTGAGGAAATAGAACGCGGATAAGAAGATTTATCAATCTGTTGCCCCTAGCAACCAATCACTGCGCAGCTCTTTGCATAATCTGTGCTTGTAAAATGAAAGCAGAGCTGTGATTGGTTGCTATGGGAAACAGTGGGTCACAGTCTAAAGACCGTCCTATAAGTGCACTACAAATACTATACACTGGTGGTCTCCATACTGTGAACCTCCAGATGTTGCAAAATTACAATTCCCAGCATGCCTGGACAGCCTTTGGCTGGCCAGGCTTGTAGTTTTTCAGCATCTGGAGGTCCACAGTTTGGAGACCACTGTTAGGCTATGTGTTAGGCCATATTTACCTTGTTTTCAATGGATTTCTGCTGCACCGTGCAAGCGGCGGAAACATCTGCTGTGGTAATACCATTCCAGCCTCATGACATGTCAATATGTTTCTACAGGATCCGCTGGGAAATGCATTACAGTCTATGGAGATGGCGCATTCCCTAGCGGTCCTAGTGTCGGCATGTTCTGCCATGGACTGCTGCCTGCGGAATGTCCACCATGTGAAATGTTATTTAGAAGATCTCTTGTAGAAGCTATATACAGTGACCACTTCTGATGTCCATATCACGGCTTGCATATACATGCTGTGTGTAGGATGATTATTGGTGTTACACACTTCTATGTGCCTTTGCATGTTAGCACAAGCTGTGGAAGGATAACATGAAGCCTTGCTGTACTAAGGAGTTAAAGGGAACCAATCATCAGATTTTACCCTCTATAAAGCTTGGCAAAGCATTATATAGGGTGAAATCTTTATCCTCACCATCCCCGGGGGACGCTCCTGCCCCCAGGGATGGTGAACATATGAACTTCTACGGCCGCCGCCGCAGCTGTAAGTAGTCCCCTGGGCGGGGAGCTCCTCTCACTTACTCCCGTTCTTCGGCCGGCAGCAATGCCGCATCATCATTCTGCTCACTGAACAGACGGAACAGAGCGATGACGCGACCCAGCAATCAAGCCAAGGGGGCGTTGCTGCCGGCCGAAGAACAGGACTAGGTGAGAGGAGCTCCCCGCCCAGGGGACTACTTGTGGCGCCACAGTGACTAATTTATAAGTTCATATCCTCACCATCACTGGGGGCAGGAGCGTCCCCCGAGGATGATGAGGATAAAGGGGGAGATTTATCAAAACCCTTCTAGAGGAAAAGTTGCTCATAGCACTAAATCAGATTGCTTCTTTCATTTCTGTAAAGGCCTCTGAAAAATGGAAGAAGAGATCTGATTGGTTGCTATGGGCAACTCGGCAACTTTTCTTCTGGACAGGTTTTGATAAATCTACCCCAAAGATTTTACCCTATAAAAGGCTTTCCCAAACATTATATAGGGTAAAATCTAATGATTGGTTCTCTTTTAAAGCGTCACTGTCATTTGGCTAAACTTTAGATCTTGGGGGGGGGGGGGTTCATTTTGTGACCCGCTGCTGTCACCAGTTAGTTATAAGCCAGTAAAACGTGCAGCAGCGATCTGACCTTTTTACTCCATAGATTTTTGCATCGAAAGGGTCGGACTTGATTGACAGCCAGGATGTGAGGCACTGGCTGGTAATTGTAATTGCAGCAGGTCTTCGAATGGAGTCCCCCGTGAGCTAAGCTTAAAGTCCTGTCTCGACAACAAGTCAAAAGTTCCATCAAATGACAGTGACATTTTAGAAGTTACTGAACGTATTACCTATTCTTAGGGTAGGGGATAAGTGTCTGTTCGCGGTGGGGTCCGACCGCTGGGGCCCCTGTGATTTCCTGTATGGGGCCTGTCCTCAGAGTCCTGCAGCCCCCACCTTCCTGGATGTGGGCAAGTGATGGCTGAGGCAGGACCTTGCTGTAGCCGGTGATTGACAGGTGCCCTTTTGTGCTGTGAAATACATTGTAAGGCAATAATCTCATCCTGTGACTACAAATTCCAGAATGTGGGTTGACAACCAAACACATCAGCTTCATATTTACGTGTTAGTGTCAACACCCCAAGGCTAGAAAACACAAATATGTAAACATCCTATGTGTTGCGTTTTGCGCACAATAGTACAGCTCTTCAGGGATATAGCCTTAAATAGTTGTGTATGGTAAATGATATAAACTGTATTCAATACAGGCCTCTCCCACTATACTGGGCAAAGGAATAGTGCAGGGAATAATAGATCCCACACTGCAGTACCTCCATATAAATGAATGGCCCATGGATTTAAAGGGGCAATATAGTGACACCACTGGATCATGCACAATAAAAGCCACAAAGAAAGAATATATTTATCTGGTGTTATCCAAGATGGTTCTGCCTCCCACACTCATCGATTCTGACTAAACAGGATGACCCATGTAGGGACTGGGCTTCCTTTAAAACCACAAAGCCACATACATGCAGCATTGACTTCACAAGATATCCAAGCAAAAGTGCCTCTCTCCTGTACGTAGTCATGAAAAAGTGAGTTTAGTGGAATATATTTCCTGGTATAAAGCGGTGTTCATACTAGTGCTGGGCGGTATACCGGTTCATACCGAATACCGAAATTTTTGTGCTGCACGATATAAATTTTAACCCATACCGCAATACCGGTTTGGCCCCTCCGCCTCGGGATTGAATGAATCAGCCCAGCGCTGCGCTGTCCCCACATCGGGGAACTAATCCTGTGACCTGCAAGTGCTGTTCTGCCCCCCCCCCCCAATTAATTATTAGCCCAGCGCTGCGCTGTCCCCATCAGGGTACTACTTACATGTCACCCGCATGCGCTGCCCTCCTCGCCCTGTTTGTTGCGGCCGCCGGCGCTGACACTCTATACCAGTGGTCTCCAACCTGCAGACCTCCAGATGTTGCAAAACTACAACTCCCAGCATGCCCAGACAGCCGTTGGGGTCCGGGCATGCTGGGAGTTGTAGTTTTGCAACATCTGGAGGTCCGCAGGTTGGAGACCACTGCTCTATACTGTGCGGTATCCCTATGCCAGGGCTGCAAAAAATAAACTTTAACTCGCCTCCCGTTGGTCCGGTACCGGCCTCACTTGTTTCCTGGGGATGGGAACATCGGACAGCAGTCAGCCTATCACCGACCGCAGCCATGTTCCGCCTCGGCCGGTGATAGGCTGAGCCCACTGTCATGTAAGAAGCCGGCTTCTTACATGACAGTGGGCTCAGCCTATCACCGGCCGAGGCGGAACATCACTGCGGCCGGTGATAGGCTGACTGCTGTCCGATGTTCCCATCCCCAGCGTAAGGCCAAAGTAGGTGCGTTAAAGTTTATTTTGTTTACCTTTTGCAGCCCGGGCATAGGGATACCGCACAGTATAGAGTGTCAGCACCGGCAGCCGCGACAAACAGGAGGACGAGAGCAGCGCATGCGGGTGATATGTGAGTAATTAATATGGGGGGGGGGGGGGGTAGGAAATACCGTTACATACCGTGGAACCGCCAAAAGTTTAAAAAAATACCGTGATACACACATTTGGTCATACCGCCCAGCCCTAATTCATACTAATTGAAAAATGTACATGGACTTTTGCTAGAAACTAGTTAACCAGACACTGTTGCTTTTTTTACTTCCCGTTTGGTAGATTAAGTGAAAAACATGACAAAAATGGTCACTTTGCATTTGCTCCTAATAACAGGAACTTGGAGCTGAGAGAGTTTGCACGCTGGGCATGTCTAGCACTCATCTGGCATTGCACTTCTACTCACACCATCAGTTACCACTCTTTCCTCCATAAAATAAAGGTACCCGTCCTGTAGACTGACTGTGCCCCCTCCCCCACTTGTTGAAGTGGTGATATGCTGCACAGGCCTTTGTGATTGCAGCAGTCTGTAGCTTCTTGTGCCTGACTTGTTTTATCACTTTTATTTCTTTATTTTAATTTTAAATGCTCTGTTAGGCCATGTTCACTAGTGCTGCCCAATCAAGCAAATGTGCGGAATGTCTGCCCTTATACACGACCCCTTCCCCGGAGAGGATTTCTAACACTGATCTGATGAAAAGAGTTTTATTTTTAATTTTTTTTATATATGAATATGAGTGATGGAGACATAAAAATTAGATGTACATGGACAGGATTAGCAGGAGTAACATATTTATTTATTTTTTATGGGATCTGACAGGTACGCTTTAAAGGGGTTGTCCAGGCATAAAAAATAGACCTATTTTCTATCAAAGACCGCTCCCTGTCTGTCTCCAATTTGGGTGTGGTATTACAACTTGGCTCCATTCACTTCAATGGAACTGAGCTGCAGAACCACACCCAAACTGGAGACAGACAGACAGGGAGCGTTTTTTTAAAGAAATGATATCTGTTTTTCGATCCATGGATAACCCCTTTAAGGCAATGCAGGGGTTTGGGCCATGTTCACTTCTTATTAAAGAGGTTATCCATAAGGCATAACTAGCTGATCAGGAGGGGTCCAACCCCACCAATCAAGAGAGCAGAGGTCAGTTGTCCCAAAGGAATGGAGCAGCAGTGCTTATCCTTGACTCATGTCTATGTGATCTTTGTACATAACCAAATTCAGCACTTGCCAATGTTTAGAAGTCCTATAGAGAATGAATAGGGTGGCGGCCGAGTAAGTTCAATGCTCAATTCTCGTGATCACTGTGCCTTTTGCAAGCCAAAGAAAAGCCCAACACATCTTACAAGCAGTCAGTCAGTCAGAGAGAAGTGCCAGTTCCCAGTCACTCACCAATGCTATAGTCTCTATGACAATAGACTGGAATATGTGCATATATACTTCAATATTTATTTTTTATTGAAGTTTTGTTATAAGTTTAGCAAACAATAAGGATACTCCGGTGGAAAACTATTTATTTTATTTATTTTGTTTTCAAATCAACTGGTGCCAGAAAGTTAAACAGATTTGTAAATGACTTCTATTTAAAAATCTTAATACTTCCAGTACTTATCAGCTGCTGTATACTACAGAGGAAGTTGAGTGGTTCTTTTCTGTTAGACAGAGGTGTCAGCAGAGAGCACTGTGGTCAATGTCAGGAACTGTCCAGAGTAGGATAGGTTTGCTATAGACAGTTCCTGACATAGACAGAGGTGTCAGCAGAGAGTACTGTGGTCAGACAGAAAAGAAAAACCGTACAACAGCTGATAAGTACTGTAAGGATTAAGACTTTTTAATAGAAGAAATCTACAAATCTGTTTAACTTTCTGGAGCCAGTTGATATGAAAAAAAATAGTTTTCCACTGGAGTACCCCATAACCTGTAGCTGCTTTATAGATCATTGGTTGGGTCTCTGTTTTGTGTGACTTTTGTCCTTTTGTGCTGGCTCTTTTCATGGGCTGACCTGGCAGGTACTAGAATGTGACCCTGGATTTTGTTTTTCCACTCTTATCAATAGACGGAGAGAAAGTACATGCAGCACAAGTTTTGTGTGTCAGAGAGCAGCAAGATACTCATTTTACATAAAGATATATTCTTATTTTTCTATTGCTCTGATTTCATTCTGATCCACTACAACTGCAGGGTTTAGTCGCTTTATAATTTGTTATGCATATTGTAACATATTCTGAAAGTTCAAACTGTATATCCGGCAAATAACAAGCATCCTAAAATTAAAGGGTTTTTTTTTCGAGCATTTATAAAATAAGAAAGGTACCTTCAGAAAATGCTATAAAATAACAAACCTATAACTCACTAGTCAATTTCGGTGCCGAAACTGGTGGTTCCTGCAGTTTTATGTTTGCCCTGCAGCAGTGACGTTACATACATCCTCTGCCATGTGCTGTATATGCTAGCATGACCGCTCTAGTGGAAATTCTCTGCAGCACAAGTAAGCTTAGACTGACAGGGACCTCCTGAGTAATGGTTGGTTATTTTATACCACTTAAAATCAGCTTTTCTGAGTTCCATTTGTTACAGTACATATTGAAATGTATAAGTTTTTATAATATTGTGTTTTCTTTCAGCTGGTGGGCCTCTTGTTGATTGGAGTGGCAGCATGGGGTAAGGGCTTTGGAATCGTGTCCAGTCTCCACATTATCGGGGGAGTCATCGCGATTGGGGTTTTCCTTCTTTTCATTGCCATCATTGGATTGATTGGAGCGGTCAGTCACCATCAAGTGATGCTGTTTATCGTATCCTTTGAGCCCTGTTGATATCCACTTAGTTGGATTATAATAATTCGGTTTAAAGGGGTTTTCCTGGCTTTTTATATATATTTTTTTTTTTTGGGCTGTAAAGTTAGTGTAGTTTAGTGCATTATATAGTTTCTGTACCTGTGTTTCATGGTGGTCTAGCAATTCCTATGTGATCTTTGCCCTAATGTTTATTTTTAACAGCATACAAAACGAGTGTCGTCTCAGCTTTTCCCAGGTTGCAGTGCAGCCTGAGACATTGCTAGTCAGGTGTTGAAAGGAAGCCTGTCTGCTTCAATTTGCACAGGGAATTGTAGTTTACAGCACAGCATGCAAGGCGCTTCAGTTGTGCTGCAATGGGTGAGGTGGCTGATGTGTGAGAGGGATAAAAGTGACACACTTACAAACAAGGGATCATGGGACTTGTAGTTAGAGGGAGGGAACGCAAATGGGAAATGGCTATTTCACAAAAAGAAAACAGCAGTGTCACAACACAGCCATTTAGCCCCAAGACAAGCACAGATCCTAGCTAAGCATGTCCATTGCTGTCTGACAGGTAAGTACTAAAGTTACCTTATGGTGGATAACCACTTAAGGGTAGGGTCACACGTAACTGATCCTCAGCAATTCCCGTCACCAATGAAGGGAGTACATGGCGGAAATAATCCGTTCTTTGGCATCAAATACCGAAATACCTGGTGGCAGCATCCTTAACTAGTATGTCAGTACATGGTCGTCTTAATTCTCATCTTTATATTTCAACTGGTGGTCTCATGCTCCTGCTTGGCTATGAATAGCTCTCAACAGGTAAGGGACACTTCTTAACACCCTTTTTGTAGACCTTATGTCATGGAAGAACACTGAGGTGAGCCTCTCATGGAGCAATAATTCACATTCAACTAAAGAGTAAACTGAATGTTTCTTTGTAGGTTTTCATAGCCATATAAAATGTTATTTAAGTTCGAAACATCATTCCGCCCCCTGTTGTAAATTTTCAGTAGGGATATACCGATACTAGTATCGGGGCCGCTACCCTGCATTAATGTCCCCGATATAAAGTCTAATACCAGCTGCAGTGTGGCCGTCAAATGCCCAGCTCCGCTGCCCCGTTCTCGCGTCCATATCATAGCGTCCCATGGAGGTGCATGTGACACACATGTAACTCCACCTCCTCCACTGCGCCCAGTGTAACGCTATGGAGGAATGGGAGTGTATAGTCACATGCTCCTCGATAGGACGCCATGATGTGGACGATAGAACAGGGCAGCAGAGCGGCAGCACCAGACAGAGGACAGTCCTACAGGGGGGGGGGGGGGCTTTCTGTCTACAGGGGGGGTGGGGACTGCTTTCTACAAGGGGGGGGGGGTGGGCACTGCTTTCTACAAGGGGGGGGGACTGCTTTCTACAAGGGGGGGGGGGGACTGCTTTCTACAAGGGGGGGGTGGGGCTGCTTTCTACAAGGGGGGGGTGGGGCTGCTTTCTACAAGGGGGGGGTGGGGCTGCTTTCTACAAGGGGGGGTGGGGCTGCTTTCTACAAGGGGGGGTGGGGCTGCTTTCTACAAGGGGGGGTGGGGCTGCTTTCTACAAGGGGGGGTGGGGCTGCTTTCTACAAGGGGGGGTGGGGCTGCTTTCTACAAGGGGGGGTGGGGCTGCTTTCTACAAGGGGGGGTGGGGCTGCTTTCTACAAGGGGGGGACTGCTTTCTACAAGGGGGGGGGACTGCTTTCTACAAGGGGGGGTGGGTGGGGACTGCTTTCTACAAGGGGGGGGGTGGGGACTGCTTTCTACAAGGGGGGGTGGGGCTGCTTTCTACAAGGGGGGGGGGGGCTGCTTTCTACAAGGGGGGGGGCTGCTTTCTACAAGGGGGGGGGGACTGCTTTCTACAAGGGGGGTGGGTGGGGACTGCTCTCTACAAGGGGGGTGGGTGGGGACTGCTCTCTACAAGGGGGGGACACTGCTCTCTACAAGGGGGGACACTGCTCTCTACAAGGGGGGGGGACTGCTTTCTACAAGGGGGGGGGACTGCTTTCTACAAGGGGGGGGGACTGCTTTCTACAAGGGGGGGGGACTGCTTTCTACAAGGGGGGGGACTGCTTTCTACAAGGGGGGGGGGACTGCTTTCTACAAGGGGGGGGGGGACTGCTTTCTACAAGGGGGGGTGGGGACTGCTTTCTACAAGGGGGGGTGGGGACTGCTTTCTACAAGGGGGGGGGGACTGCTTTCTACAAGGGGGGGTGGGGACTGCTTTCTACAAGGGGGGGGGACTGCTTTCTACAAGGGGGGGTGGGTGGGGACTGCTTTCTACAAGGGGGGGGTGGGGACTGCTTTCTACAAGGGGGGGGCGCTTGCTTTCTACAAGGGGGGCTTCGGTCTACAGAGGGTGGCTGCTGCAAAAGTCTGCAGGGGGGGCTGCTGCTAATGTCTGCAACTATCTCTACTACCTACAAGGGGATGCTACCTACTATTAAAGGCAATCTCACAGCAGAGTCACCTGCACTAACTTCAATTTATATGTAGATAGGTCAGGTGACCCGGTTTCTACCGCTGCTCACCATGTGAACATCAGCGCAATCGCTCCGGATACATCAGTCTCGCTGCCAATGCAAATTCCCTGTTCTGTCCAATGGAGAAGAGAGAAATCCTGGCTCTTACTACAGCAGCCGCCTCCATTGTACACAACAAGGAACACGCATGTCAGCACGGTAAGCAGCGCCAGAAACTGGGGCATCCTGGTGTCAGATTCCCTTTTTAATAATTTTTTTTTTTTTTAAATGGTATTGGGACATTCCTAATTTTCAGTAAAACAACTTATGGTGTGTCTGCAAGAATCCGTGCATTTTAGATACTTTCAGTTCCCCATGTAACCAGCACTTTGGTTTCCACAGGAGCGTTTTCTGAATGAAGCATGGACTAATATGGGCAATGTGACCAGAAGAGAAATGGAGAAGAATCTGAACTGTTGTGGGTGGTTGAATACAACAGACAAGAGTGTACAGTTTAGAGGGGAGTTCTTACTTTGCACCGCGGTGAGCACTCTGATTTCTTGTTGACAATGTTGATAAAACTTTATTTTTTTCAGTCTTATTAGCAAAGTTGGCAAATTCTATTCTCCTTATGGGTTTCTAAATCATGTCTAGGCCGTTACTGTGTCCAAACTGGGCAATCATGAGCCTCCTATCCTCCTCTCTAAATGCTGACAGCCAGCTATGTAGCATTCCCATCTGTTATGGTCCCCTCCTCACTATGCTGCCAGAACTGCTGCTGACTTGTGTGAGAGGGCTCACAGCTATAAACAAGTCCCGCTCTCACATCCCGCATTCTCTCTTGCTCTTGCTGAAGACTGAATTAGTGATGACAGTGGACGGCAAATGCACTAGGAGGGAGACCCCTTGTGGACATCAGTTGAGGACCAGTTTAAAAATATTAAATCAAAGTAATTGAGAAAAAATGCTTCCTTTCACAGGCTCTATCAATTTTTACCAAGTTGCCAGATAAGACAGTGGCCATTTCGAATGTTTACTTGAGGAATTCTCAGGGGGTTTCACCCTATCCATTGTTGGATAGATCTGCAGTGAAAATTTGCAATGATTACACAAAAGAATGAGCATTCTGATATGGAAATGCTCTGATTTCTACAGATTGTATCTGTTTTGAAAACCTCAACCTTCTGCATTATACTGTAAATTGCTGAAGATGTTGGGTGAGGAATTCACACAGAGAAACATCTAAATATTGTTTAATAAGTGCTTGACCACTGACAAAATAATTGTAGTTGGTCACATTCAAGTCAAGGCAGCTGCATGTGTCTGCAGAAGAAGCAAAAACTAGAGCGTACACTATTATTATACTAAGGAGCAGATAAGTAATGGATGGATAATTGTTGTAAGAAGCTAGTAAGTTAAAGGAACACTCCAAGCTAAATCTATACATTGTTATATGTAGTTCTGGCCCTCAGGCAGTGTAATTGGGTCATTGGGTATTGGCCTAGAAATAAAAAGACTATTTTATAGACCGTGTCAAGGAGGTGGACCTAGCTGCTCAGGTGTCACATCCCCTCGCTTGCCCTCACCTCCTGGGCAGTGAGTGTGAGCATGGAGGCCTGCCAGGCTTTGGCACGTGAGCAGCTTGGCTCCGCCTCCTTGACTCATGGCTAACAAATAAAAAGATGATTTTCTAAGTTTGGCAATCACCATCTGCTCCAGAAAAGGTACACTTAATAGCTATTCAAAGGTGTCTGCAGCTCTTAGTATCTGACAGATCCTGTTATTGCCTAATTTTTAGAAACTGGTTAAAAAAAAAAGAGACCTGTGAGGGGCGCCTTGTGTGTTCTACAGGTGCATTTAGATTTCTTTGCACTTATCAGATGGGTAAGAAAAGGAGATACAAAGACCCATATAAAATGGCCGCTCACCTGGAGCAACAATAAAACAGGTGTATCTATATGCTGGGGTACTGTAATGTGCAGAAAACTGCTAGCCTGAGACCACAGGAGCTGGAGATCCAACCCTGGTGTGTGTAGATAAAAGATGATGAAGAAAGAAGACCTCCTTATCAAGCGCTGCTTGTCTCTAAGGCTGGGTTCACACAGTGGAATCTCCGGGCAGAAAACTTCCACCCAGAGATTCCGAGTGCGACCGCGTGGACACCGCAGTCTCCAATAGACTGCAGTGTGTTCCGCTAGTATTTCCGCCTGCAGAATGAGAGATGCCATTCTTCAGGCCAAAATTGCAAAGTGTGAATTTGTGACCGGAAACCCATTCACTGCACTATACATTTTAGCAAGCGGAATTTCTGCCCACAATTTCAAAGCGGAATTGCTGGTGGAAATTCCGTAGTGTGAACCTAGCCTTAGGGTTTAAAATTATCCAAGCCAAAAGGAAGTAGGTAAATTCAATAGATAAATTATTGTTCAATAAAATAACAATGATGGGTAGTAGGATTACGTGTTTCTGGGTGCACTAACCCCTTCCTATCTGAGGAAGAGGTGAGGGCATCCTGGAAAGCGTCGTCATACTACCTATACTTTAACAAATTATCTATTGAACATATCCGCTTCCTTCTGGCTTGGATAATCCTGGGAGACTAGCAGCGCCTGTAGAAAGTAGACATTGAAAATGCCACTCAGTTTTTCATCTAAAGAACAACTATTTTGTTAAAAATGCATATAGATTTATAAACAGTTCTATAGTAGATATGGTCTGGCACTTCAGCCCGTATGGGGTTAACAGCACTTTAGGAGGTTTTCGCTACACAACGGAACTAATGCACATAATATTGCTATCCTGGTGTTGCTCTATTGTAACAATATAGATTTCAACAAGGCATATAGTAGCGAGCGACTAGAAAGAATGGCGACTCGCCAATACCGGCAAATTCAGTCTTTATTTATCCAAGCTTCATGTGCTGACATAGACACTGAGGTGGGGAGCTGTAGTGGTGTTAGCAGGAGCGAGGAGTCAGCGTGGACTCCACTACAGCTCCCCGCCTCAGCACATGAAGCTTGGATAAATAAAGACTGAATTTGCCGGTATTGGTGGGTCGCCATTGTTCCTAGTCGCTCTCTACTATATGCATATAGAGTTATGCTTATGGCTGAAGAGTGAACCAGGCAAGAAAAGCCTAAGACATACAACACCTCCTAAAAATAAAGGTGTAAGAGGACATGTCACTTATCTCTGTCTGAATGCATTTGTCTCCACAAAATGATCAAAACCAGAGACAAATCTGGGCAGATGTGCTGGTAAACATCAGCGTCCATTGATAAGTTGGCTTACTGCTGTCACTTACAGCTTTATACCTCCCTTACACACAGCCAGAAGGTAGTATTTTTCTTATCCTGTGTCTTGGATATTACATATACACACATGCATGTGGTCTTTAGTATGATACCATAATCTAACCTCCTAGTTATGTTCTAGGCGGAGCAAGTATTTAAGCCATGACACATTCCATATCTCTTGGCAATGAATTGGTTACTAACCGGTATTTTGTAGATGTAGTATGCCTTTTAAGCATGGGCTCCATTATTGCCTTATAGTGAGAATTACCGTATTTATCGGGGTATACCACGCACCGGCCTATAACACGCACCCTCATTTTTTCAAAGTTATTTTACCCAAATATCCATGGTAAAATGAGGGTGCATGTGTGCGCGTGTATACCCCGATATACCCCCAGGAAAGGCAGGGGGAGAGAGGCCGTCGCTGCCCGCTTCTCTCCCCCTGCCTTCCCTGGGGTCTAGAGCCCTGCTGCCAGCCCTTCTCTCCCCCTAGCTATCCGCGCCGCTGCCCGTTCTGTCCCCCTGACTATCGGTGCCGGCGCCCCACTGCCGGTGCCGATAGCCAGGGGGAAAGAAGCGGCGCCGACAGCCAGGGGGAGAGAAGGGGCAGCGGCATCCATTGCCGGCGCCGCTGCCCCGTTGCCTCCCCCCATCCCCGGTGGCATAATTACCTGGGTCCGGTCCGCGCTGCTGCAGGCCTCCGGCGTGCGTCCTCTGCGTCGTTGCTATGCTCTGCGCGGCGGGGCGCATGACGTCAGTGCGCCGCGCCGTGCATAGCAACGATGCAGGGGACGCACCCCGGAGGCCTGCAGCAGCGCGGACCCGACCCAGGTAATTATTCAACCGGGGATGGGGAGAGGCAACGGGGCAGCGGCGCCGGCAATGGGTGCCACTGCCCTTCTCTCCCCCTGGCACCGATAGTCAGGGGGACAGAACGGGCAGCGGCGCCGATAGCCAGGGGGAGAGAAGGGCCGGCAGCAGGGCTCTAGACCCCCAGGAAAGGCAGGGGGAGAGAAGCTGGCAGCGACGGCCTCTCTCCCCCTGCCTTTCCTGGGGGTGTATCGGCGTATAACACGCACATAGACTTTAGGCAAAAAATTTTAGCCTAAAAAGTACGTGTTATACGCCGATAAATGACGTCCCCTGCTCTTTATACATTGACATATCTTTGTTACTGAGCTGCTTCCTCTCATTCTTTTTCAGGATTGTAAAAGTAAAAATAAATGTGAGCCGTGCGGAGAGAAAATGTTGAACCATGCTGGTGAAGCCCTGAAAATCCTTGGGGGTGTAGGACTCTTCTTCAGCTTTACAGAGGTAATATAGTTTCCTAAATGGTAGGGGGGGGGGCTCACTGGTGGGAGCCGCCTCACATAAGGTCTTGCAGATTGGGGCCTTATATAAATTAGTAAAATTAGACACAAAGGGAGGTGATATACTGGGACTGATGATTCACACACTGGTCTTCATTAGAATCCTGCTGGTGTTACATTCTGCATATTTATTAAAGGGGTACTCCGGTGGTAAACAATTTTTTATTTATTTATTTTTTAATCAACTGATGCCAGAAAGTTAAACATATTTGTAAATTACTTCTATAAAAACATCTTAATCCTTCCAGTACTTATCAGCTGCTGTATGTTCAAGAGGAAGTTTAGTTTTTTCTTTTCTGTCTGACCACAGTGCTCTCTGCTGACACCTCTGTCCATGTCAGGAACTGTCCAGAGCAGGAACAAATCTCCAGAGCAAACTTCTCCTGCTCAGGACAGTTCCTGAAATGGACAGAGGTGTCAGCAGAGAGCACTGTGGTCAGACAGAAAAGAACAACAAAAAAGAACTTCCTCTGGAGCATACAGCAGTCAATAAGTACTGGAAGGATTAAGATTTTTTTAATAGAAGTAATATACAAATCTGTTTGTAAACCAGTTGATTTGTGTGTAAAAAAATAAAATAAAAAATTCCCACCAGAGTACCCCCTTAAGGACGCAGCCCATTTTCACCTTAAGGACCAGAGCATTTTTTGCACATCTGACCACTGTCACTTTAAGAACTAATAACTCTGGGATGCTTTTACCTTTCAGTCTGATTCCGAAATTGTTTTTTCGTGATATATTCTACTTTGTTAGTGGTAACATTTCATCGATACTTGCATCATTCTTTGGTGAAAAATTCCAAAATTTTATGGAAAAATTGAAAATTTTGCATTTTTTTTTTTACTTTTGAAGCTCTCTGCTTATCAGGAAAATAGACATTCCAAATAAATTATATATTGATTCACATACACAATTATGGACATTTATCAACGGGTTTAGTCAGGTTTTCTTTACTATAATTGTCGCAACTGCGACTACGCAATTTTTCGTGCGACATTTTGACTGGAAAGCGACAAAAGCAAGTTTTCCAAAAATTAACTACGTAGTAATAATTTTTAAATGGACTACGGGTAGTCAGGTATTTATTAACTGCGACAGTCGCAACTGCGCAAAAAAAAGTCGCAACAGGGTTAAAAATTTACTAAAGTTACTCCAGCTCAAACATGGAGCAGAAAAAGCTACTACCAAAGTAAAAAAGGAAAAATTGCTTACGTGAAAGAAAATTATCAACAGGCTGAAAGCAGTTGATAAATAAGTCGCACATAAGCAAAAAAAAGTAAGGAAAAAATTTCTAAAAAAAAAATACATAAGCAAACATTGATAAATGTCCCTCAATATGTCTACTTTATGTTTGCATCATAAAGTTGACAAGTTTTTTTTACTTTTGGAAGACATCAGAGGGTTTCAAAGTTCGACAGCAATTTTCCAATGTTTGACAATTTTCAAAATCAGAATTTTTCAGGGACCAGTTGAGTTTTGAAGTGGATTTGAGGGGCCTTCATATAAGAAATACTCAATATTTGAACCCCATTATAAAAACTGCACCCCTCAAAGTATTCAAAATGACATTCAGAAAGTGTGTTAACCCTTTAGGTGTTTCACAGGAATAGCAGCAAAGTGAAGGAGAAAATTCAAAATCTTCATTTTTTTACACTCGCATTTTCTTGTAGACCCAGTTTTTGAATTTTTACAAGGGGTAAAACGAGAGAAATCTTCCTAAAATTTGTAACCCAATTTCTCTCGAGTAAGGAAATACCTCATATGTGTATGTCAAGTGTTCAGCGGGCGCAGTAGAGGGCTCAGAAGGGAAGGAGCGACAACAGGATTTTGGAGAGTGAGTTTTGCTGAAATGGTTTTTGTGGGGCATGTCACATTTAGGAAGCCCCTATGGTGCCAGGACAGCAAAAAAAAAAAAAAAAAAACACATGGCATACTATTTTGGAAACTACACCCTTCAAGGAACATAACAAGGGGTACAGTGATCCTTAACACCCCACAGTTGTATGACTACTTTTTGTTAAATTATGATGTGTAAATTATTATTTTTTTTTACAAAAATGATGCTTTCCCCCAAATTTTACATTTTTACAAGGGGTAATATGAGAATATGACCCCAAAATTTGTAACCCCATCTACAAATGCTCAGAAGAGAAGGAGCCACATTGAGCTTTTGGAGAGTGATTTTGTTTGGAATGGAAGTCAGGGGCCATGTGCGTTTACAAAGCCCCCCATGGTGCCAGAACAGTGAGACTCCATTTTGGAAACTACACCCCTCACAGAATTCAATAAGGGGTGCAGTGAGCATTTACACCCCACTGGCGTTTGACAGATCTTTGGAACAGTGGGCTGTGCAAATGGAAAATTAAATTTCTAATTTTCACGGACCACTGTTCCAAAAATCTGTCAGACACCTGTGGGGCGTAAATGCTCACTCTACCCCTTATTACATTACGTGAGGGGCGTAGTTTCCAAAATGGGATCACATGTGGGGGGGTCCATTGTTCTGCCACTATGGGGGCTTTGTAAACACACATGGCCTTCTATTTCGGACACATTCTCTCTCCAAAATCCCAATGGCGCTCCTTTTCTTCTGAGCATTGTAGTGCACAAGCAGAGCACTTTACATCCACATATGGGGTATGTTCTTACTCAGAAGAGATGGGGTTACAAATTTTGGGGGGCTATTTTCCTTTTGTGAAAATAAAAAAATTAGGGTAACACCAGCATTTTAGTGAAAACATATTATTATTATTATTATTATTATTATTATTATTATTATAATATATATATATACATTTTTTTTTAATTTTTTTTTTAAATATATATAAATAATTTTTTTGTTTGTTTAAAAAAAAAAAAAAAAAAAATTCCCATCCAACTTTAGGGTGCGTTCCCACAGGGCATATACGCTGCGTATTTGACGCTGTGCAAAATTTACGGCAGCAGCGGGAAATATGCTGTGTATTCCTTTCTCACTATACACACAGGGCTTTCCAGCGGCAGCCCTATGCGTGTAGTGATTTTTTTGAGGCGGAGCCGCGCGTCACAGACACGCCGGCACACGGCCCCGCCTCCAAAACTCACTACACACATAGGGCTGCCGCTGGAAAGCCCTGTGTGTATAGTGAGCAAGGAATACACAGCGTATTTCCCGCTGCTGCCATAAATTTTGCGCAGCGTCAAATACGCCCACATATGGGGTATTTCCGTACTTAGGAGAAATTGCGTTACAAATTTTGGGGGTCTTTTTTTGCTTTTACCGCTTGTGAAAATAAAAAGTATGGTGCAACACCAGCATGTTAGTGCGAAAATGTAAACATTTTTTACACAAACAGGCTGGTGTAGATCCCAACTTTTCCTTTTCATAAGAGGTAAAAGGAGAAAAAGCCCCCCAAAATTTGTAGTGTAATTTCTCCCGAGTACGGAAATACCCCATATGTGACCCTAAACTGTTTCCTTGAAATATGACAGGGCTCCGAAGTGAGAGCGCCATGCGCATTTGAGGACTAAATTAGGGATTGCATAGGGGTGGACATAGGGGTATTCTACGCCAGTGATTCCCAAGCAGGGTGCCTCCAGCTGTTGCTAAGCTCCCAGCATGCCTGGACAGTCAGTGGATGTCCGGAAATGCTGGGAGTTGTTGTTTTGCAACAGCTGGAGGCTCCGTTTTGGAAACCCTGCCATACAATACGTTTTTCATTTTTACCCTTTATTATGTCTTAGTGTTGTGTAGTGTTTTTAGGGTACATTCCCACTGGCGTGTTACGGTGAGTTTCCCGCTAGGAGTTTTCCGCAGCTCAAACCTGAAGCAGGAGACTTACTGTAAACCTGCCCGTGTGAATGTACCCTGTACATTGACATGGGGGGGCAAACCTCCAGTACAGGTACGCCCGTGGTCCTTAAGTACCAGGGAGCGAAGGCATACCTGTACGCCCATGGTCCCTAAGTGGTTAGGAGGGGCAAAGCATAGATTTCATCTACTACCTACCCTAGATCACTAGTGTAAGTAAATCTGGCGTCTGGGGGAGGCCACGTACCATTAAAGGAGTACTCCGGCTGTCACGCCCCCTCCTATAGACTTGCATAGCGGGGCGTGATGTCACACAGGAGCGGGACGTCACAATACTCCGGCCCCATGGTCGTCACACAGCAGATTCTGAGCTGGCAGAGCGGCGTGCAGCTCCCCGAGGTGGGTGCTGAATGCAAGATTGCAGGGGTCCCCAGCAGAGGGACCCCCACGGTCAGACATCTTAGGGGATAAGATCTCTTAGGGTGGGAGTACCCCTTTAAGACTTAGCCCTGCCCACATGCTTAAAAGTGTTCAGGGCAGCATCAATTGCCAAAAGTTTGCAAATATTTGCACTAAAATTTTAAGGGGTTCTGGCTTCATAAGTTCACCCCCAATATGTTTTGAAATGACTGAAGAGCCAGGTTACTACTGTGAAAACAATGAATCTTAGAATTGTGAAAAAAATAAGTAAATAAAAACCCGGGTTATATCAGGCTCTGTTCCCCCTTTTTATTCCATTCCAAGCTGTGAGATAATTAGATCATTTAAAAAAAAAAAAAAAAAAAAAAATGTGAAATCCCAGAGCTGCAATACTGTGAAGACTACAGGAGATTTGTAGTTTACTTGAATGGGAGCTGAGCTACAATAACAGGCACTGCCACTTGTCAGTGAACAGAGCCAACTGCTTCCAGCCCCTTCACCAAATAGATCCATCTGCTGCTGAACAGCTGGTTGGTGAGGGTGCCGGTAGTTCTGGGCGGTATACCGGTATGAACCGTATACCGTTTATTTTTTCTCCCACGGTATGGATTTTTGCCCATACCGCTATACCGGTCTGGGCCCCTCCCCCACCCTCCGAGTAAATAAAAAAAAATTTAACTTACACGTAATGGGGGTGGTCCGGGCCATCCATCCTTCCTGTAGTGTCCGGCGGCATTCCGGGTGGAGGGTGAATTGTTCCGGGCTGTCCTTCTCCGGGGGTCCTCTTCTCCACTCCGCGCAGGCTCCGGCCTAGTACGCTGCATAGACGCCGTGACGTCAGGTGCGTCGCTGCGCACGGGTGTCACTGCACAGCGCCGTCTATGCAGCGTTACTAGGCCGGAGCCTGCCCGGAGTGGAGAAGAGGACCCCCGGAGAAGGACAGCCCGGACCGGTTCACCCTCCACCCGGAATGCCGCCGGACACTACAGGAAGGATGGATGGCCCGGACCACCCTCCCCGGACGGTCCCTGCAGCAACTGGGAAGGTGAGTCCGGGTTCTGGGATGGACAGGGATCTGTATAATATACTATACCTACAGTAGGCCTTCCAGCTGTTGAGGCCCTCCAGCTGTTGCAAAACTACAACTCCCAGCATGCCTGGACAGCCAACGGCTGTCCGGGCATGCTGGGAGTAGTAGTTTTGCAACAGCTGGAGGCACCCCTAGTTTGGAAACACTGACCTATACTATACACTACTATATAGTCCAACATGCTGGGAGTTGTAGTTTTGCAACAGCTGGAGGCTGTAGGGTTCTTTGTTACATCTATTTAAAAGGGTACTCCACTGCCCCAGTGTTCAGATCATTTCGTTCCAAAAGCCCATTTAGTTCCGCTACGCCACCTCAATGCAAGTCTCAATGTAAAAAAATAAATAAATACTGTGAAATGCCGTGATACTTTAGAAAAATACTGTGATACTCATTTTTGGTCATATCTCCCAGCACTAGGTGCCGGGTATCGGTACCACAACGATCAGCAATTGAAGGCCTGTCCGGAGGATAGGCCACAGTCACTTTTGCCCAGAAAACCCCTCTGTAGTCACATGTAGTAGGCAGACATGAAGAAAAACCAAAGGAATGGTTTCCTCCTTTACGCTAACCTGAGATCTGCAGTTTTTGGTAAGAAGCATACAGACAAAGCCCAGACCAAAAGTGTGAGTGTGAGTGTGCCTTCTATATAACCTGCACTACGCTCACAGCCTTCCCTACTCAATCAGCCATGAGAATAGTTCAGTTTTACTTTGATCAGCACTTGTATTACTTTTGTTTCTTGGGGGTAAATGAAGCTCTATCTTTACTTGCGTGACATGATTGTCCTAACTAGATCCGTCAGGCAGTCCTGTAACCATGCCGGATGTGCACAGGGCTGTTTTTACATTTTCTTTGCTTGTTTTCTGTAATGGGAACAAATTGAGATCTCATGACTGTTACATAACCATCACATACTACCAAGAGCCAGCTGACCCTGAACATTCTCCGCTGTCATAGAATTGGCTCATTTATTGACTCAATATATAAAATTAAAACATTCTTTACCTGGTATTAGGCACATGTTCCCCCCCCCCCCCCCCCCCCCCCATTCCAGGTCACATCTTGTAATGTGTGTGAATATTAAGAGGTATTCCGCACTTAGGGTACATATCTCCTATTCACAGGTGACTTTACTATTCACAGGTGACTTTACTATTCACAGGTGACTTTAGATCTCAGGATCTAAAGGTTAATGCCGGGCATTGTTAAGTCCTGGCTGCTTATGGCAGCCAATTTTTTTAAAGTTATTGAAGCGAGCCAGCTCCTGAGCTGAATATACCTCATTTCATGTTAACATATTCCTGCCCATGATGTAATGATACGTCATAGGGCAGGAAGGGGATAGAAAGCCATGAAATACACACAACATAAATGACAGTCCATGCTATCAGAGCACTCTAGGGTAAAATTTAACACATTTTGGGCACTAAGTAAGGGCATGGGTAAGGGACCCAAAACACATTGACATTTACCCTACAGTGCTCTGGTAGCATGGACTGTTTTTTTATGGTGTTTTATGTGTATTCATGCCTTTTTTTTTTTTTTTTTATTATATGGACGACCTAAAGTTTGGATTGAGGCCATGTGTGCTGGAAGAAATTCTTATCTGCAATATGTATCCATCTCCAGTGTGGTCACAAGGTCCTGTGCACCATGGGTAGAAACAGGGACAGTTAGTAAACAGAGAATTATGTGCAGGAGTAGGTGAGCTAAAAACATATTTTCTTATACAGTGGTCCCTCAACATACGATGGTAATTTGTTCCGAATGAACCATCGTTACTTGAATTTATTGTATGAGGGATCGGTGCAAAGTTATACTCATGTGTCCCAGCCGCTCCGGTCTTTCACTGCTGCCCTGGATCCTCTCCCCTATTGGATGACTGGACGGTGTGCGCGGCGACGTGATGACTATGGAGAGCGCCGGCCATGCAGCGGAGCATGAAGAGGAAGGTCCGGAGCGACGAGGACAGGTGAGTGACACTCACCGGAGCACACGGGGCACATTAACCCGTTAACGACCATGGATATCTATGCTCGTGCAATGGCCATTAACTGGGTATGACGCGGGCTGCCGACTCTAGCCTGTGCCATACCGGCCGGCCCCCATCTAATTCCTGTAGCTGGGGGCCAGCGTTAATAGCAGACATGCGGCAATTGCCGCGGCCGTCTATTAACCCTCTAGATCGCCGCTGTCAACTTTGGTGGTGCCTTTATCCTGTCCCTGGTGGACCAGTGGGGCTTACCTCTCCTGCTGCGGCAGCTCCTGCGCTGTGAATGATAAAGCCTGGCAGTGCAGAGCACACAGATCAACGGGATTCTATGGAATCCTGTTGATCTGTATGAGGAATCAAATGATTCTTCCTAAAAAAGTGTAATAAAACAAAAAAAAAACACATTAACCTCTTCAGGACACAGGGCGTATGGATACGCCCTGGATTCCGAGTCCTTAAGGACCGAGGGTGTATCCATACGCCCGAGGGAAATCCGGTCCCCACCGCTAGCCGGTTGGGGACCAGAGCCGGATGCATGCTGAAATCGTTCAGCAGGCATCGCGGCATATCGCCCAGGGGGGGTCATTATGTCATGTATGGACAATTCAGTCCAGCGATCTGCGGCGATTCCGGGTCAATCGGGTCTCCAGTGACCCGGAATTACTGGCTGAACAGCCATAGCCAGCAGGCGTGAGGTGGCACTGGTGCCACCTCATAATCGCCCTGATTCGTCGGCCGACCAATCAGGGCACCTGCTGTGGGTGTCACTCCCGCAACCTGCTCCGCCCCTCTTCCGGAGGACGTGAGCGGGAAGAAGACCCCGGGAGCTGGGGACCCCGATTCCCTGGCGTCCCTGTTGGGATCGGGGCCCCAGGAGCGGCGGCGGGACTGACCTAAAGGCGGCGGCTTGGAGCTGAGTGACAGCCTCCTGCTGTTGCTTAGCAACAGCTCCCAGCATGCAAAAAGGGCATGCTGGGAGCTGTAGTTATGCAACAGCAGGAGGCAGACGACCACAACTCCCAGCATTCCCTTATGGGCATGCTGGGACTTATAGTCTTGCAACAGCTGGAGGCACATTTTTTCTATGACAAAGTGTACCTACAGCTGTTGTATAACTACAACTCCCAGCTTGCGCAAACAGCTAAAGTGCATGCTGGGAGTTGTAGTGGTGCATCTGTTGGTTGCATAACTACAACTCCCAGCATGCCCGTTGGCTGTCAGTGACTGCTGAGAGTTGTAGTTTTGCAACAGCTGAAGGCACACTGGTTGTGAAACACTGAGTTAGCTCACAAACTCAGTGATACATAACCAGTGTGCCTACAGCTGTTGCAAAACTAAAACTCTCAGCATGTACAGTCTGTCAGCGCATGCTGGGAGTTGTAGTTTTACAATAGCTGGATGTACAGGGTACACTCACATGGGCGGAGGTTTACAGTAAGTATCCGGCTGAAAGTTTGGAGCTGCGGCAAATTTTCTGCCGCAGCTAAAACTGCCAGCGAGAAACTACTGTGAACCCCTGCCCGTGCGACTGTACCCTAAAAACACTACACTAACACAAAATAAAATAAAAAGTAAAAAACACTACATATACACATACCCCTACACAGCCCCCCTCCCCAATAAAAATGAAAAACGTCTGGTACGCCACTGTTTCCAAAACGGAGCCTCCAGCTGTTGCTAAACAACTACTCCCAGTATTTCCAGACAGCCACTGACTGTCCAGGCATGCTGGTAGTTTTACAACAGCTGGAGGCACCCTGTTTGGGAATGACTGGCATAGAATTCCCCTATGTCCACCCCTATGCAAGTCCCTAATTTAGGCCTCAAATGCGCATGGCGCTTAGGGTCACATATGCAGTATCGCCGTACTCGGGAGAAATTGTGTTACACATTTTGGGGGCTATTTTCTTCTTTTACCCTTTTTAAAAATGTAAAATTTTTGGGAAAACGAGCATTTTAGGTAAAAAAAAAAAAAATTTTTTACATATGCAAAAGTCGTGAAACACCTGTGGGGTATAAAGGTTCACTTAACCCCTTGTTACGTTCCCCAAGGGGTCTAGTTTCCAAAATGGTATGCCATGTGTTTTTTTTTTTTAATTTTTTTTCTGTCCTGGCACCATAGGGGCTTCCTAAATGCAGCATGCCCCCAGAGCAAAATTTGCTTCCAAAAAGCCAAATGTGACTCCTTCTCTTCTGAGACCTGTAGTGCGCCAGCAGAGCACTTTTCACCCCCATATGGGGTGTTTTCTGAATCGGGAGAAATTGGGCTTCAAATGTTGGGGGGTATTTTCTGCTATTACCCTTTTTAAAAATGTAAAATTTTTGGGAAAACAAGCATTTCAGGTAAATTTTTATTTTATTTTTTTTTTTACATTTGCAAAAGTCATGAAACACCTGTGGGGTATTAAGGCTCACTTAATTCCTTGTTAACGTTCCCCAAGGGGTCTAGTTTCCAAAATGGTATGCCATGTGTTTTTTTTTTTTTTTTTGCTGTTCTGGCACCATAGGGGCTTCTTAAATGCAACATGCCCCCCAAAAACCGTTTCAGAAAAATGTTCTCTCCAAAATCCCCTTGTCGCTCCTTCCCTTCTGAGCCCTCTACTGCGCCTGCTGAACACTTTACATAGACATATAAGGTATAGGGGTGTGAATCGCCAATAATTTGGCGATTCGATTCGAATCGCGATACCAGGGTGGCGATTCGATATATATCGCAATATATCGCGATACTGTCATGTTGGCGATATATCACGATATATCGCGATATTCCCTATTAAAAGCTTGGGAAAACTTATTCTAGCTGAGAAAGAACAAGACCCCGCGAGAGTTGTCCTGTGAGTGCGTACGTTCTCCTTCCTGTTTGTTCTGAGTCTGTAGTCTCGCGGTAGCAGCCTGCGAGTGGGACAGAGCTGATAACAGGTACACTGCCAACTAGTGGTCAGGAGTTTTTAAGTGTTATAAAAAAAAATAAGACAGACAAATAGGACTGTGACTCAGTGAGTGAAATACAGTAAATGTTAATTATAATAATTTATAAAAAAAATCGATTCTCAGAATTTTAAAATCGATTCAGTATCGCGGAACAAAAAATCGCGATAATCGCGCAAATCGATTTTTTTCTTACATCCCTAATAAGGTATGTGCTTACTCGAGAGAAACTGAGCTACAAATACAAGTAAACATTTTCTCCTTTTACCACTTGCAAAAATTCAAAAATTGGGTCTACAAGAACATGCGAGTGTAAAAAAAATGAATCACTTTGCTGCTATTCCTGTGAAACACCTAAAGGGTTAAAACACTGACTGAATGTCATTTTGAATACTTTGGGGGGTGTAGTTTTTATAATGGGGTCATTTATGGGATATTTCTAATATGAAGACCCTTCAAATCCACTTCAAAACTGAACTGGTCCCTGAAAAATATCAAGTTTGAAAATTTTTTGAAAAATTGGAAAATTGGTGCTGAACTTTGAAGCCCTCTGATGTCTTCCAAAAGTAAAAACATGTCAATTTTATGATGCAAACATAAAGTAGACATATTGTATATGTGAATCAAAAAAAAAATGTATTTGTAATGTACATTTTCCTTACAAGCAGACTTCAAAATTAGAAAAATGCTAAATTTTCAAAAAAAAATTTCATCAAATTTTGGGATTTTTCACCAAGAAAGGAAGCAAGTTACCACAAAAATTTACTACTATGTTAAAGTAGAATATGTCACGAAAAAACAATCTCTGAATCAGAATGATAACTAAAAGCATTCCAGAGTTATTAATGTTTAAAGTGACAGAGGTCAGTTGTGCAAAAAAAACGCTCTGGTCCTTAAGGCCAAAATGGGCTTGGTCCTTAAGGGGTTTAAAGTTTAAATCACCCCCCCCCTTTTCCCAAATTCCATATAAAAAAATATAGACATAATAAAAATAAACATGTGGTATCGCCGCGAGCATAAATGTCCGAACTATAAAAATCTATAATAAATTAAACCGCACAGTCAATGGCGTACGTGCAAAAAAATTCCAAAGTCCAAAATAGCGTGTACTTGGTCACTTTTTACACCATTAAAAAAAAGGAATTAAAAGCGATCAAAAAGTCCGATCAAAACAAAAATGGTACCGATTAAAACTTCAGATCTCGGCGCAAAAAATGAGCCCTCATAACACCTCGTACACGGAAAAGTAAAAAGGTTTTATAGGGGTTAGAAGAGGACACTTTTTTTTTTTTTTTTAAATGTATTAAAGGGGTTATCCACCATAAGGTGATTTTAGTACGTACCTGGCAGGCAGTAACGGACATGATTAGGAAGGATCTGCGCTTGTCTTGGGGCTATATGGCTATGTTGTGAGATTATCATAACACTGTGGCTAGCCTTTTATGAACTGGTATTTCCTGTTTGACGTTTCTTTTTTTTTTTTCTTTTTCTTTTTTTTACTACAAATCCCACAATTCCATTTTCTTCCCTCCCATACATCAGCCACCCCACCCATTTAAACATAAATGAGCTGCATCCATTCAAAAGACCTGTGGTTTCCAATCAGGGTGCCTACAGCTGTTGCATTAGTTGCAGATTGATCTCTTTCCCACCCATTGAAGCAGACAGGCTCCCTGTCATCAGCTGACTAGTGAGTCAGGTCTCGGCCGCATTGCATGCTGGGAAAAATCCGAGACAAGTCATTTTGTATGCTGGGAAAAATAAATAGTGGGGTGAAAATCAGAAGAATTGTGAGAAAACCGTCACACACAGGTACAGACACTATATTATGAACTACACTAACTTTACAGCCCCTGTAGCATAGTCAAATAAAAAAAAATCCTGGAATACCCCTTTAATTTTCGTGCATGTAGTTATGATTTTTTCCAAAAGTATGACAAAATGAAACCTATATAAGTAGGGTATCATTTTAACCGTATGGACCTACAGAATAAAGATAAGGTGTCATTTTTACCGGAAAATGTACGACGTAGAAACGGAAGCCTCCAAAATTGACAAAATGGTGTTTTTTCTTCAATTTTGTCACACATCAGTCATTTTACCCAAAAATTTACAGCGAAAAAATATTATTGTCATTACAAAGTAGAATTGGTGGCGCAAAAAAATAAGCCCTCCTATGGATTTTTAGGTGCAAAACTGAAAGGGTTGTGATTTTTAAAAGGTAAGGAGGAAAAAATGAAAGTGCAAAAAAAAAAAAAAAAAAGCTTGGTCCTTAAGGGGTTAATCGGCTATTCGGCAGCAGTTGAAGCAGTCTGCGCTGCCGGATAGCTGTTTTTGCGATGGCCCCAACATACAAAAGCACCGTATGTTGATGCTGCCTTCACGGTGAAATGATGGTACCTTATTTATCCGCATATAACACGCACTTTTAAAACTTAAATTTAAGGCAAAAAGCCTGCGTGTTATACGCCGATAAATTTTCTGGTCACTGATTTAAAGCGGCCACAGCAGCGTCTGCTTGTTAAGTATTAACAGCACGGCCGTGGCCACTTTAAATCAGTGAGGCCAGCGGCATCTCCTCCCCGCTCTGGAAAACTGTCACTTGTTTTATCCCGCATTATCCACAGGTACTGGTGGATAGTGCGGGAGACACTGATTAAAATGAGCCCTACCTTGTCTGGATCTGCGCCACCTTTTAATCAGCGTCTCCCGCACTATCCACCAGTACCTGTGGATAGTGCGGGAGAAAACAAGTGAGTTTTACTTTTCATTTTCCTTCCCTCCCCCTCCCTCATCATTCCCCCTTTCCCTGCTTTTTATAGTTTTATTTTCCTTACCTGTCTGCGCTTCAGCAGGTCAGGTTAGACGGGGGGGGGGGGGGGGAGGGAGAGAAGGGAGAGAAGGGAGTCTTACAAGGTCAGTGAAGCAGATGAGTTACGTCCTCTGCCGGCTTCTCTGTGCGGCACTTCATTTCCTGTAGTCGCCGCGAAAAGTGACATCCGTGATGCCGTGCAGAGGAGCCGGGAGAGGACGTAACTCATCTGCTTCACTGACCCCGCAGCCCGCAAGACAGCCGAAGTGCAGACAAGTAAGGAAAGGGGAAGAGTGGTCTTCAACCTGCGGACCTCCAGATGGTGCAAAACTACAACTCCCAGCATGCCCGGACAGGAGTTGGCTGTCCGGGCATGCTGGGAGTTGTAGTTTTGCAACATCTGGAGGTCCGCAGGTTGAAGACCACTGGATGCCATAGGAGGAACATGATGGGGGGGGGGGAGGATGATGAGATGGGGAAATGATGAGGGGGGGGGATGAGACAGGGGAAAATGATGGGGGGGGGGGGGATGAGACGGGCAAATGATGAGGGGGGGAATGATGATGGGGGATGAGACAGGGGGAAATTATGATGATGGGGGGGGGGGTGAGACGACAGGGTGGGGGGATGAGACGGGGGAAATGATGATGGGGGGATGGGACAGGGGGAAATGATGATGGGGGGGATGAGGGGGGGTAAGATGGGGAAATGATGAGGGGGGGGGATAAGACAGGGGGAAATGATGGGGGGATGAGACAGGGGGAAATGATGAGGGGGGATGGGATAGGGGGAGATGATGATGATGATGGGGGGGGGGGGATGAGACGGGGAAATGAGGATGGGGATGGGGGGGGTAAGATGGGGAAATGATGAGGGGGGGGATGAGACGGGGAAATGATGAGGGGGGATTATGGGATGAGACGGGGTGATGATGGGGGACATGATGAGACAGGGTGGGGGGATGATGCGACAGGGTGGGGGGATGATGAGGGGGGAATGATGAGACATGGGGGGGGTGGCGATGAGAGGGGTAAATGTGGCACAGGGACTGATAAAAGGGAAGGAATGATGTGGCACTGGAGGGGACGGGACCAAACTGAGGTGCAGAAGAAAACGAAGTTGGGGGGATGATGTGGCATTTAGTCCAAGTCACTTATTTTACATTTTATTTTATTTTTTACTTAAATTTCCCTGTTAAAATGGGGGTGCGTGTTATACGCCGATAAATACGGTATGTTGGGGACATCCGAAGTCTGGGGGGGGGTAACTGTACTGGCAACTGTACTGTGTAACTTCCATGTCTCTGTCTTTTGAACAAAAGGACTGAGCTCTTCCACTGACATGTTGAGCTCATTTACCATGTGATCATCTTTCTTTTCTCCTTTTCATTGCTTTTCAGATACTCGGTGTATGGCTTGCATTCAGATACAGGAACCAGAAAGACCCTCGAGCAAATCCCAGTGCATTTCTATAGTATTATAGAAGCTTCAGCGGCAACCCTTCAATCATGTATTTAATTTCACAGTTTCAGTCCTGTCTCTTAGCTGATCATTTCTAACCCTACAACACAGTGTTACTCTTAGTGAGGAGAAAGGGACATGTGACAGGGGCAGACGTCAAACCAAGCTTCCCGATTATGGGGGCTTTTTTCAGGAATGCAATCGGACTACACTTTTAGCAGATCCTTCATGTTACAAATAAAGCCGTTCTTATGTTTGTGCGTGTGTTTTGGGGTACTGAGCATCCAATGGGAAATCTGTGCAGGGATATTTGTTTTGTAGAAATACTAATACTTGTCCCTTGGCTCTCCAGTTTTACTTTACCAGTTTCCTTAAGTCTTAAAGGACCTATCACTTGCCATGTCTTTTAAAGGGCGGATTGGATAAAGGGTATGTTGATGTGTACATATATGTAAAAATACATGCCAGTCATCCTTGAAATGATGTTTTTTTTTTATGCTCATGGCAACGTAGATTTAAAAAAAAAAAAATCAACTTTAGCACCGAAACATTAGTGAAAGTATTGTATGGCAATATTTTACATAAAGATCTGGATATTCTGATACAGAAGAACTATTGACTGTACAGGAAGGCTTTAAGAAAGCAACATCATCGTCATCAAGTATTTCATTAAAAAAAATGATTATAATAATTCTTAAATAATTTACAGAACACGTTAGGTTAATGTCCCTTAAAAATAGTGAAGCTTTGCTTTCTAGCAACACACAGGAGTGTAATGTACAAGCATCGTGCATGCCTTCCCATTCTGGTGTATAGCCACACTTCCCAGCTCAAGCAAAATCTAGTTAAAGGGGTACTCAACTGCCCCAGCGTTCAGAACATTCTGTTCTGAATACTGGGTGCGGGCTTCGAGATGACACAGCCACGCCTCTTGTGAAGTCACGCCCCCTCAATGCAAGTCTATGGGAGGGGGTGAGGCAGATGCCACGCCCCCTCCCATAGACTTACATTGAATGGGCGTGGCATGATTTCATGAGAAGCGTGGCCGTGACATCTCAACGGCCGCACCCAGCGTTCAGAACAGAATGTTCCAAACGCTGGGGCAGCAGAGAACCCCTTTAAATGTCATTGTAGCCTATGCTTTGAAGCCAACAATGGTGGGTCATGCCCAGAATAGACTCACTGCTTCATTGTTATATTTCTTATGTATTCTATACATCCTTCAGCACGTCCCACTCCATAAATGAGCCGAGTAGTGTAAATGTAAACTGGCGGTTTTATGGAGGTGGACACTCCATGTATATAACATGGTGGCTCATCCAACTGGAGATAAATTCTGGGTCATCAAATATTTTCCTTTTTGATCCTTCCTTGCTTGTGTAGGCAGCTAGTAACCGGGAAATGCTGACAGATCTCATAGCTGATGTAATGGGATAAAGTTACTGTGTGACAATTAGCTAAGAAACAAAGATAATACAGTACGAGGCTGGCAGGTTACATTGAGTATAGTGATTGGTTTTAGATGGGAGGATGCCAGTGTTTGCTTTTATGCATTAACATTTTTTATACAGTATAAATCTACAGAAGCCAGTCTATGGTCGCTGAAACATATATAACTGCATCTTCATTGTATTTCTAAGACGCTCGCCAGTACAACAATCACTTCCAAAATATATCTGCTTCTGAAAATCCAGGTAGTAGACTTTCTATAGCTGGGTTCAGACAGAAGGGCAGATAGGAAAGAGGCTACTGAACCTGTACTCTAAGCTTGTCTGTGGATGTGCCGAATCAAGCCAATATGTCTCTTGGTAGAAGTAACTTGGACCCCGCCTGTGGTTTAATCCCTGTCCGTTAGGAAACAGCCTGTCCCTGGGGTTCAGTGTTCCCTAAAATTGGCATAACAGGACATGAAAAGCCCTAGCAAACTTCAAAATGTGGGTTATTTATTCAAGTAACTGCTTTAAGATACAATAAAGTATTTTCTCCCTTCAGTAAATTTTGTTTTCTTGTACTAATTTCTTTTGGTGAATAGCCAATTTACATATTCTATGTTCCCTTAAAGGGGTACTTCAAAACTTAGCCTAATAAACTTTTAATCAGATTACCCGACCTCCGTTGGCACACGCTCCCTTCATTGGAGATGCACGAGGGATGTACTTGGGTATCTTTGGCTCCCACATGCAGCCTTGCCGACATTCTGCTCCATGCACATGGAAAGAGAGGGCGTCTGTCTGGAGATCACAAGGGATAAGTTTTGAAGTATTAGAGTATCCCATTAAAGTAAACCAACAACAAAGATGCAGCGACTAAAATTAAAGGAGTTCTCCATTAAAATGCATTATTTTTCTATTGTCCTCAGGCTGCCTAATAATATAACTAGCACTTTAATTCTCCTTCCTTTTCTGCCTCGCAGCTCCGGAGTCCGGGTGCTCTGTCTGCAGCTGGTGATTCAAGCTGTATAGTGTAGATGTACAGCTGGGGGAACTGACAATGCCACCCGACAATCACTGTGCAAGGCGGGGAACTGCTGTGACCAGTATTTGGTTAAGCGGAGCTGTGACCTCATGTGGTGTGCCACGGGGGTGCAATGAGGTGTATGGGGCAGATGTTATACAGTCATGGCCGTAAATGTTGGCACCCCTGAATTTTTTCTAGAAAATGAAGTATTTCTCACAGAAAAGGATTGCAGTAACACATGTTTTGCTATACACATGTTTATTCCCTTTGTGTGTATTGGAACTAAACCAAAAAAGGGAGGGCAATAAGCTAATTGGACATAATGTCACACCAAACTCCAAAATTTGGCATCCTTTCAAAATTGTGGAAAAATAAGATTGTTTCAAGCATGTGATGTTTCTTTAAACTCACTTGGGGGCAAATAACAGGTGTGGGCAATATAAAAATCACACCTGAAAGCAGATAAAAAGGAGAGAAGTTCACTTAGTCTTTGCATTGTGTGTCTGTGTGTGCCACACTAAGCATAGACAACAGAAAGAGGAGAAGAGAACTGTCTGAGGACTTGAGAACCATAATTGTGGAAAAATGTCAACAATCTCAAGGTAGCAAGTCCATCTCCAGAGATCTAGATTTGCCTTTGTCCACAGTGCGCAACATTATCAAGAAGTTTGCAACCCATGGCACTGTAGCTAATCCCACTGGGCGTGGACAGAAGAGAATAATTGATGAAAGGTGTCAACACAGGATAGTCCAGATGGTGGATAAGCAGCCCCAAACAAGTTCCAAAGATATTCAGACTGTCCTGCAGGCTCAGGGAGCAACAGTGTCAGCGCAAACTGTTAACATTTAAATGAAATGAAACGCTATGGCAGGAGACCCAGGAGGACCCCACTGCTGACACAGAGACATAAAAAAACAAGACTACTTTTTGCCAAAATGAACTTGAGTAAGCCAAAATCCTTCTGGGAAAACATCTTGTGGACAGATGAGACCAAGATAGAGATTTTTGGTAAAGCACATCATTCTACTGTTTACTGAAAATGGAATGAGGCCTTCAAAGGAAAGAACACAGTACCTACAGAGAAATATGGTGGAGGTTCAATGATGTTTTGGGGTTGTTTTGCTGCCTCTGGCACTGGGTGCCTTGAATGTGTGCAGGCATCATGAAATCTGAGAATTACCAACGGATTTTGGGTCGCACTGTACAGCCCAGTGTCAGAAACCTGGGTTTGCGTCCGAGATCTTGGGTCTACCAGCAGGACAATGACCCCAAACATACGTCAAAAAGCCCCCAGAAATGGATGTCAACAAAGTGCTGGAGAGTTCTGAAGTTGGCAGCAATGAGTCCAGATCTAAATCCCATTGAACACCTGAGGGGAGATCTTAAAATTGATGTTGGGAAAAGGCGCCCTTACAATAAGAGAGACCTGGAGCAGTTTGCAATGAAAGAGTGGTCCAACATTCCGGCTGAGAGGTGTAAGAAGCTTATTGATGGTGATAGGTAGCGACTGATTTCAGTAATTTTTTTTCCAAAGGGTGTGCAACCAAATATTAAGTTAAGGGGGCCAATAATTTTGCCCAGACCATTTTTGGAGTTTAGTGTGACATTATGTCCAATTTGCTTTTTTTCCTCCTTTTTTGGTTTAGTTCCAATACACACAAAGGGAATAAACACGTGTATAGCAAAACATGTGTTGCTGCAATCCTTTTTTGTGAGAAATACTAAAAATTTCAGGGATGCCAACATTTACGACCATGACTGTAGCTCAGGGGCAGGTGTCATTAACTCCTAAAATGTTCGTGATGCCAGGGCGTAGTTTTCCCGGTAACCACCCGAACGGTAACACCACTATCCCTAGGTTAGGCAGGGTAATAATAGTCCAAGACCAAGTTAGGGTTAAGTCTTTACAGTTAGGCCAGGATCTCAGAGAGGTGGCCAGTAACCCAGGGGACCTCGCAGCTTGCTGGGACTTGCAGTTGCTTTGACAGACTTTTAGCACAGCCATGCTGACTATAATAGACTTGACTTGACTGAAGATAATGACAGAAGACAGAGATGACTTGACTTACTGACATGTGGCTGTAATTTAGGCTTGAGATCTCCAGATGTGCTGGACACTGGCTCTGAGATGTCTGGATTGAATCTGACCTCAGCAGAGAATGTGGTGGAAGAGAGATTGTAATGGCTCTCCCTCATATAAAGGGGGGCTGAGCAAGGAGCCCATAGGTCAAGCTGCAGGTCACCTAGTGCTTTCTAGGTAACAAAGGTGACTTTAACATGTGACTAACTCAAAGGTTCTTTATACCTAATACACATAAAACTGTGGGGGAGACGCTGCAGGAGAGCCCCTAGGGCACAGAGAGACTCAACCTGACAGGGCCTCAGTACTGTACGGGACTATATCCCGTACTGGGACTTCACACTCACCTCTACAGCTCCGTCCGGCTCTGGGAAACAGATTGTTAGCAGGGACCGGTGGGACATGTTTGTTATTTATTAGGCAGTCTGGGGATAATAGGAACATAATACATTTTACCAAGCAACCCCTTTAAAGGGGTACTCCGGCCTGAGACATCTTATCCCCTATCTCTCATGCAGTACCCACCTGTCTCGGCTGCACGCATCGCTGGAGGCTCCGTGTCTGAGGCCTCACAACCATGGGGCCGGAGTATCGTGTTGTCTTGTCTCCGGCCCGTTGTGATGTTACACCCCACTCCCTTAATGCAAGCCTATGGTAGGGGGTGTGATGTCACAAGGGGGCAGAGTCGTGATGTCACAATACTCTGGGGTCGTGAGTCTCCAGAAACGGAGCGATCATCGCTTCATGCTGAGACAGGTGGGTGCTGCATGAGAGATTGTGGGGGTCCCCAGTGGTGGGACCTCCGCGATCACTATCCTTTTGGACGGGATAAGATGTCCTAGGGCCAGAGTACCCCTTTAAGTGTACTAAAACATTTGCAGTTGGATTTGGTGAATAGAAGTAGGGATGAGCGAACTTACAGTAAATTTGATTCATCACGAACTTCTCGCCTCGGCAGTTGATGACTTTTCCTGCATAAATTAGTTCAGCTTTCAGGTGCTCCCGTGGGCTGGAAAAGGTGGATACAGTCCTAGAAGACTCTTTCTAGGAATGTATCCACCTTTTCCAGCCCACCGGAGCACCTGAAGGCTGAACTAATTTATGCAGGTAAAGTCATCAACTGCCGAGCCGAGAAGTTCGTGACGAATCGAATTTACTGTAAGTTCGCTCATCTCTAAATAGAAGAACTCCGTTGAAGGAATACATTTAAGTGAATAGGGTTGTGCTGCAGCCCCTTCATTCTCAGTGGTATTATTTTTATGGCTGCTTTTGATGTGTGTGGGAGTTGTGTAGATCACTCAGGGGTAGATTGTACCTGAGGTTAAAGGTGTTACCTTTACCCAAAAGGCCTAATGTAAAATATATGGAGATATATATAAATGAAATTTATATAGAACCAGTCCTCAAGGTACAATTAATAGAAATGAAGATATAGATGAGAGTAGGTCCAGTAATTTAATAAATGGTGTTTATTATAATAGTGGATACAAAAATTGCGAATAATATATTTATGATAAAGGACGGCCTCAAAACCTCAGCAGGGCCCTTGCATGGGGTATAGGGGTCCAAAAATTGGATAAAAAATAGATAAAAAGTAGATACAATCAAGGCAATATGCTGTATATGAGGGCAATAGATAGTCTCTAATGTAGATGGTAGAGATGATATTTTCACCAGAAATAGTTCATTCAATCAATTGTGCATACAGTTCATAGGTGGTACGGTGGAAGATGGCGCTTATTGATAGAGATGTCACAGTTCAGTTATAGTTTTCAGCGCTGAGGTTATATTGATACGTGGAGGTACAATATAACAGAGTATTGGGATGTGCCTGATCGGCTCCTTGTAACAAGGTTTGGTGCATAGCACCACTCACACAAAACAGGTTGGCGCGGCTAGGCAGTCGGCACAAGGGGATACCTGTCTGGTGGCTGGCTAGTTGGGTCCTGGGCTGGCACCACTGGCGTCCGGACTTTTGGGGTAGATGTCCAGGGTTCTAGTTTGCCGCTGGTCGCTCCCGAGTTGGTTGCGGGAGTGATGTGCTGTGTTGGCGTCCACGTGTCTGAACAGGGTGCGCTGACGGCGCGCGTGATGCGGTGGTCACTGAACCGGGGGCATCCAGCAGTTGCAAATGCCGGTATGACCATGCAGTTCTGGATGCCGATATACAGCAGATTATAGAGGCTATACGTGTTTCAAGGCCAGGGGCCTTTTCTTCAGTAGCAGTAAGAATATACTGATAGGAGGATATGGATGTATTTATAGTATATATACTGTGCTGTCATTATCCTTTTAAAGTGAGTTTGAAAACCTGGAAATCAGGTGGTAATTGTAAGGAATGGTTACTGGACCGTAACAGAAGGATGGGATGGAAAGGAAGAAGGGATGTAGACATGGGGAAAAGTATAATGATATATCGCATATATGGGGTCTTGGAAGTAGTTATATAAAAGAAATGATGGATACAGAAGAGCATGGTATTATTATATGTATGTGTATATATATATATATATATATATATATATCTATATATATATATGTGTACATATACATATATGTATGTATCAAAATGCGGTGACAGTGAAGTGTGTGTGTATGTAGTGTATATCAGGTTATGAACACTTGTACAATATCCAAATGGTCGGATATTAAGAACGGTGGTAGGTGGTAGTAGGATATAAAAATAGAATGAAAAGAAGAAATAAATAAATAAAAATAATAAAAAATAATAATGGACAACCCTGACTTTACACCGGGTGGCCGGGTGGGACCCTTCCTAGGTAGGTCCCGTGGACAGATATTTCTATTTGCTCACGTTCTTCGCTCGGGCTCCCTGAAACCATTGGCGGAGGTCCTACGGGAGGAACGTCATACACCTGCTCAGGTTTGGCAATATACCCAGCTCACCCATTTTTACTCTTCTTGGAAACAGCCCCTTGACCTGCATAGGCTTCCCCTCCCATTTGAATCTTTATGTCTGGCAGATGAGTCTCCGGGACACCTGATATCTGTTATTTATGCTCTTTTAATGTCTGCATGCACCTCACAGGTCCCGACTCATCAGGAGGGGTGGTCGCGGGAGCTGGGCCGCGCCCCTGATCCCCTAGACTGGAGCAAGGCCTATGCCTTGTGCCATGGGTCCTCGGTTTCTGTTCAGTTGCAAGAAACTAACTTCAAAGTCTTATCCAGATGGTACCGTGTCCCAGCTCTGCTGCATCGGTGCTTTCCATCTGTGCCTAATGTCTGTTGGAGGTGCGGCTCGGCCCCCGGGACCATGCTTCATGTTTGGTATGACTGCTTGCTTTTGCAGTCTTTCTGGTCCGACATTTTGTCTGCCGTGTCCAGGATTGCAGGTTCCGAAGTACCCCATACCCCCCAAGTAGCCTTACTGTCGATGATGCCGGGCCAATTTAAATCTCTGAAAAAGGGTCTGATCGGCATATTACTCTCTGCTGCCCGAAGGGTGCTCCCACCTATCCAGTCCTGCCCCCGACCTTGGCTGACTGGATAGGTGAGGTGCAATTTATCCACGGGATGGAGGAGTGCATGGCGGACATGGCGTTCAAACCTGAGCGTTTCCTGCAGCGCTGGACGCCGTGGACCGACTTCCTGTCATCCCCTGAGTATCGGGCCATGCCTCTGTCGTCCCCCCAATTAGTTTCGCTACCATCCACCACTGCTACTGACCGTCCTCTTCTGTGAGGGTCTCCCCCCCCCCCTTTTTTTGTTAGTCTCACCTCCTTTGCTTTGGGCTCCCTCCTTCCTTCTCCTCTTCCCCCCCCCCGGACTATTTCCTTTGGGTCTTTGTGGCATCCTTTACCCCCCTTCCCCCTCTCCCTCTCAACTCTATTCCGTCTGCTCTGCTCCTTCTCCCTCCATTCTCCCCTTTTGTGTCTTGTCTATGTGTGGCGGATGTTGTATATGTTATCAATGTTTAATAAATCTTTTGAACCGTAAAAAAAAAAAAAATTATAATAATAATGGTAAAAATGAAAATGAGGAAAATAAAAATAGAAATAAATATAAATATGAAAATAAAAATACAAATGAAAATAATAATGATATTAAAAATATAATTAATATTAGTGAAAATAATGAAAATAATAAAAATAAGAATAATAAAAATAGTAAAATAATTGGAAGATAAAAATAAAATAGAAATAAAAATTAAATAAATAAAAAATGAAATGGGAAATATGTGGAGGGCATGGACAGCATCATGTGTGAGACTTACTGGAAGACAGTTCATAGGCTGGCTCGTTCACAGGAACAGTCACTGCGTCGATATGCGACCAGGCAGTGACGGGTCGTGAGGGCGAGCCAGATCCAGGATCTACAGGAAACCGAAGATCTCGAGTTCTGCATTTAGTCCCCTTGGTGCCAATGAGTCGAACTCGAAAATCTTCGTTGATTCAGCCTTTGACATTCGTGTAATGTAGTTGCCGCCTCTCCAGCACCTTCGTACGCTTTGTATGGCTGTAAAGAAAAGTTCAGATGGGTTCTGTTTGTGGTGTTCAAGAAAATGTAATGATAATGGGTGGGATTTTAAGCCTTTTCCTATATTGTACATATGTTCAAGGATGCGGATTTTCAACTGTCTTTTTTAGTATGGCCAATGTATTGCTTACCGCAATCACATTGTATCAGATAAATTACGCTTTTGCTATTGCAAGTAAGGCATTCAGAAATTTTGTGTGAGAATTGATTGGAGGTAGAAGTGATTTCTGTGATTTTTCTTGGAAAGTCTGTATTTTTACAGGCTGTGCAAGTTCCGCATCTATGGAACCCTTTTGTCTGTAACCAAGTAGATGCAGATTTGATATCTGATGGTGGAGGCAACTTGTATACCCAAGTTGGGGGCTTTAGTATAGATTATTGGTGGAAGTAAGGGAATGTCCTTGCCAATTGATTTGTCATTAGTAAGGAAATGCCAATTTTTCTTAATAATAGCTTCGATTTTCTTGTAATCATTATTAAAAGGTAAGATGAGTTTGGGATCATCATTTGTGTTTTAGATTATCATTCGATTCAGGGATAAAGAATGATGATCTCTCTAAGGTGCATATCTTGTTGTTGGATTTATCAAGAATCGTTTTGGGGTAATTTTATATCCAGGAATTTATCTGTAAGAGTTTGGGCTTCTTCCTTAAATTTGGTGTCTAAGGTACAGTTGCGTTTTAATCGGCGATATTGTCCCATAGGGACATTTAAAAGCCATCTTGGTAAGTGGCAACTGTTAAAAAGGATAAAACTATTTTTAGCAACTGGCTTGTGATATGTGTTACAGATCAAATTTGGTGGTTCTATAGTAATTAAAAGATCTTAAAACTCTAAAGTGCCAGTGCTGATGTGTGGGGTAAAATTTAAATTTGAAGCATTAGTATTGATTTCCTGGATAAAATTTTCTAAAGTGTCTTGTATCCCTTCCCAAATAAAAATGATGTCATCTATATAGCGCCGCCATAGTACGAGGTTCGCGCCTATCCTGGGAGTTATGTGTTGGTCCTCCCAGGATGCCATAAACAGGTTCGCATAGCTAGGCGTGAATCTCGTACCCATGGCGGTGCCGATAGCTTGTAGATAAAATTCATTATTAAAATAGAAATAATTATGTGTTAAAATAAAGTTGATAGCATGTAAAATAAAATCAATTTGCTCTGGTTGGACATTCCCTTCCGTCAAATATTGTTTAACGGCACTAAGGCCGTCTTCGTGTTTAACCCAGGGTTTTTCCGTTTTTTCACTTTCGTTTTTTCCTCCTTACCTTTTAAAAATCCTAACCCTTTCAATTTTCCACCTAAAAATCCATTTATGGCTTATTTTTGGCGTCGCCAATTCTACTTTGCAGTGACATTAGTCATTTTACCCAAAAATGCACGGCGAAACGGGAAAAAAAATCATTGTGCGACAAAATCGAAGAAAAAACGCCATTTTGTAACTTTTGGGGGCTTCCGTTTCTACGCAGTGCATATTTCGGTAAAAATTACACCATATCATTATTCTGTAGGTCCATACGGTTAAAATGATACCCTACTTATATAGGTTTAATTTTGTCGCACTTCTGGAAAAAATCATAACTACATGCAGGAAAATTTATACGTTTAAAAATGTCATCTTCTGACCCCTATAACTTTTTTATTTTTCCATGTACAGGGCGGTATGAGGACTAATTTTTTGCACCGTGATCTGAAGTTTTTATCGGTATGACTTTTGTTTTGATCTGACTTTTTGATCACTTTTTATTCATTTTTTAATGGTATAAAAAGTGACCAAAATACGCTTTTTTGGACTTTGGAATTTTTTTGCGTGTACGCCATTGACCGTGCGGTTTAATTAATGATATATTTTTATAGTTCGGACATTTACGCACGCAGCGATACCATATATGTTTATTTTATTTTTTTTATGGGAAAAGGGGGGTGATTCAAACTTTTATTAGGGAAGGGGTTAAATGACCTTTATTAACCCTTTTTTTTTTTTTTGCAGTGTTATAGGTCCCATAGGGACCTATAACACTGCACACACTGATCTTTTACACAGATCACAGGCGTGTATTAAAACGCCTGTGATCAGTGTTATCGGCGCTTGACTGCTCCTGCCTGGATCTCAGGCACGGAGTAGTCATTCACCGATCGGACACCGAGGAGGCAGGTAAGGGCCCTCCCGGTGTCCTGTCAGCTGTTCCGAACAGCCCGACTGAGCAGCCGGGTCACTTTCACTTTAGAAGCGGCGGTCAGCTTTGACCGCGGCTTCTAAAGGGTTAATACCGCACATCGCCGTGATCGGCAATGTGTGGTATTAGCCGCGGGTCCCGGCCGTTGATGAGCGCCGGGACCGACGCGATCCCGCTTCATATCGCGGGAGCCGGCGCAGGACGTAAATATACGTCCTGCGTCGTTAAGGGGTTAATAATGGTATACAATGAGCTAACATCAAGGGAAACTAAGATGTAGTCTGGTTCCCATATGGTGGTTTCTAAAATTGTAATTGCGTGAGTTGTGTCTTTAGGTAAAATAGGGGAAACACTGACCTGCGCTGGGTAAGCAGTACCTCCGATATGGGCGCTCTCTCTCTCCACTTGCAGGGTACGAGGCTCGGTGAGGACGACCTCCGCTGCTGGAGATGCCGAGTCCGAAGAGGGAGCACTGAGTTGCGCTGACGAGGCCGCCACCGGAGAGGAACAGAACTGTCCAGCAGGTACCGGGCTCCGGCGGGTGGGAGACTGCCCGTAGGAGAAGCGGGACAGGCGCTTCTGCAGTGATCGCGTTGCCGACACCGACCCACGTGGAGCTGTCGCCGCGCGCTTCGCTGAGGTCGGGCGGGAGATGCGGGAGGCCGGTGATTCTCGGGGTCGGCGGAGCAGGTAACGCTCCATACAGCAGGGCTAGAGAGTGTAGCGGGTATCGTGGGTACCGGGGTCCCGGAGGGGTCACAAGGCTGTTAGAGAGACCGGATAAGAGTCAGGAGGCGCGGGAGCTCTGCTAGCCGCGTCCTCTCATGGCAGCGCCGGAACCGGAAGTCGAGTTGTGTCTTTTAGGTAAAATCTAATTGTTTGTACGAAGGGTTGGAGAAGGCGGTCGATGAGTTGGGAAAGATTAGAGGTGAGTGAATTTATGCCTGATACTATTGGGCGGCCCGGGGGATTGAGGGAGTCTTTGTGTATCTTGGGGAGGCAGTAAAAGACAGGAAGTCTCTCCTGCGTCCCCAAGATAAATTCATGTTCTTTAGTCAGTAGGATTTCTGACTCCAGAGCATCATCACATAGGATTTTTAATTCTTTACTGTAGTTGGTCGTGGGATCCAACTTCAATTTGGTGTATGTTTGTGTGTCAGATAATTGTCTAATTGTATTATATTTTTCAGTTTTAATTGTGCATCTGTGAGGGTAGTGGAACTAAGATTGAATACGATATTGGAATCATTTAGTTTATTTTCCCCATTTTTTGTGGGGGTTGGGTTCCTCGGGGTGCTTCATTTTTGTCTTCTTCGAAGCCTCTTTTTTGGGGTGTTTGTGTGAAATGTGGGGGGTGGGGGGAATGGGGTGAATTTCGGCTTGAATTGTCTGTTTTTTGGGGTGATATTGAGATGTGTGGTGAGGTGTGTGATGGGTGGGTTGGTGACGGGTTGTGGTGGGTGTTCTTGGTGGATAGTGGGGTTGGTAAGAGTGGTATTGGTTGTGATATTGTCTGTGTGGCTGTGGTGAATATCTGTGTGAATATGGTTGGTGATGGTAGTGTGTAGTTCTGTGGTGTGAGTTTGGTGGTTGGTGATTTCTCCCCCTCTGTCGTCCTAAAAAATGGTCTCTATTGTGATCTAACAGTGGAGCAAATCTATTCTGTGTAGGGATGTTGTATCTAGGTTCTATTTGTTCTGATTGTGGATGTGATGTTTTGTCTATTGCATCTTTGGGTTTAGTTAAGGCAATATTAGTTTTGTTAATTTGCCATGAAAGTTTTTTTTTTATTTTTTCTGAGTGATTTCTTTCTCAAGGTTATCAAGTCATTTCATGGTAAAATTTTCATATTTTCTATATTCATCATTTATAGTATATGTTTCCAAAACTGTTTTCATTTCATTGATTTCTTTGTCTAGTTCTATAACCAGTTCTCCTCTTCTTTCTATTACCAGTCTGACAATGCTCATAGATTGTTCCTTTAATAAAGTGTCCCATTTAAGATTAAATTCTGGGTTACTTAAATCGCCTGCAGCAGATTTATGTATGGTGAGGCCTTTGGGGGGTTAGTCCCAAGTTTAGATATTGTTGGAGACTTTTGACCTCCCATTGATGTTTAAGCCTTTTGCATAAAATATCCTCTAATTTTCTAAACATCTGTGATATTGTCAGACTGTGTTCAGTATTGTTAGAGGATTGTGTGGAGTTTGGACTGGGTTCTTTTTCAGAGAAACAAAAATCCTCAATGATTTTCTTTTTGGATTCTAAATGTGTCCAAATATTCATTATAGATAGTGTGAGAAAGGTAAATACGTGTGAAAATAAGTAAAGAAAGGAAGAAAGGTATTTGAGGATGAGAGAGAGGTTTTCCCTAAGGAGCACTAAAACACATGGGTATATATAACTGGAAAGAAGATGTGTGGGAGTTGTGTAGCTCACTCTAGGGGTAGATTGTACCTGAGGTTAAAGGCGTTACCTTTACCCAAAAGGCCTATAGTAGAATATATGGAGATATATATAAATGAAATTTATATATATGCCGACTGCCCAGCCTCACCAACCTGTTTTGTCCCCTCCAGGAGCGGGTGAGTGGTGCTGTGCACCGAACCTTGTTACAAGGAGCCGATCAGGCACATCCCAATACTCCGTTACATTGTACCTCCACGTATCCATATAACCTCAGCGCTGAAAACTATAACTGAACTGTGACCTCTCTATCAATAAGCACTATCTTCCACCGTACCACCTATGAACTGTATGCACAATTGATTGAATGAACTATTTCTGGTGAAAATATAATCTCTACCATCTACATTAGAGACTATCTATTGCCCCCATATACAGCATATTGCCTTGATTTTATCTACTTTTTATCTTTTTATCTATTTTTTATCCAATTTTTGGACCCCTATACTCCATGCAAGGGCCCTGCTGAGGTTTTGAGGCTGTCCTTTATCATACATATATTATTCACAATTTTTGAATCCACTATTATAATAAACACCATTTATTAAATTACTGGACCTACTCTCATCTATATCTTCATTTCTATTAATTGTACCTTGAGGACTGGTTCTATATAAATTTCATTTATATATATATATCTCCATATATTCTACTATAGGCCTTTTGGGTAAAGGTAACACCTTTAACCTCATGTACAATCTACCCCTAGAGTGAGCTACACAACTCCCACACATCTTCTTTCCAGTTATATATACCCATGTGTTTTAGTGCTCCTTAGGGAAAACCTCTCTCATCCTCAAATACCTTTCTTCCATTCTTTACTTATTTTCACATGTATCTACCTTTCTCACACTATCTATAATGAATATTTGGACACATTTAGAATCCAAAAAGAAAATCATTGAGGATTTTTGTTTCTCTGAAAATGAACCCAGTCCAAACTCCACACAATCCTCTAACAATACTGAACACAGTCTGACAATATCACAGATGTTTAGAAAATTAGAGGATATTTTATGCAAAAGGCTTAAACATCAATGGGAGGTCAAAAGTCTCCAACAATATCTAAACTTGGGACTAACCCCCAAAGGCCTCACCATACATAAATCTGCTGCAGGCGATTTAAGTAACCCAGAATTTAATCTTAAATGGGACACTTTATTAAAGGAACAATCTATGAGCATTGTCAGACTGGTAATAGAAAGAAGAGGAGAACTGGTTATAGAACTAGACAAAGAAATCAATGAAATGAAAACAGTTTTGGAAACATATACTATAAATGATGAATATAGAAAATATGAAAATTTAACCATGAAACGACTTGATAACCTTGAGAAAGAAATCTCTCAGAAAAAATCTTAAAAAACTTTCATGGCAAATTAACAAAAACTAATATTGCCTTAACCAAACCCAAAGATGCAATAGACAAAACATCACATCCACAATCAGAACAAATAGAACCTAGATACAACATCCCTACACAGAATAGATTTGCTCCACTGTAAGATCACAATAGAGACCATTTTTTAGGACGACAGAGGTGGAGAAATCACCAACCACCAAACTCACACCACAGACCTACACACTACCATCACCAACCATATTCACACAGATATTCACCACAGCCACACAGACAATATCACAACCAATACCACTCTTACCAACCCCACTATCCACCAAGAACACCCACCACAACCCGTCACCAACCCACCCATCACACACCTCACCACACATCCCAATATCACCCCAAAAAAAAGACAATTTAAGCTGAAATTCCCCCCATTCCCCCCACCCCCACATTTCACACAAACACCCCAAAAAAAAGAGGCTTCGAAGAAGACAAAAACGAAGCACCCCGAGGAACCCAACCCCAACAAAAAATGGGGAAAATAAACTAAACGATTCCAATATCGTATTCAATCTTAGTTCCACTACCCTCACAGATGCACAATTAAAACTGTTGAATAAAGGATTAAAATTTGCACCTTCTAAACCACTTAATAAATTCGATACATATATCGGTATAGAAAAATATATAAGGAGGTTATGCCTTAAAAAATATTTCCTCAAACAACCTGCCACTACACCCACTACCCAATCTAAATTTAATCACACCTCATGCACTTTAAAATCCAAATTTTATCCTAAATATGAAGCTGGCCCGGATATTCTCACCTTTAAAAAAGCCATTGAAACCGACATTAGAAAATTAAAACCCAATTTAAAAAATAGGAATATCACCCACAAAGAAAAAATGGCCATTTCTGAACTGCAGAACAACCATGACATCACAATCCGCCCTGCCGACAAAGGGGACGGGATTGTGATATTAGACACTGAAAAATATAACACAATTAGACAATTATCTGACACACAAACATACACCAAATTGAAGTCGGATCCCACGACCAACTACAGTAAAGAATTAAAAATCCTATGTGATGATGCTCTGGAGTCAGAAATCCTACTGACTAAAGAACATGAATTTATCTTGGGGACGCAGGAGAGACTTCCTGTCTTTTACTGCCTCCCCAAGATACACAAAGACTCCCTCAATCCCCCGGGCCGCCCAATAGTATCAGGCATAAATTCACTTACCTCTAATCTTTCCCAACTCATCGACCGCCTTCTCCAACCCTTCGTACAAACAATTAGATTTTACCTAAAAGACACAACTCGACTTCCAGGTCCGGCGCTGCCATGAGAGGACGCGGCTAGCAGAGCTCCCGCGCCTCCTGACTCTTATCCGGTCTCTCTAACAGCCTTGTGACCCCTCCGGGACCCCGGTACCCACGGATACCCGCTACACTCTCTAGCCCTGCTGTATGGAGCGTTACCTGCTCCGCCGACCCCGAGAATCACCGGCCTCCCGCATCTCCCGCCCGACCTCAGCGAAGCGCGCGGCGACAGCTCCACGTGGGTCTTTGTCGGCAATGCGATCACTGCAGAAGCGCCTGTCCCGCTTCTCCTACGGGCAGTCTCCCACCCGCCGGAGCCCGGTACCTGCTGGACAGTTCTGCTCCTCTCCGGTGGCGGCCTCGTCAGCGCAACTCAGTGCTCCCTCTTCGGACTCGGCATCTCCAGCAGCGGAGGACGTCTTCACCGAGCCTCGTACCCTGCAAGTGGAGAGAGAGAGCGCCCATATCGGAGGTACTGCTTACCCAGCGCAGGTCAGTGTTTCCCCGGAGGGGCCAGCTGATCCCCCACCGATGGCTCTGTCTCCTGCTCAGGACTGTAACTCACTTAGGAGGCCTGCATCTCCCTCCCTGGTCCCCTCAGGGGGCGCAAGGGGCATCATGGCGTCCAACAGGCCCCCCAACTCTGGTCCTCCTCTCTCTCAGTATCCAGCAGAGTTGCAGGTGGGTTCTCCCCCCCCCCCCCCCCCACCTCCTCATCCATGCAGCCCGTCCCTACCAACCTATTGGGCAGCCCTGGGAGCTCATCTGTCCCTGCTCATCCACAGCCTGCCTTTACACCACAGACTGTCAACTTTAAAGCATTGGCTGAACAGATAATGGCCCAGATTGTCCCAGACATACAGAAGTCCTTGGAAGCAACGCTGCAGGCGTCCTTTGATTCACTGAGAAGGGACATTTCTCAAACTAACATGTCAGTGGCTGCAGTGCGCTCTGATGTTACTGATCTCCAGGCCCACCAATCTGATTTATCTAATCAAGTTGCTGACCTAGCGCAGGAAAACGCCAACCTCTGGGCTAAGCTTGATGATCTGGAAAACCGCTCGAGGCGAAATAACCTGCGTATTGTGGGACTTTCTGAACGGATACCCTCCCTAGACCTTCAGCACTTGTGCGAGATTGAATTGACCGAGGCTCTGGGCCTGGATTATTACTGTAGGGTGGAAAGGGCTCATAGACTGGGACCTGACTTGGGGAATCGACCTGACGCCCTTCGTTCATCTCAACCTGGCCAGCAGAGCAGACCACGCCAGGTCATCTTCAAACTGTTGGACTATAATGATCGACAATCCATCCTAACAGCCTTTCGGAGGCGCACTGCACCGCTAATTGTTCGGGACTGTCGCATTCTTATTTTCGAAGATTTTTCTGCACCTGTTGCTAAGAGGCGCAGAGCCTTCAGTGGCGTTTGTTCCGACCTGTTCAATAGGAAAGTCAAATTCCAATTACAGTTTCCTGCTATCCTGCGCATTTTTCACGAAGACGGGACTTCATCGGTTTACCGAACCCCAGCCGCAGCGGAGGCAGCGTTGCTTAATCCGGCTGGACATGATTGTATGAGAAGGTCACAGAGAGATGCTACTGAACCTCTCCCTGCTCGCTCATCTGGACGGGGGAGTCCACTCCGAGATGTCCCCTGATCACTCCCCTGTTTATCCATGTGTCCCTCTGCTGTACAGGGCTGATAGCTGGAGGGGGGTATAGGTATCCTGAGTAATTATTCTGTTGTTGTTCATTTTTGGGTCCTTGGCGTCCTCAGGGGAGCAGTGTTTGCACTTATGCTGGACTAGAGGGTGATATTGCTCCTCCACCGGGATTCTGGGTTTGTTGGACCTGAGACTGCCGATTTCTCTTGAGGGGTAGCGGGCTAATAATTCAGTGGGTGGGGGGGGGAGGTTGGGGTTGAAGTTCACCTGGCTATGTTTTCACTTATATGTTTAGTCGGGAGGTCCGCACACTTTCTGGCAGAAAAAAGCGAAGTCCCGAGCACGGTGCTGACGGTCGACCGATGGTCTTTACGCACGTAGTGCAAATTCAGTTCTTGTGTTAACTAGACAAGTTAGAGCTTAGTCGCCTCAAGCCCGGTCCCTAGATTGTTGGTTGGGCGACAGTCTCTAACGGTAGTAGGGTTGTCGGTATACATTGAAGGAGTGTGTGGTGTGTGCGGTGTTTGAGAGGCCTGCCTGATTGAGTGTTTTTTTTTTTTTTCTCTCCTTGCTCTTAGAGACATGCGGATCATCTCGTGGAATGTGAAGGGGCTCCGTTCTCCTAACAAAAGGATGCAGATACTTAGACATTTGAAACGTCTTCATCCTGATGTATTAATGCTACAGGAAACCCATTTAGCCGCAGACGATATTGCACGCATGTCCAAACTATGGGTAGGTTCTGTTCTGGGATCCCCGGCAGTAGGAGGTAAGGGGGGTACGTTACTGCTTCTTCACAAAAATTTTGGGGGGACGATTGTGTCACATGAAATGGATTCAGAGGGGCGGTGGACGTGGGCTCACGTTAGATTCGAGGGCCGTGACTTCAGTTTCTACTGTTGCTATGCACCTAACGGAGATAATAGACCTTACTTTCAGGCTTTGGAGGACAGACTCTTAGCGGACACGCTTCCTAATAAGATTGTAGGAGGAGATATGAATGCTGTGGCTACGACAGACGAGGATAGGAAAGGTGGGACGGCTGACAGGACGGTTCCTCGTACGAACGACAGGGTGTTTGGGGCCTTTCTGGGTTCAGTAGGTCTGAAGGACATGTGAAGGTTAATGCACCCAGATAGTAGGGACTTTTCCCACTTTTCACACAGCCACTCATCATGGTCCCGTATAGACTACCTGCTGGTTTCCCCCGATTTAGTGCCCCGGGTAGCGGACACGGACATACATACCATGGTGATCTCAGATCACTCTCCCATCTCATTGCTCCTAGCGGACTCTTTCCTGAAAGGGTCCGACTTCCAGTGGCGCTTCCCTGCTTACATGTATAAGGACGACAATTTCGCGGACTCGTTGAGAAGCTGGTGGCAAGAGTTTACTTGGGATAATGGTAATCATACCAGTAATGCACCACTTTTCTGGGAGTCTGCTAAATCTGTTTTACGGGGTCGCCTAATTGCTTATATGTCAACGGTGAAGAAGAAATCTCTTCTTCACTTTCAAGAGGCTAGCACGGCACTACAGAAGGCATACACTGATTATATTTCTCGTCCCTCGGCGGCGCTGTGCCAGGCTTGGAAGGCAGCAAAGACGACCTTTGATCTGTGGTCAGAGCGAAAATTTATGGCGACTTATTCCCGTTTTAGAGCGGAATTGTTTGGATTCGGCAATAAATCGGGCCGCCTCTTGGCACGCCTTGCCAAGGGACAACATTCTCCCCAACACTTTTCCTCCCTAAGGGACGAATCGGGCATGACGCACTCCGACCCCAACACTATCAACTCCCTCTTTTGCTCATACTATACCGCGCTTTATGCTACTTCGCCTACTGACATGGTTGCTGGCGGGGCGTTTCTGGAGTCGGTCACCCTCCCGACCATGACCTCTGATCAGCATGATCTTTTGAACGCTGACTTTACAGAGGAGGAAGTGCGCAATGCGATCAAACACCTTCACAACTCCAAGGTACCTGGCCCGGATGGGTTCACGGGCGAATTTTATAAGATCTTGGTGGAACAGATGGCGACTCCTCTGACATCCTACTTCAACCATGTTTTGCGCACTGGCTCTCTCCCCCTTCACTCCAACACGGCCACGATCAAACTGTTGCTGAAACCGGGTAAGGACCCCCTACTCCCCCAATCTTATCGCCCCATCTTGCTAATCAATCAAGACCTCAAATTAATGTCTAAAATAATGGCGGATCGCCTCAGTATCTCCCTCCCTTCATTGATTGGTCCCTCACAAGTGGGCTTCATACGTAATCGCTCAGCTGTGACTAACATTCGAAAGGTCCTCGCGGTCCTGGATAGGGTACAGCACCGCCCCAGACCGGATGAACATCCAGTGCTTTTGGCACTGGACGCTGAAAAGGCGTTTGATAACGTCAAATGGGACTGGCTTGGGATGGTGCTGGACAAGATGGACATCACCGGGAGCTTCCGGACCTTTCTGCACAGTATACATTCCTCGCCACAAGCAAGGGTGTTCACGTCCGGTGTCCTCTCCCCCTCCTTCCCCCTTTTTAAGGGGACGAGACAGGGATGTCCACTCTCTCCGCTATTATTTAATGTAGCACTTGAACCTCTGGCCAGATATCTCGAGGATTCCTCGATTTATCGTGGTATCCCTATTCAACACACGGAGGTCAAATTGACTCTCTTTGCAGATGACATACTTATCTTCATGGCGGATCCCAAGGCTCATTACTCTAACCTGATGTCAACGTTGACTCACTTTGAGACTTTCTCGGGATATAAAATTAACCAATCTAAAAGTGAACTCTTGTCGTTGGCAACCCCGGGATCCTCCTCCTACTGGGCTGCACTCAATATCCCAGAGGGGCTCCTCAAATCTTCCATCACGTATCTAGGAATCAAAATAGGGAAGTCCCCGTCCTCCATGTATACCTTGAATTACCCCCCACTTTTCCAACAGATCTGCAACGAACTACAAAAATGGAGTCACCTGCCAATCTCTTTCCTGGGCAAATGCCACCTGGTAAAGATGATTAGTTTTCCTAGACTCCTATATCATCTGCAAACTTTACCTATTCTCCTGAAGCACAAGGACATCAACACTCTTAATTCAGCCTTTACTCGCTTTATCTGGTCGGGCAGGCGTCCTCGCATTTCCCTCCAAAAATTGATGCTTCACCAAGTGGATGGGGGAGTAGGTTTCCCCAATCTCCGAGGCTACAATTTATCGTGCCTATTTAGACATGTTTTGGACTGCATTTATACATCCAGCTTTCACTCCAATTTTGAGGTGGAGGCGGATTACGCATCCCCCTGGAATTTGGTGTCCTGCTTGCATTCTAAATTATCATGCCTGCCCGCACATATAAAACGCTCTGTCTTGATTAGGGACACGGTAGTGTCAGTACGCAAGGTCTACAATCTACCCTTTCTATTGTCTGTGAGGTTACATCTGTGGGGTCATCCGGAATTTCCCCAGGGTAGGGAGAATGCACCGTTTACTCAGTGGAAGCGCAAAGGGTTGAGCACTGCTAGGCAACTAATGCATCCTGAGGCAGGTCGCTGGTTTACCCCAAACGAGCTCCTACAGCAATTTGACATGCCTCCCTCTCACTTTCTCCAGGTGTCACAAATGATGTCCTTCTGTGCCTCTAGGCTCCGAGATCCGAGTTCGGAATTACGGCCCTCACCCCTGGAGGATTTGATAGGGACGCAGCCCAAAAAGTTGTCCATCTCTACCTTGTATAGATGTTTCAATGAACGCTTTTTGAGAGTCTCTAAACACACTCTTTTTGACAAGTGGGAAGCTATCTTGCAGGACCCCGAGACTAGAGAACACATACTGGAAGGATGGACAAAGGTTAGGCAGAATGTCATAAATGAAAGGTGGCGGGAATCTTACTTTAAAATGATGCACTTTGGTTATCTGGGCTTTAACATCCCGGCCTCGGCAGCATTTCCTGACAGGATCACGTCATGCCCGAAATGTAACGCACCTGCTACTGACTTTCTGCATGGTATCTGGTCCTGTGAGAAAATTCAGCTATTCTGGAGGGAGGTGGTGGAATACATATCCAAGTTTTGGAAGGTCAGCTTACTATTGACACAGCGTGCTCTCCTGTTCCAGTCTGTTGATGCATCCATTATGGAAGAGACAGGCCTACGGTCACTACCCAGGTTCATTCATGTCATACTCCTGGTGGCTAAACGTATAATCTTACGGGAATGGATCAAACCCGCGATGCCGTCTTTGGCGGCAGTGGTGGAAGATCTTAAGGACTTTTTGGAGGTCGATAGACTGGACACGGAGAGGCATCGTGAGAGGGATGCTAGGAAATTCTTTGCTAAATGGCGCACCTTCTTGGCTGCCCACTTCACTAAACCACAAATAGACGAAATTGTACTGCCGTTCCGTCATACGGAATGGTACTCTTTGGCTTCTCTCAGCAACACTTTGGGCCCACTCCGCCTTTCTGATGACAGGGGTTGATTCTCTCGTGCTTCTATATTCTTATTCCTCAATTATCTCTTCCATGCTTCTCCATGTCATCTTCCCCCCCCCCCTTCCCCCCTTTTTTTTTTTTGCGTGTGGGTATGTGTGCTTGGAAGTTGGAAGGATGTCAGGAGTGGTAAGTGGAGGAGGCCCCTATGTGTGGGAGTGAGTGTTTTGCACCATGCTGACAATCGTACTAATTTATTTCACTGTAATTTGGATTGTGATTGCCTGTTGTCCGGCGATCTGTTTGCCCTCGAACGAGGACTTATATATCGTATTTGCTTTTATGACTGTTGGGTCCGGTGTGACCCTCTCTTTGATTGCATACCTGTCTTATTACCCTGATTGTGGTTTACCTTAATTGTAAAATTTTGAAAATCCTTTCAATAAACAAAGTTTAAAAAAAAAAAAAGACACAACTCAGGCAATTACGATTTTAGAAACCACCATATGGGAACCAGACTACATCTTAGTTTCCCTTGATGTTAGCTCATTGTATATCATTATTAAACACGAAGATGGCCTTAGTGCTGTTAAACAATATTTGACGGAAGGGAATGTCCAACCAGAGCAAATTGATTTTATTTTACATGCTATCAACTTTATTTTAACACATAATTATTTCTATTTTAATAATGAATTTTATCTACAAGCTACCGGCACCGCCATGGGTAAGAGATTTGCGCCTAGCTATGCGAACCTGTTTATGGCATCCTGGGAGGACCAACACAACTCCCAGGATCTGCGCGGACCTCGTACTATGGCGGCACTATATAGATGACATCATTTTTATTTGGAAACGGACACAAGACATTTTAGAAAGTTTTATCCAGGAAATCAATACTAATGCTTCAAATTAAAATTTTACCCCACACATCAGCACTGGCACTTTAGAGTTTTTAGATCTTTTAATTACTATAGAACCACCAAAATTGATCTGTAACACCTATCACAAGCCAGTTGCTAAAAATAGTTTTATCCTTTTTAACAGTTGCCACTTACCAAGATGGCTTTTAAATGTCCCTATGGGACAATATCGCCGACTAAAACGCAACTGTACCTTAGACACCAAATTTAAGAAAGAAGCCCAAATTCTTACAGATAAATTCCTGGATAAAAATTACCCCAAAATGATTTTTGATAAATCCTACAACAAGATACGCACCTTAGAGAGATCATCATTCTTTATCCCTAAATCGAATGATAATCTAAACACAAATGATGAACCCAAACTCATCTTACCTTTTAATAATGATTACAAGAAAATCGAAGCTATTATTAAGAAAAATTGGCATTTCCTTACTAATGACAAATCAATTGGCAAGGACATTCCCTTACGTCCACCAATAATCTATACTAAAGCACCCAACTTGATATATCAAGTCCTCCGCTCGATCCCCCTTACCACTGCTCTAGTGCTCCGACCAGGGAGGTGGCGTTCCTCTCCACGTGCAGCAGACAAACAATAGATGAAGGCCGGCACAATAGAAGCGGGTAAAATCCAGTGCTTTATTCAATATGCAGAATAACAAGTAGTACAGGAGACAGTCGCCTGTACTACTTGTTATTCTGCATATTGAATAAAACACCGGATTTTACCTGCTTCTATTGTGCCGGACCTCATCTAAAGCCCCCAATTTGGGTATACAAGTTGCCCCCACCATTAAACCACCATCAGATATCAAATCTTCATCTACTTGGTTACAGACAAAAGGGTTCCATAGATGCGGAACTTGCACAGCCTGTAAAAATACAGACTTTCCAAGAAAAATCACAGAACTCAATTCTACCTCCAATCAATTCTCACACAAAATTTCTGAATGCCTTACTTGCAATAGCAAATAGTGTTGCTCGCGAAAATTCACAATACGAATTTTATTCGCGAATATCGCATATTCGCGAATTCGCAAATATTCGCGAATATAGCACTATATATTTGTAATTACGAATATTCGTTGTTTTTTTTTTTCACAGTACACATCACAGTGATCATCCCTCTCTGCTTCCAGCTTGTGTGGTGTAAAGAAGGCTCTAATACTACTGTGTGAGACTGGTGTGTGAATTTTCGCATATGCTAATTTGCGCATATGCGAATTTTTGATTGTGCAGGTTTTTGTATATGCAAATTTTCGCATATGTTAATTTGCGCATACGCGAATATTTGTATATGCGAAAATAAAACGCGAATATTCGCGAATATATGACGAATATTTGTCCATATATTCGCGAATATTCGCGAATTCGAATATGGCCTATGCCGCTCAACACTAATAGCAAAGGTGTAATTTATCTGATACAATGTGATTGCGGTAAGCAATACATTGGCCGTACTAAAAGACAGTTGAAAATCCGCATCATTGAACATATGTACATTATAAGAAAAGGCTTAAAATCCCACCCATTATCATTACATTTTCTTGAACACCACAAACAGAACCCGTCTGAACTTTTCTTTACAGCCATACAAAGCGTATGCTGGAGAGGCGGCGACTACATTACACGAATGTCAAAGGCTGAATCAAGGAAGATTTTCGAGTTCGACTCTTTGGCACCAAGGGGACTAAATGCAGAACTCGAGATCTTCGGTTTTCTGTAGATCCTGGATCTGGCTCGCCCTCACGACCCGTCACTGCCTGGTCGCATATCGACGCAGTGACGGTTCCTGTGAACGAGCCAGCCCATGAACTGTCTTCCAGTAAGTCTCACACATGATGCTGTCCATGACCTCCACATATCTCCCATTCCAGTCCAACATCTCTCAACACATACTTTTATTTCCATATTTTTAATCTATATTTTTATTATTTATATCTTGATTTTTTTATTTATTTTTTGTTATTTTTATTGCTATTTTTATTTTCATTTTTAATTTTATTTCTATTTTATTTTTATCTTCCAATTATCTTACTATTTTTATTATTCTTATTTTTATTTTCATTATTTTCACTAATATTAATGATATTTTTAATATCATTGTTATTTTTTCATATCTATTTTTATTTTCATCATTTTTATTTTTTTATTTAATTTCTATTTCTATTTTTATTTTCATCATTTTTATTTATTTATTTCTTAATTTCATTTTATTTTTATATCATACTACCACCTACCACCGTTCTTAATATCCGACCATTTGGATATTTTACAAGTGTTCATAACCTGATATACGCTACATACACACACAAACTTCACTGTCACCGCATTTTGATACATACATATATGTATATGTACACATATATATATATATATATATATATATATATAGATGCATATAATAATACCATGCTCTTCTGTATCCATCATTTCTTTTATATAACTACTTCCAAGACCCCATATATGCGATATATCATTATACTTTTCCCCATGTCTACATCCCTTCTTCCTTTCCATCCCATCCTTCTGTTACGGTCCAGTAACCATTCCTTACAATTACCACCTGATTCCCAGGTTTTCAAACTCACTTTATAGGATAATGACATCACAGTATACATACTATAAATACATCTATATCCTCCTATCAGAATATTCTTACTGCTACTGAAGAAAAGGCCCGTGGCCTTGAAACGCGTATAGCCTCTATAATCTGCTGTATATCGGCATCCAGAACTGTATGGTCATACCGGCATTTGCAACTGCTGGATGACCCCGGTTCATTGACCACCACATCCCGCGCGCAGTCAGCGCCCTGTTCAGACACGCGGACGCCAACACAGCACATCACTCCCGCAACCAACTCCGGAGCGACCAGCGGCAAACTAGAACCCTGGACATCTACCCCAAAAGGCCGGATGCCAGCCGTGCCAGCCCAGGACCCAACTAGCCAGCCACCAGACATGTATCCCCTTGTGCCGACTGCCTAGCCACGCCAACCTGTTTTGTCCCCTCCAGGAGTGGGTGAGTGGTGCTGTGCACCAAACCTTGTTACAAGGAGCCGATCAGGCACATCCCAATACTCTGTTACATTGTACCTCCACGTATCAATATAACCTCAGCGCTGAAAACTATAACTGAACTGTGACATCTCTATCAATAAGCGCCATCTTCCACCGTACCACCTATGAACTGTATGCACAATTGATTGAATGAACTATTTCTGGTGAAAATATCATCTCTACCATCTACATTAGAGACTATTGCCCCAATATACAGCATATTGCCTTGATTGTATCTACTTTTTATCTATTTTTTATCCAATTTTTGGACCTCTATACCCCATGCAAGGGCCATGCCTTTTAGAGGTGTTTTTAGCTTAAAATGTGGGATTCTGTGACTTTTACATTGCTGCTTCCTTTAGGCTAAGTTTCCACTTGTTTGTTTTTTATTTTTTGCAAAAACACCAATAAAAACGCCCATTCTGCCGCATTTTGTGAAAAAACACTGCAGCCAGATGTTAGCTGCAAGTCAACTGGGAACTGCAAAATGCCAAATCCACTTGGTGTTTTTAAGTTTGGCGTTTTTTTTTTTAAATCCTTTTTGTTGTTTTTTTGGTGGGGGTTTTTCTCCCATAGAAGGAAGTGAAAAAACGCAGGCGGTTTTTATTCTTTTTTGGACTTTAGCGATCCAAAAAAGGGATTGAGATAGCTTTATTTTATTACATTTCGTAGGTTACCATTAAAGAAAATAAAAAGATACAGTAGGGATGGAAAAAATTGTAGGGACTGAAATTTTTATATTTTTTTGAACAAAATTTTTATAAATTTTCAATCAGGGACCAATGAATGTGAGCGGGTAACATAAAAATGTAGCTGGTAATATTAAAAATTAAAAAAGGGGCCAGTTAATTGTAAAAATAATATACTTTTTAAATTAAGCTTGAGAAACTTTTCATTATTAATGTATTTTATAAAGTGTTTTTTTTTTTTTACTTTTATTTTTTAACTTTGTTCTCTTTTATTTTATTTATTATTTAGGTACTACTATTCCATGCTGGGAGCTGTAGTACCTGTATTAATAGACAGATTACGACAGGCACCCATCCCTCTCATCTCTAAAGGCATGCCACTATAGTAAAAATCCTGGGAGCTGATGCCAAGCCAAAAGGGAGGGTTGTAAACTGGAAATAAAGGGCCACAAACAGGAAAAACTTTACAAGAGTGTATTTATTCACTGTATCAGAGTTTAAAGGGGTTCTCCGGTGCTTACACATCTTTTCCTTTCCAAAGGATAGGGGGATAAGATGCCTGATCGTGGGAGTCCCGCCGCTGGGGACCCCCCCGGGATCATGCATGCGGCACCCCGTTTGTAATCAGTCCTCGGAGCGTGTTTGCTCCGGGACTGATTACAGGCGACCACCGGGCCGGCGGCGTGTGATGTAATGTTCCGCCCCTTAATGCAAGCCTACGGGAGGGAGCGTGATAGCCGTCACGCCCCCTCCCATAGACTTGCATTGAGGGGCGGAGCGTGACGTCACATGCCGCCGGCCCAGTGGTCGCCTGTAATCAGTCCCGGAGCGAACACGCTCCAGAGACTGATTGCAAATAGGGTACCGTGTGCAAGATCACGGGGGTCCCCAGCGGTGGGACTCCCACGATCAGGCATCTTATCCCCCTATCCTTTGGATAGGGGAAAAGATGTGTAAGCACCGGAGAACCCCTTTAAAACAGTCAAAAATAATTGGAACGCTGTGAAGTCTTCCTGGCATGCCTGCCATCACCGGTAACAATCTTTTTTACTGCTGTTCTAAAAAAAAACTTTCCAAAGGGGAATGATTATTGGTGCATGCCTTGTAGGAGAGTCTGTGAGTAGATGTGGTGAGGTCTGCTGTTTCCTTGATCACATCTTAGTATAGAAATACCAGTAAAACATCTATAACCAGAAGTAGCTGTGGTCGAACAGCTTTGATTGTAGCCAAAAATCATATGGGTAGTGCACGCCTGACAATTTTCACTGATACTGGTGGCCTTAAACTTGCAGTAATTTGAGGGGCCATAATTTTTCATAACTTAGCTGTAGTGCCAGGCTAAGACTTCGTTTGGGAAAAGGAGGCCAGAAGTGGTGGTGTTACAGTGTTTGCGGTGACAAGGTAATTCTTAGGTTCTTACTGATGTTCTGCATCCCAGAGTCTCCTCCATGCTGCACAGCTATTTCTCATTCTCTCCATTTCAGAGGGCAAGGTCAGAGCTTAGCTGTTTGTCAGCAGTACTCACACAGGGACTTTATTTCCCTAACTTCTCTGGCCAATTACAGTACAGAGGCTACACCTCTCAGGAATGCCATCATAGTTTCTAATGAATGTACAATGGACTAAACAGGCTGTTACTGTGCTGGGGGCTGATTTACAGGACAGTAATCTGGATGGCATATGAAAGGAGAATTGGGCTATTGATGCACTAGGTATGCAAGGTGTAAGAAGAAAGGATAACTGCAAGGAATGGGTTACATCACAAAACAGCTCTGGTCCAAGCAGTGAACTGCTAAAGATGATGACTAAACGTAGTGGGGAGAGGTGATTTATATTCAGAAGGCAACACTATGTACATACAGAAATATTCATATGAGGGACAGTTGCCCAGAACTCTTTGAGTAAATAAAGGAAGCCCCAGATTTACCTTTCAGGCACAGCGTGGACTCTCTGCAGGAGGTAGACAGGCTCATCTTGCATCGCTACTGAAGAAGGGGGACTCCACGAAACAAATTTAGCATTTGTTGTATGTACCCCAATATCCAAAGACCACCTGTATATGAACTTTTCTACAAACTTTTGCATCTACACTGCTCAAAAAAAATAAAGGGAACACTTAAAAAACACAATGTAACTCCATGTCAGACACTTCTGTGAAATCACAATATCCACTCAGGAAGCAACACTGATTGACAATCAATTTCACATGCTGTTGTGCAAATGGAACAGACAACAGGTGGAAATTATAAGCAATTAGCAAGACACCCCCAATAAAGGAGTGGTTCTGCAGGTGGTGACCACAGACCACTTCTCCTATGCTTCCTGGCTGATGTTTTGGTCACTTTTGAATGCTGGAAGTGCTTTCACTCTAGTGGTAGCATGAGACGGAGTCTACAACCCACACAAGTGGCTCAGGTAGTGCAGCTCATCCAGGATGGTACATCAATGCGAGCTGTGGCAAAAAAGTTTGCTGTGTCTGTCAGCGTAGTGTCCAGAGCATGGAGGCGCTACCAGGAGACAGGTCTGTACATCAGGAGACATGGAGGAGGCCCGTAGGAGGGCAACAACCAAGCAGCAGGACCCGCTACCTCCGCTTTTATGCAAGGAGGAGCACTTCCAGAGCCCTGCAAAATGACCTCCAGCAGGCTACAAACGTGCAAGTGTCCACTCAAATGGTCCAGAAACAGACTCCATGAGGGTGGTATGAGAGCCAGGACACTGTGCAGGACGTTTGGCATTTGCCAGAAAATACCAGGATTGGCAAATTCGCCACTGGCGCCCTGTGCTCATCACAGAGCTGTGCAGGGCACTGCCAGACCTCCATGACAGAGCTGCCATGCTTCTTCCTCCCAGCTGACCTCAGTGGCGGATCAGGGCAATTGCCCCCCCTGCAAGAATGGAGCAGCGTATGAGATGTGAAATCAAGTAAGAGAGCTGCTCGGGCGCTATACCATGCTGGGGAATGCACTGCGGGAGAGGGGGGCACTATAAGTTGAATGCGCATATCAGGGGGGCATTATATGTAAGTGCCACATATCAGGGGGCATTATATGTAAGTGGCACATGACAGGGGGGGGGTGCATTATATGTAAGGGGCACATGACAGGGTGGCATTATATGTGAGTGGAACATGACAGGGGGGCATTATATGTGAGGGGAACATGACAGGGGGGCATTATATGTGAGGGGCACATGACAGGGGCCCCCTGTCATGTGCCGCCCACGCATATAATGTCCCCCTGAAATGTGCTCCTGACTTATAATGCCCCCCCCCCTTTGTCATGTTGCCCCCTTTCAAATAATGCCCCCCTGACAGGGGCTCCCAACTTATAATGCACCCCACCCCCCCCCCCCCCCCCCCCCGGTTATGTGCCCTTCACTTATAATGCCCTGTTTCCTGTGTCCCTCACATATAATGCCCCCTGAGGGGGCAGGACAAGGGTGCATTATATGTGAGGGGAACATGACGGGGCCATTATATGTGAGGGGCACAGCACAGGAGGTAGCATTAAATGCTAAGGGGCACAGGACAAAGAGCATCATTATGTGGGGGGAACAGGATGGGTCATAATTATATGTGGGGGCACAGGATGGGGCATTATTGCTATACATAAGGTGCACAGAGTGTTTTGTATTCCAGAGGTATAGCGTATATTATAAGGAATTTCTGGGGTAGTATGGTTTTTTATGGGCCACAATACATTACGGTATTGTATTTAGAGGGTGCACAGCAAGGTTATATTCAGAGAGCGCAGTATGTTGTAGTAACATATCCAGAGGGTTCAGTGTTGTAGTAGTATTCTAATCAGAGAGTACAGTGTGTGGCAGTATTAAATTCAGACGGTACGGTGTGTGGCAGTTTTATACTCAGAGGATACAGTGTGTAGTAGTATTATACTCGGAGGATACAGTGTGTAGTAGTATTATACTCGGAGGGTACGGTGTGTAGTAGTATTATACTCGGAGGGTACGGTGTGTAGTAGTATTATACTCAGAGGGTACGGTGTATAGTAGTATTATACTCGGAGGGTACGGTGTGTAGTAGTATTATACTCAGAGGGTACGGTGTATAGTAGTATTATACTCGGAGGGTACGGTGTGTAGTAGTATTATACTCGGAGGATACAGTGTGTAGTAGTATTATACTCGGAGGGTACGGTGTGTAGTAGTATTATACTCAGAGGGTACGGTGTATAGTAGTATTATATTCAGAGGGGGGGGGGGTGGTGTGGGGGTGTGTGTAAAAATAATATATTTGAAGGGAGTCAGCAAAAAAAAAAAAAAAAAAGAGAAAAATAATAATAGAGTACCTGCACCTCTTTTGGGCCACTTAAAGCACTGGTGTAATCCTCCCTAACAGCACGAGGATGCCAGTATTCTGCGCTGTACCAGCTACACCACCGAAAAAACCATCTGTACCGAACATAGCCACCTACACCACAGCCGGACACACATCCATGCCATTCTGCAGTGAGGACAGACACTTAGATGAGCGGAACCTCCCCGAGTCGCGGACAAACATCTCTAGACTGAGTGTCTGCACGTGCCAGTCTGCGGAAGGAAAGAATGGGAGGTTCATCTTCACATGGCCGTGCCGTAGTTCCGATTGTCAGACTCGAAAGCCTCCTTCACCATCTGCAGACCACATTAGTTGGACAT